>NC_091282.1:800890465-801203097 GCF_032444005.1 Ranitomeya imitator
TCTACAGAGTTTCCACGTCTCAGAGCTCGTTCTTGTATTTTTGGGTATTTGTCAGATCACTGTGTGTGCTCTGATCGCTAAGCACACTGTGTTTCTGGATTGCCTTCATAACACCTGTCATTAGCATACATAACAGTACAAGGACCGGCTAATGATTCTCAATAGAGGGAAAGAAAAAGTTCTGACATAATTTTTTTTTTTTTTTTTCCTGCTCTGTGTTCATTTTTTTTTTCCCCTAGACATTTGGGTGATTCTGGACACAGGTGTGGACATGGATATTCAGGGTCTGTGCTCTTCAATGGATAATCTCGTTATAAATGTACAAAAAATTCAAGATACTATTGATCAGAAATCTATGTTAGAACCAAGAATTCCTATTCCTGATTTGTTTTTTGGAGATAGAACTAAGTTTCTAAGTTTCAAAAATAATTGTAAGCTATTACTGGCCTTGAAACCTCATTCTTCTGGTAATCCTATTCAACAGGTTTTGATTATTATTTCTTTTTTGCGCGGCGACCCTCAAGACTGGGCATTTTCTCTTGCGCCAGGAGACCCTGCATTGAGTAGTGTCGATGCGTTTTTCCTGGCGCTCGGATTGCTGTACGATGAGCCTAATTCAGTGGATCAGGCTGAGAAAAATTTGCTGGCTTTGTGCCAGGGTCAGGATGATATAGAAGTATATTGTCAGAAATTTAGGAAATGGTCAGTACTCACTCAGTGGAATGAATCTGCGCTGGCAGCTTTGTTCAGAAAGGGTCTCTCTGAGGCTCTTAAGGATGTCATGGTGGGATTTCCTATGCCTGCTGGTTTGAATGAGTCTTTGTCTTTGGCCATTCAGATCGGTCGACGCTTGCGCGAGCGTAAATCTGTGCACCATTTGGCGGTACTGCCTGAGGTTAAACCTGAGCCTATGCAGTGCGATAGGACTATGACTAGAGTTGAACGGCAGGAATACAGACGTCTGAATGGTCTGTGTTTCTACTGTGGTGATTCCACTCATGCTATTTCTGATTGTCCTAAGCGCACTAAGCGGTCCGCTAGGTCTGCCGTCATTGGTACTGTACAGTCCAAATTCCTTCTGTCCATTACCTTGATATGCTCTTTGTCGTCGTTTTCTGTCATGGCGTTTGTGGATTCGGGCGCTGCCCTGAATCTGATGGATTTGGATTATGCTAAACGTTGTGGGTTTTTCTTGGAGCCTTTGCGGTGTCCTATTCCATTGAGAGGAATTGATGCTACACCTTTGGCCAAGAATAAACCTCAATACTGGGCCCAGCTGACCATGTGTATGGCTCCTGCACATCAGGAAGTTATTCGCTTTCTGGTGTTGCATAATCTGCATGATGTGGTCGTGTTGGGGTTGCCATGGCTACAAACCCATAATCCAGTATTGGATTGGAATTCCATGTCGGTATCCAGCTGGGGTTGTCAGGGGGTACATGGTGATGTTCCATTTTTGTCGATTTCGTCATCCACCCCTTCTGAGGTCCCAGAGTTCTTGTCTGATTATCAGGATGTATTTGAAGAGCCCAAGTCCGATGCTCTACCTCCGCATAGGGATTGTGATTGTGCTATCAATTTGATTCCTGGTAGTAAATTCCCTAAAGGTCGATTATTTAATTTATCCGTGCCCGAACACGCCGCTATGCGCAGTTATGTGAAGGAATCCCTGGAGAAGGGACATATTCGCCCATCGTCATCACCACTGGGAGCAGGGTTCTTCTTTGTAGCCAAGAAGGATGGTTCGCTGAGACCGTGTATTGATTACCGCCTTCTTAATAAGATCACTGTTAAATTTCAGTATCCCTTGCCATTGTTATCTGACTTGTTTGCTCGGATTAAGGGGGCTAGTTGGTTCACTAAGATAGATCTTCGTGGTGCGTATAATCTGGTGAGAATCAGGCAAGGAGATGAATGGAAAACTGCATTCAATACGCCCGAGGGTCATTTTGAGTATCTAGTGATGCCGTTCGGACTTGCCAATGCTCCATCTGTGTTTCAGTCTTTTATGCATGACATCTTCCGTGAGTATCTGGATAAATTCCTGATTGTTTACTTGGATGACATTTTGATCTTCTCAGATGATTGGGAGTCTCATGTGAAGCAGGTCAGAATGGTTTTTCAGGTCCTGCGTGCTAACTCTTTGTTTGTGAAGGGATCAAAGTGTCTCTTCGGTGTGCAGAAAGTTTCATTTTTGGGGTTCATCTTTACCCCTTCTACTATCGAGATGGATCCAGTTAAGGTCCAAGCCATCCAGGATTGGATTCAGCCGACATCTCTGAAAAGTCTGCAAAAGTTCCTGGGCTTTGCTAATTTTTATCGTCGCTTCATCTGTAATTTTTCTAGCATTGCCAAACCATTGACCGATTTGACCAAGAAGGGTGCTGATTTGGTTAATTGGTCTTCTGCTGCTGTGGAAGCTTTTCAGGAGTTGAAGCGTCGTTTTTGTTCTGCCCCTGTGTTGTGTCAGCCAGATGTTTCTCTTCCGTTCCAGGTCGAGGTTGATGCTTCTGAGATTGGAGCAGGGGCGGTTTTGTCACAGAGAGGTTCTGATTGCTCAGTGATGAAACCATGTGCTTTCTTTTCCAGGAAGTTTTCGCCCGCTGAGCGTAATTATGATGTGGGCAATCGAGAGTTGCTGGCCATGAAGTGGGCATTCGAGGAGTGGCGTCATTGGCTTGAAGGAGCTAAGCATCGCGTGGTGGTATTGACTGATCATAAGAACTTGACTTATCTCGAGTCTGCCAAGCGCTTGAATCCTAGACAGGCCCGTTGGTCGTTATTTTTTGCCCGCTTCGACTTTGTGATTTCGTACCTTCCGGGCTCTAAAAATGTGAAGGCGGATGCTCTGTCTAGGAGTTTTGTGCCCGACTCTCCGGGTTTATCTGAGCCAGCGGGTATCCTCAAGGAAGGAGTCATTGTGTCTGCCATCTCCCCTGATTTGCGGCGGGTGCTGCAAAAATTTCAGGCGAATAAACCTGATCGTTGTCCAGCAGAGAAACTGTTCGTCCCTGATAGGTGGACTAATAAACTTATCTCTGAACTTCATTGTTCGGTGTTGGCTGGTCATCCTGGAATCTTTGGTACCAGAGAGTTAGTGGCTAGATCCTTCTGGTGGCCATCTCTGTCACGGGATGTACGTACTTTTGTGCAGTCCTGTGGGATTTGTGCTAGGGCTAAGCCCTGCTGTTCTCGTGCCGGTGGGTTGCTTTTGCCCTTGCCGGTCCCAAAGAGGCCTTGGACACATATTTCGATGGATTTCATTTCTGACCTTCCCGTTTCTCAAAAGATGTCAGTCATTTGGGTGGTCTGTGATCGCTTTTCTAAAATGGTCCATCTGGTGCCCTTGGCTAAATTGCCTTCCTCCTCTGATTTGGTACCTTTGTTCTTTCAGCATGTGGTTCGGTTGCATGGCATTCCTGAGAATATTGTTTCTGACAGAGGTTCCCAGTTTGTTTCAAGGTTTTGGCGAGCCTTTTGTGGTAGGATGGGCATTGACCTATCCTTTTCCTCGGCTTTCCATCCTCAGACTAATGGCCAGACCGAACGAACCAATCAGACCTTGGAAACATATCTGAGATGTTTTGTTTCTGCAGACCAGGATGATTGGGTGTCCTTTTTGCCGTTGGCTGAGTTCGCCCTTAATAATCGGGCCAGCTCGGCTACCTTGGTTTCTCCATTTTTTTGCAATTCTGGGTTCCATCCTCGTTTCTCTTCAGGACAGGTTGAGTCTTCGGACTGTCCTGGTGTGGATTCTGTGGTGGATAGGTTGCAGCAGATCTGGACTCAGGTAGTGGACAATTTGATCTTGTCCCAGGAGAAAGCTCAACTTTTCGCTAATCGCAGACGCCGTGTGGGTCCCCGACTTCGTGTTGGGGATCTGGTTTGGTTATCTTCTCGTCATATTCCTATGAAGGTTTCCTCTCCTAAATTTAAACCTCGTTTTATTGGTCCGTATAGGATTTCTGAGGTTCTCAATCCTGTGTCTTTTCGTTTGACCCTCCCAGACTCCTTTTCCATACATAATGTATTCCATAGGTCGTTGTTGCGGAGATACGTGGCACCTATGGTTCCATCTGTTGAGCCTCCTGCCCCGGTTTTGGTGGAGGGGGAATTGGAGTATATTGTGGAGAAGATTTTGGATTCTCGTGTTTCTAGACGGAAACTCCAGTATCTGGTTAAATGGAAGGGTTATGCTCAGGAAGATAATTCCTGGGTTTTTGCCTCTGATGTTCATGCTTCCGATCTTGTTCGTGCCTTTCATGCGGCTCATCCTGGTCGGCCTGGGGGCTCTGGTGAGGGTTCGGTGACCCCTCCTCAAGGGGGGGGGTACTGTTGTGAATTCTGTGGCTGAATTCACTCCTGTGGTCACAAGTGGTACTGCAGCTTCTGAGCTTCCTCCCTCAGGTGTTCTGGTGAGCTCGTTAACTGCTTCATTACTTAACTCCGCCTGATGCTGCTATCCTTGCTCCTTGTCAATGTTTCAGTGTTGGATCTGAGCTTCTCCTGATTGTTCCTGTGACCTGCTGCTCTGTATAGCTAAGTGCTTTTTGCTTTTTTGTTGCTTTTTTTCTGTCCAGCTTGTCTTTTGTTTTGCTGGAAGCTCTGAGACGCAAAGGGTGTACCGCCGTGCCGTTAGTTCGGCACGGTGGGTTTTTTTTGCCCCCTTTGCGTGGTTTTGCTTTAGGGTTTTTTGTAGACTGCAAAGTTCGCTTTACTGTCCTCGCTCTGTCCTAGAATATCGGGCCCCACTTTGCTGAATCTATTTCATCCCTACGTTTTGTCTTTTCATCTTACTCACAGTCATTATATGTGGGGGGCTGCCTTTTCCTTTGGGGAATTTCTCTGGGGCAAGTCAGGCCTATTTTTCTATCTTCAGGCTAGCTAGTTTCTTAGGCTGTGCCGAGTTGCCTAGGTAGTTGTTAGGCGCAATCCACAGCCGCTTTTAGTTGTGTTTAGGATAGGATCAGGTGTGCAGTCTACAGAGTTTCCACGTCTCAGAGCTCGTTCTTGTATTTTTGGGTATTTGTCAGATCACTGTGTGTGCTCTGATCGCTAAGCACACTGTGTTTCTGGATTGCCTTCATAACACCTGTCATTAGCATACATAACACAGGGGATCCTGCGTTGCTCAATGTGGATGCGTTTTTTCTGGCATTGGGTTTGCTCTATGAGGAACCTAACCTAGAGATTCAGGCTGAAAAAGCTTTATTGACTCTCTCTCAGGGGCAAGATGAAGCAGAAATATATTGTCAGAAATTTCGGAAATGGTCGGTGCTTACTCAGTGGAATGAGTGCGCCCTGGCTGCAAGATTCAGAGATGGCCTTTCTGAGGCCATTAAAGATGTTATGGTGGGGTTCCCTGCGCCTACAGGTCTGAATGAGTCTATGACTATGGCTATTCAGATTGATCGGCGTTTACGGGAGCGCAAACCTGTGCACCATTTGGCGGTGTCTTCTGAACAGGCACCTGAGACAATGCAATGTGATAGAATTCAGTCCAGAAGTGAACGGCAAAACTATAGGCGGAAAAATGGGTTGTGTTTTTATTGTGGTGATTCAGCTCATGTTATATCAGCATGCTCTAAACGCACAAAAAAGGTTGATAAGTCTGTTGCCATTAGTACTTTACAGTCTAAGTTCATTCTGTCTGTGACTCTGATTTGTTGATTATCAGCCATTTCTGTCGATGCCTATGTGGATTCAGGCGCTGCCCTGAGTCTTATGGATTGGTCATTTGCCAACCGCTGTGGGTTTAGTCTGGAGCCTCTGGAAGTCCCTATTCCTTTGAAAGGAATTGACTCTACACCTTTGGCTATGAATAAACCTCAGTACTGGACACAATTGACCATGCGTATGACTCCCGTTCATCAGGAGGTGATTCGCTTCCTGGTACTGTATAATTTACATGTCTTAGTGCTTGGTCTGCCATGGTTACAAACTCATAACCCAGTCTTGGACTGGAAAACGATGTCTGTGTTAAGCTGGGGATGTCAGGGGGTTCATGATGATGCACCTCCGATTTCTATCGCTTCATCTACTCCTTCTGAGGTTCCTGTATTTTTGTCTGATTATCGGGATGTTTTTGAGGAGCCTAAGCTCAATTTGCTTCCTCCTCACAGGGATTGCGATTGTGCTATAGATTTGATTCCTGGCAGTAAATTTCCTAAAGGACGTTTGTTCAATCTGTCAGTGCCAGAGCATACTGCTATGCGGGATTATGTTAAGGAGTCCTTGGAAAAGGGACATATCCGTCCATCTTCGTCCCCTTTGGGAGCAGGTTTTTTTTTCGTGGCCAAAAAAGATGGTTCCTTGAGGCCTTGTATAGATTTCCGTCTTTTGAATAAGATTACAGTCAAATATCAGTATCCTTTGCCATTGTTGACTGATTTGTTCGCTCGCATTAAGGGGGCTAAATGGTTCACTAAGATTGATCTTCGGGGTGCGTATAATCTTGTGCGGATAAAGCAGGGTGATAAGTGGAAAACCGCATTTAATACGCCTGAGGGCCATTTTGAGTATTTGGTGATGCCTTTTGGACTTTCTAATGCTCCTTCTGTCTTCCAGTCCTTTATGCACGATATTTTCCGTGAATATCTGGATAAATTTATGATTGTGTATTTGGATGATGTTTTGGTTTTTTCTGATGACTGGGAGTCCCATGTTCAGCAGGTCAGGAAGGTGTTTCAGGTCCTGCGGGCCAATTCTTTGTTTGTAAAAGGTTCAAAGTGTCTCTTTGGAGTCCAGAAGATTTCTTTTTTGGGGTATATTTTTTCCCCTTCTACTATTGAGATGGATCCCGTCAAGGTTCAGGCTATTTGTGACTGGACGCAGCCTACATCTCTTAAGAGTCTACAGAAGTTCTTGGGCTTTGCTAATTTTTATCGTCGTTTCATAACTAATTTTTCTAGTGTTGTTAAGCCTTTGACGGATTTGACTAAGAAGGGTGCTGATGTTGCTGATTGGTCTCCTGCGGCTGTGGAGGCCTTTCAGGAACTTAAGCGCCGGTTTTCTTCTGCTCCTGTGTTGCGTCAGCCAGATGTTTCGCTTCCTTTTCAGGTTGAGGTTGATGCTTCCGAGATTGGAGCGGGGGCGGTTTTGTCGCAGAGAAGCTCCGATTGCTCAGTGATGAAGCCATGTGCGTTCTTTTCTAGAAAGTTTTCGCCCACTGAGCGGAATTATGATGTTGGTAATCGGGAGCTTTTGGCCATGAAGTGGGCATTTGAGGAGTGGCGTCATTGGCTTGAGGGTGCTAGACATCGTGTGGTGGTCTTGACTGATCACAAAAATCTGATTTACCTTGAGTCTGCCAAGCGTCTGAATCCTAGACAGGCTCGTTGGTCACTTTTTTTCTCCCGTTTCGATTTTGTGGTTTCATACCTGCCAGGTTCAAAGAATGTGAAGGCGGATGCTCTTTCTAGGAGTTTTGTGCCTGACTCCCCTGGAAATTCTGAGCCCACTGGTATCCTTAGGGATGGGGTGATTTTGTCGGCTGTCTCCCCAGACTTGCGACGTGCTTTGCAGGAGTTTCAGGTGGATAAACCTGATCGTTGTCCGCCTGAAAGACTGTTTGTTCCGGATAATTGGACCAGTAGAGTCATCTCCGAGGTCCATTCTTCTGCGTTGGCAGGTCATCCTGGAATATTTGGTACTAGAGACTTGGTGGCCAGGTCTTTTTGGTGGCCTTCCTTGTCGAGGGATGTGCGTTCTTTTGTGCAGTCTTGTGAAGTTTGCGCTCGGGCTAAGCCTTGCTGTTCTCGGGCCAGTGGATTGTTGTCACCTTTGCCTATCCCGAAGAGGCCTTGGACGCACATTTCCATGGACTTTATTTCGGATCTCCCTGTCTCTCAAAAAATGTCCGTCATCTGGGTTGTGTGTGACCGCTTTTCTAAGATGGTTCATCTGGTACCCTTGCCTAAGTTACCTTCCTCCTCTGAGTTGGTCCCTCTGTTTTTTCAGAACGTGGTTCGTTTGCATGGGATTCCGGAGAACATCGTTTCTGACAGGGGATCCCAGTTTGTGTCTAGATTTTGGCAGACGTTCTGTGCTAAGATGGGCATTGATTTGTCCTTTTCGTCTGCATTCCATCCTCAGACGAATGGCCAGACGGAACGAACTAATCAGACCTTGGAAACTTATTTAAGGTGTTTTGTTTCTGCTGATCAAGATGAGTGGGTTACCTTTTTGCCGCTTGCCGAATTTGCCCTTAATAATCGGGCTAGTTCTGCTACCTTGGTTTCTCCTTTCTTTTGTAATTCGGGGTTTCATCCTCGTTTTTCCTCTGGTCAGGTGGAGCCTTCTGATTGTCCTGGAGTGGACATGGTGGTGGATAGGTTGCATCAGATTTGGAGTCATGTGGTGGACAATTTGAAGTTGTCCCAGGAGAGGGCTCAGCAGTTTGCTAATCGCCGTCGCCACGTGGGTCCTCGACTTCGTGTTGGGGACTTGGTGTGGTTGTCTTCTCGTTTTGTTCCTATGAAGGTCTCTTCTCCTAAGTTCAAGCCTCGGTTCATCGGTCCATATAGGATCTTGGAAATTCTTAACCCTGTGTCGTTTCGTTTGGATCTCCCGGCATCGTTTGCTATTCATAATGTGTTCCATCGGTCATTGTTGCGGAAGTATGAGGTACCTGTTGTTCCTTCGCTTGAGCCTCCTGCTCCGGTGCTGGTGGAGGGAGAATTGGAGTATGTTGTGGAGAAGATCTTGGATTCTCGTGTTTCCAGACGGAAACTCCAATATTTGGTCAAGTGGAAGGGTTATGGTCAGGAGGATAATTCTTGGGTGGTTGCCTCTGATGTTCATGCTGCTGATTTGGTCCGTGCATTTCATAGGGCTCATCCTGGTCGCCCTGGTGGTTCTCGTGAGGGTTCGGTGACCCCTCCTCAAGGGGGGGGTACTGTTGTGGATTCTGTTTTTGGGCTCCCTCTGGTGGTTACAGATGGTACTGGGTGACTTGTGTTCTCTGCGGTCTCTGGTGTCCACCTGTTCTATCAGGATATGGGAGTTTCCTATTTAACCTGGCTTTCTTGTCATTTCCTCGCCGGCTATCAATGTAATCAGTGTGTCTTGTTACCTTTGCTTCCCGCTTCTGTAATCTTCAGGACAAGCTAAGTTTTTTATTTTCCTGTTCCACGTTTTGCTTAATTTTTGTTTTAGTCCAGCTTGCAGATATGTGATTCCTTTTTGCTGGTTGCTCTAGTGGGCTGATATTACTCCTCATGTTCCATGAGTTGGCACATGAGTTCAAGTAATTTCAGGATGGTTTTTTGTAGGGTTTTTCGCTGACCGCGCAGTTCACTTTTGTATCCTCTGCTATCTAGCTTTAGCGGGCCTCATTTTGCTGAATCTGTTTTCATAACTACGTATGTGCTTTCCTCTCATTTCACCATCATTACATGTGGGGGGCTGCTATTTCTGTGGGGTGTTTCTCTGGAGGCAAGAGAGTTCTGTGTTTCTTCTAATAGGGGAAGTTAGTCCTTCGGCTGGCGCGAGACGTCTAGGAATCATCGTAGGCACGTTCCCCGGCTACAGCTAGTTGTGTGTTTAGGTTCAGGATCGCGGTCAGCTCAGTTTCCATCACCCTAGAGCTTGTTTTGTTTTTTGTGCTTGTCCTTTTGTGATCCCCTGCCATTGGGATCATGACAGCAGACATCACTTCCGAGCACCAACTGGCGGTGTTGGAGCCCAGGGTCAATCAGGGTGTAGGCCGAGGCCTAATTGGAGCGAGTTTAATATCTGAAGTCGTGTGAGTGTGGAGATAGCAGGAGCAATTGCCGGATACACAGCAGGGGAGCAGCTGACGCTACTGAACCCCACTAACATGGCAGCAAGTGTTGACTGTGCAGACGGCGCACTTCTGAGCAGCAACTGGCGTTGTTGAAGCCCAGGGAATCCAGGATAAGCAGAGTGTAGGCCGAGGCCTAATTGGAGCTATTTGAAAGGGAACCTTTAACCCCCCCAGGCATTAGTAACTGAAAGAGCCACCTTGTGCAGCAGTAATGCTGCACAAGGAAAAAGTGGCTCTTTTAGTTCCGCTCCTTGCACACGCTGAACTCAACACTTATAAAATGTGTCCCCTCATACCGTGAAACCGTCCCGGAGGTGGGACTTTCCTTCATAATGAGACGCAGCACAGCCGGCATTCATACCCCCTTGGCGCCAAGCGCCGTCTCCTCAGCGTTGTTTGAATCTGTCCCAGAGCCAGCGCTATTATGTTAAACCTTGGGCATGCGCAGTTAGCGATGCCCGTCTTCTGACATCATTTGATGTCAGACTGACTGTGCCTGTGCGGCCGCGCTGCCCGAGATCACGACCCGCAGTATCTTCTGATTTATTCACACTGCGGGGCTGGGATTCATGGGCATATCTTTGCCTCTCACTTATCTCCTTCCGCCTTCTTCAGACTGTGCGGTGTCACGGCCGTGGCATGTGATTAAGGATCAGCTGACGGCGCATAGTCTGAAGAAGGCAGAAGGAGATGAGTGACAGGCAAAGATATGCACAGTGCATGGCCATGAATTACGAAGGAAAGTCCCACCTCCGGGACGGTTTCACGGTATGAGGGGACACATATTTTATAAGTGTTAAGTTCTGCGTGTGCAAGGAGCAAAACTAAAAGAGCCACCTTTTCCTCGTGCAGCATTTGTGCTGCACAAGGTGGCTCTTTCAGTTACAAAAGCCTCGGGGGGACAGGTTCCCTTTAATTTCTGTAGTAGTGTGAGTGTGGAGGAAGCAGGAGCAATTGCCGGATACACAGCAGGGGATCAGCTGACGCTACTGAAACCTAATAACACTGGGTCATGGGTTGGAGCCCAGGGATTACAGTTCAGGTGGTAGAAACATGAACACAACAGGAGACCTGGATACTGTTGCCAACCAAGTATTTAATCTGGAAGAGCAGTGGCAAATTCCTGTGAGATCCAGGCCTTGTTCATTTTCAGAAAGGTAAGCCGGTCAACATTACCGGAGGATAGTCGCATGCGACTGTCTGTTAGTACACCACCTGCGGCACTAAAGACGATAATACACTAGCAGCAGGGCAAGCCAGCACCTCCAATGCATACTGGCTAAGCTCTGGCCATGTATCCAGCTTAGAGACTCAAAACTTGAAGGGGGAAGAGCTGTGTGGGAGTACACTGACAGGGCAAGACATGTAGTCTGTCACCATCTGACGGAAACGTTGCCTCCTGCTGACTGGAGCCATCTGTGATGGTGTAGACATTTGTGGCGGGCACACAAAAATTTGCCACAGTTGGGCCGTACTGGTCTTGCCTTGTGCTGAGGCACTGTTTCTGCTCCCTCTTTGTGCTGAGATACCTCCACTGACTCAGCGCACTGAGCTGCTTTGTAAAACACTAGCAGCACTGCTCTCAGTTAGACTGGAGAAGATGATGGAATGCACCAGTGTGTCTTGGTACTCCCGCATTTTGCGCTCCCGGTTCAAATGAAGGTTTGTAAGTTGTCCCAGTAGCACGGATCTAGGAGGGTGTACACCCAATAATCAGCCATGTTGAGAATGTGGGCGATGCGGCGGTCGTTTCTCAGGCACTGCAGCATGAAATCAACCATGTGCTGCAGACTGCCAACTCTGCATCACCCCACCCTCGCTCTACATAATGACTACTGGAGCATTGTGTAAGTTCCTCCTCTGTAAAGATGTCTTCCTCCTCCATTGACTCCTCCTCATCCTCCTCATAAAGTGTCCCCTGCCTAGGCCTTTGTGAGGAACCACGTCACGCAGACTGTCATGCTGACTAATGCATCATCTGCACTCGCCATCCGCGTGGAGTCATCGAAGGCACGCAAAACCTGGCAGATGTCCTTCATAGTGGCACACTCAGTGGTTGTGAAGTCTGAATGGCGCACAGTGCGACTTCTTTGCGCCTGATGCAGCTGGTACTCCATTACTGCTGGCTGCTGCTCACACAACCGCTCCAACATATGTAACGTTGAATTCCACCTGGTGGGTAGGTCACATATGATGCGATGTTCCGGAAGGCGAAACGGCACTGCAGAGATGCAAGGCGCGATCTTGCCATGCTGGAACGCCGCAAGTGAGCACACTCTAGGCAAACCTTGTGCAGCAGTACATCAAGATCTGGATAGTCCCTCAAAAAACTCTGCACAACCAAGTTGAGCACATGTGCCAGAAATGGGATGTGAGTGAGGTTGCCTAGGGCCAGAGCTGCCACCAGATTTCAGCCATTGTCACACACTACCATGCCTGGCTGGAGATTCGCTGGCACAAACCACACGTCGCTCTCCTGCTTAATGGCATTCCAGAGCTCCTGCGCTGTGTGGCTTCGATTCCCCAAAGAAATTAATTTCAGTACGGCCTGTTGACGTTTGGCCACGGCTGTGCTCATATCGGTAATAACAGGTAAGCGTTCACGGGTCAAGGTGGAGGTAGCCTGTGACGGCTCCTGCAGCGATGATTCAGAGGAACTGGAGTATGAGGAGGAGGCAATGTGTACAGACTGGATTCCTGCAATCCTTGGAGTTGGCAGAACACGTACAGCGCCACTCTGAAGATCTGTACCCGGCTCCACAACATTTATCCAATGAGCAGTGAGGGAAAGGTATTGTCCCTGTCCATGGTGACTGGTCCGCGCATCGGTGGCGAGGTGGACCTTGCTACTGATGGCGTTTAGTAGCGCATGTTTAATGTTTCCCTCCACAAGCTTTTGCAGGGCAGGGACGGCTTGCCTGCTGAAATAAAAGCGGCTGGGCACGTTGTATTGTGGGACTGCCAATGCCATCAAGTTACGGAACGTGTCAGTCTCCACCAGCCTGAATGACAGCATTTCAAGGTGCAAATTGCCTCTTCTGAGAAAAAGAGGACTTAAACTCTATAGTGCCACCTGTTGGAAGTAGTGATCCTACAAGTCACAATCAACCCTTTAACGAGTCGTGCAATATGACTTAGGATAAAAGCCAAATCAATATCTCAATTCGCAGACACGGTGTTTTGGGCTGTTGGCCCTCGTCAGTGCAAAGCATGAGAACTGATTTGGCTAGGTGAGAGGCTCTGGACTGGGGTCTAAGGGGTATCGTTTCTCCTTATGGATTGTGACATACCATCTCTGGCTTATCAAGGTAAGGAGGCTTATTCGCCGTGCAATGCTCCTCTGGGAAATATAATATGCAAATTGCCTCTTCTGAGAACAAAAGGGCTTAAACTCTATAGGGCCACCTGTTGGAAGTAGTGATCCTACAAGTCACAATCAACCCTTTAACGAGTCGTGCAATATGACTTAGGATAAAAGCCAAATCAATATCTCAATTTGCAGACACGGTGTTTCGGGCTGTTAGCCCTCGTCAGTGTGAAGCTGATTTGGCTAGGTGAGAGGCTCTGGACTGGGGTCTAAGGGGTATCGTTTCTCCTTATGGAGAAATTTCAAGGGAGAGTAGTTTTATGGAGATCATTTCAAGGGACAGTAGTTCAAGGCACAGTAGCTTTGCAATGCCAGCATTCAGAGCCTGGGGTCAGGGGTGGTTTGACGAGAATGGCCGCCTTTTCTCCCATGCCCGTGCTACCGATGGCTGTAGACTGGGCTGGGAGTGTGAGGATGACTGGGAACGTGGGGCTGTGCGTGGAATTACACTGGGTCTCTGGGCAACAGTGCCAAAGGTTCTTCCATGGCGATCGTGTGAGGAAGCCGAACCAGCTGTGTGTGAGCTGGAGGAAGAGGCTACAACACGAGCTGAAGAGGTGGTAGGTGCCGCTGTTGGTTGGCCCAGGTCTTCAGTGTGTTTTTGTAACTCCACCACGTGCTTGGTCCGCACATGTTTCCACATATTTGTGGTATTGAGGTTGCTGACAATTTTCCCTCTTTTGACTTTCTGATGACACAGCTTGCATTTCACAAAGCAAATGTCGTCTGCAACTGTGTCAAAAAAGGACCAGGCACTGCAAGTCTTGGGAGCACCCACTTTGGCTTTTGGAAGAGGCATGCTCCTAATGGGTGCCAAAGTGGAGGCTACAGGCACTGCAGTCTTCCCCCTCCCTCTCCCTCTTTGGGCCATTCGGGGAATCTCTTCCTCAAAGCTGTGCCCACCACCTTCCTGTATCTCACGCCATGATGGGTCAAGGACCTCATCATCTACACTACCCTCTTCCACCAACTGCTTCTCCTGGGTAGTCTCGGCAGCACAGTATGCACCAGAAAGCAGCACCTGAGTCTCATCATCAGATGCGTACTGAGGTGTGCTGACCGAAGGCACTGGCCCACCCGCCTCTTCAGAGTCAGAGAGACAAAGCTGTTGGGCATCACTGCACACTGCCTCTTCTTCCATTTCTCCAATGCTGCTTGGCTGGCCCCCTGTTTCCAAGCCAAGAGATTCAGAGAACAGAAGTAGAGATGGCTCCTGTCCTGGGCTCTCTGACTGCCTGGGCAATTTGGCAGGTGGTGAAGAGACAGATGGGTGCTCTCCAGTGCTCTGTGCCTGAGAGGATGTGGCACTAATTGAAGTCGATGTGTTAGCTGCCATCCATCCGACAACGGCTTCAATTTGTTCATCCCGCAGCAGCGGGGTACGGCGATCTCCTACAAAGCTGCGCATGAAGGACTGTTCCCTGCTGAAACTGGGAGATGATGAATCACTGGTGCCCGCAGTAGGCACAGAATCCCCACGTCCTCTCCCTGCTCCACGACCACGTGCCTTACTCCCTGCCTTCTTCATCTTGGTAGACTGATAAAGATAGGCAGAAAAGTACTAAGGGCTTAGTGTGCCTATTCCTGGACAGCTCCTAACAGGTATAAGAAACGCTAATTTTCTAAAGTGTGGACTAGACTTTAATATGAGCTAATGTGGCCTACACAACTGTAAAGTGGAGTGTTTTGTGAACTTTATTAACTTTTTTTTTCTCAGAACAGACTACAGAGTGAGCTGCACTCACACACAGACCGTGCAGACAGACGTGAACGGCGCTGCAATGCCAAAAAAAGCTCCTCTATGTACTCCTATATAGTGTTTTTCCACAATCTAGCAGGATACATGTTATGATCTGGTGGCCTAGGAGCAGCATGAGACGGACTCTGGAGAAGGTGGTCCCTGTACTGACCGCAAACCCTGAACCTAGCAGCGCAACTAGAAGTAGCCGTGGGGGGTACCTAACACTCCCTAGACCCCTCGACACAGCCTAAGATCTAACTTCCCCTAAAGACAGAAACAGGAAACCTATCTTGCCTCAGAGAAAATCCCCAAAGGATAGATAGCCCCCCACAAATATTGACTGTGAGAGGAGAGGGAAATAACATACGCAGATATGAAATCAGATTTAAGCATAGGAGGCCATACTAGCTAAAAGAAAGAATAGAACAGAGTACTATGCGGTCAGTATTAAAACACTAGAAAATATCCACCACAGAAAATACAAATCACCACATCTGACTAAAGACATGGAGGGTATATCTGCATCTCCAGAGACACAGTTTGGCTGCAAAAAATCCTTCACAGACAAAGCTGGACAAGACAAAAACATGAATATGCACAGAACTATAAGGTCCACAGCAGGTGGACAGCAAAAAGAAAGCCAGGACTTATCTTTGTAGAAAAGCACAGCAAACTGGAGAGACCAGCAGGGAAGTGAATCCTCCAAAAACAATGAACAACTGGCAGGGACTAAAGAGTCCTGCAAAGCTATATACCCCAGTCAGTTTTGCAATTAATAGATACACCAGTCCAATCCTGCAGTCCAGGCACAACTGCATTACCTTCTACAACCACCGGAGGGAGCCCAAAAGCTGAATTCACAACAGTACCCCCCCCTTGAGGAGGGGTCACCGAACCCTCACCAGAGCCCCCAGGCCGATCAGGATGAGCCCGATGAAAGGTACGAACCAAATCAGCGACATGAACATCAAAGGCAGAAACCCAAGAATTATCCTCCTGGCCATAACCCTTCCATTTGACAAGGTACTGAAGCTTCCGCCTCGAAAAATGAGAATCCAAAATCTTCTCAACAACATATTCCAACTCCCCATCGACCAACACAGGGGCCGGAGGATCAACAGAGGGAACAACGGGCTCCACATATTTCCACAACAAAGAAGACATTATGAATAGCAAAAGAGGCCGGAAGCGCCAGGCGAAAGGACACCGGATTAATGATCTCCAAAATCCTATAAGGACCAATAAATCGAGGCTTAAACTTAGGGGAAGAAACCTTCATAGGAACATGACGGGAAGATAACCAAACCAGATCCCCAACCCGAAGCCGGGAACCAACACACCGACGACGGTTAGCAAAACGTTGAGCCTCCTCCTGAGACAGCACCAAATTGTCCACCACATGAGACCATGAAAGGCAGAAACAGCCGCGGAGGACCAATTCGTCACATCAGCGCCCTTCTTTGTCAAACCGGTCAGAGGTTTAACCACACTGGAGAAGTTGGCAATGAAAACGACGATAAAAATTAGCAAAGCCCAAGATTTTCTGAAGGCTCTTCACAGATGTGGGCTGAATCCAATCATGAATGGCCTGAACCTTAACCGGATCCATTTCTATAGATGAGGGAGAAAAAATGAAACCCAAAAAAGAAACCTTCTGCACTCCAAAGAGGCACTTTGACCCCTTCACAAATAATGCATTATTACGGAGGATCTGAAATACCATCCTGACCTGTTTCACATGAGACTCCCAATCATTGGAAAAAATCAAAATATCATCCAAATATACAACCATGAATTTATCAAGATAACTCCGAAAGATATCATGCATGAAGGATTGGAACACAGATGGGGCATTAGAGAGTCCGAATGGCATCACAAGGTATTCAAAATGGCCTTTGGGTGTATTAAATGCAGTTTTCCATTCGTCACCCTGCTTAATACGAATAAGATTATATGCCCCTTGAAGGTCAATCTTAGTAAACCAGCTAGCCCCCTTAATCCTAGCAAACAAATCAGTAAGCAAAGGCAAAGGGTATTGAAATTTGACCGTGATCTTATTCAAGAGGCGATAATCAATAAAGGGTCTCAAGGAGCCATCCTTCTTGGCAACAAAAAAGAACCCCGCTCCCAACGGTGAAGAAGATGGCCGAATATGCCCCTTCTCCAAAGACTCCTTAATATAGCTCCGCATGGCGGCATGTTCTGTCACAGACAGGTTGAAAAGTCGGCCATTAGGGAACTTACAACCTGGAATCAAGTCAATAGCACAATCACAGTCCCTATGCGGTGGAAGGGAACTGGATTTTGGCTCATCGAATACATCCTGGAAGTCTGACAAAAACTCAGGAATTTCAGAAGAGGGGGAAGAGGAAATTGACATCAAAGGAACATGATCATGAACCCCCTGACAACCCCAACTAGTCACAGACATGGATTTCCAATCTAACACCGGATTATGTAGCTGCAACCATGGAAAACCCAGCACAATATCATCATGCAAATTATGCAACACCAGAAAACGACAATCTTCCTGATGGGCTGGCGCCATGCGCATGGTCAGCTGTGTCCAAAACTGAGGTTTATTTTTAGCCAACGGTGTAGCATCAGTGCCCCTCAAAGGAATAGGGTTCTGCAAAGGCTGCAAGGGGAAACCACAACGTCTGGCAAATTCTAAGTCCATTAAGTTCAGAGCGGCGCCTGAATCCACAAATGCCATGACAGAAAATGATGATAATGAGCAGATCAAGGTCACAGATAACAGAAATTTAGGTTGTATAGTACTGATGGTAACAGAACCAGCGATTCTCTTTGTACGCTTAGGGCAATCAGAAATAACATGAGCAGAATCGCCGCAGTAAAAACACAACCTATTCTGACGCCTGAATCTTTGACGTTCAGCTCTAGACAAAATCCTATCACACTGGATAGGCTCAGGGCTCCGCTGAGAGGACAACGCCACAGTGTGCACAACTCTGCACTCGCGCAAGCGCCGATCAATCTGAATGGCCAGAGACATAGAATCACTCAGACCAGCAGGCGTGGGGAACCCCACCATAACATCTTTAATGGATTCAGAAAGACCACTTATAGGCTAAATTTGAAAAAAGGTGCAGCAGGCAGCACTAATTGAAAAAAGGACAATGGAACAGTATTATTATTATTATTATTATTTATTTATAAAGCACCATTGATTCCATGGTGCTGTACATGAGAAGGGGTTACATACAAGTTGCAAATATCACATACAGTAAACAAACTAACAATGACGGACTGATACAGAGGGGCGAGGACCCTGCCCTTGCGGGCTTACATTCTACAGGATTATGGGGAAGGAGACGGTAGGTTGAGGGTTGCAGGAGCTCCGGTGTTGGTGAGGCGGTAGCTCCGGTGTTGGTGAGGCGGTAGCTCCGGTGTTGGTGAGGCGGTAGCTTCGATAGTGATGAGGCAGCAGCGGTGTCAGTGCAGGCTGTAGGCTTTCCTGAAGAGATGAGTTTTCAGGTTCCGTCTGAAGGATCCGACTGTGGTTGATAGTCGGACGTGTTGGGGCAGAGAGTTCCAGAGGATGGGGGATATTCGGGAGAAGTCTTGGAGGCGATTGGATGAGGAGCGAATAAGTGTGGAGGAGAGAAGGAGGTCTTGGGAGGACCGGAGATCACGTGAGGGAAGATATTGAGAGATTAGTTCAGAGATATATGGAGGAGACAGGTTGTGGATGGCTTTGTAGGTCAGTATTAGCAATTTGAACTGGATACGCTGAGGGAATGGGAGCCAGTGAAGAGATTTGCAGATGGGGGAAGCGGAGGAGTAGCGAGGAGAGAGATGGATTAGTCGGGCAGCAGAGTTAAGGATGGACTGGAGAGGTGCAAGGGTGTTAGCAGGGAGGCCACAGAAAAGGATGTTGCAGTAGTCAAGGCGGGAAATGATGAGGGCATGCACAAGCATTTTAGTGGATTGGGGGTTGAGGAAAGGACGGATCCTGGAGATATTTTTGAGGCATTGATGCACCCTGAGCTGACTACAACCGGCTGTGGCGGCAGAGCAGACTACAGAGTGAGCTGCACTCACACAGAGACTGTGCAAACAGCCGTGAATGGCGCTGCAAGGCCAAAAAAAGCTCCTCTATGTACTCCTATATACTGTTTTTCCACAATCTAGCAGGATACGGATGGAAATCCACTAATAGGCTAAATTTGAAAAAAGGTGCAGCAGGCAGCACTAATTGAAAAAAGGACAATGGAACAGTATGAGGCAGTGACGCACCCTGAGCTGACTACAACCAGCTGTGGCAGCAGAACAGACTACAGAGTGAGCTGCACTCACACACAGACCTTGCAGACAGCCGTGAATGGTGCTGCAAGGCCAAAAAAAGCTCCTCTATCTAGTCCTATATAGTGTTTTTCCGCAATCTAGCAGGATACGGATGGAAACCCACTAATAGGAGAAAAACAGGAAAAATGTGCTGCAGGCAGCACTAATGCAAAAAAGGACAATTGAACAGTATGAGGCAGTGACGCACGCTGAGCTGACTACAACAGGCTGTGGCGGCAGAACAGACTACAGAGTGAGCTGCACTCACACACAGACCGTGCAGACAGCCGTGAACGGCGCTGCAAGGCCAAAAAAAGCTCCTCTATGTAATCCTATATAGTGTTTTTCCACAATCTAACAGGATACGGATAGAAACCCACTAATAGTAGAAAAACAGGAAAAATGTGCTGCAGGCAGAACTAATGCAAAAAAGGACAATTGAACAGTATGAAGCAGTAACGCACGCTGAGCTGACTACAACCAGCGGTGGCTGTAGAACAGACAACCAAAGTACTAACAGGAGAGGCGCACTCTGTATCAAATGTCAAGTGGTGCTCAGAGGAAAAAATACAATATCAAATTTTTATATACAACCTCTGTCACTCAAAAAAACAACTTGGTTTTGAATTTCAAGGATTTATTCACCACCGGTCATATTTTAAATCAGACAATCTCCAACGTTTCGGCTATTTAGCCTTTTTCAAGGGAGTCTAAGATAAACAATAAATAATAATTTTATCAGATAATATCACATGTGCTGCACTTTGTAACCTATTGAAGTACCAAATAGTACCCGGTGGTAGTGAAAGATCCTAGCGAAAAGGTCACCAAAATTTTAGTGAATCAATATACCAGGAATGTGAAAAGGGAAAATGAATAAGTCCAAAGCTATATAGTACCAAGAAAAGGCCTAAGGAAACCAAAGTGAGAAACAGCTGATAACGCCACGCCGCCATTAATGGCTATGAGAGGTAAGAGAAAACAGTATGTATCAAAAGCTAAGAGAAAACTAGTACCTGTATCAAGACTACATCAACAAGTCTATTACTATAAAACCTGCAGACAAGGGGGGTGCGATTGTTGTCATGGATACTTCTTATTACAATACTATTGTCTATAAACATTTAAATGATAAAGACACTTATTTACCTGTAGACAGAGACCCTACTTCAGAGATCTCTCAGCAGATCCAACGATTGGTTAAATCATACAAGGATCAGAATGTTATTGACTCAAAATTGGGTGATTTCATGTGTAATATGCATCCGGTAATTCCGGTATTCTATGTGTTACCTAAAGTTCACAAACATCCTACAAGTCCCCCTGGGCGACCTATCGTGGCGACCACTGGCTCTCTATTATCACCAATAGCTAGAACGATTGAAAAAATTTTGACTCCCCTACTTATTCATATTACTTCCTTCATTAGGGACACCACTGATTTCTTACAGGGTTTGATGTCAATGGATACCATACCTCAGGGATGTCTTCTCGTCACCATGGACGTGAATAATTTGTACACCAGCATTGACCACACTAAAGGCCTCACCGCTATTCAATGGTTCCTAGACACATATACTGATTTTTCTGTCACACAAAAGGAATTTTGCTTGACTATGTTGAGTCTGGTTTTGTCTAAGAATGAAGTTTTGAAATTCAAAACCAAGTTGTTTTTTTGAGTGCCAAAGGTTATATATAAAAATTTGTAGAACAGACAACAGCGTGAGCTGCACTCACACACAGACCTTGCAGACAGATGTGAACAGCGCTGCAAGGTAAAAACAAGGTTCTCACACAGCGGTTGCTAAATTAGCCTGGGTAAAGCACAATGAAGCATATCGCTATCTCTAAACTGGCCATCAGTCAGAACACAGTGTCCTGTCCCTAACTGAATTCACAGCAGAGTTAACCAAAAATGGCGGCAGCGACTTTTATAGTGCATCATGACATCATTTCAGCAGCCAATCACAGCCATGCCAGTAGTTACATGCCTACTATGCAGAACAGGATGTGCCCACACTTCTAATCATTCCTCATTGTCTGAATTCTGGCTCTTTGAATTATGGGAACTTCCGATTCCGGTATCCGATATGCTGAAAGTATCGGAACTCGGTATCGGAATTCCGATACCGCAAATATCGGCCGATACCCGATACTTGCGATATCGGAATGCTCAACACTACTGGAGACATTTTTTAAAAATTTGAAATTAACCTAAAAAATCTGGGAAACCAAAAGCTTGATCTCATGAGGGTGCCACTTCCGCCTGGGAGACCTGGAGTTAGACAATCGCGCCGAGTAATGAATCGCAGGTCCTCTTTAGAGAAGGTGTGATTCATGTCCTATGTTAAATGGATTTCCTTTCCATCAGTGTTGGAAGGGTTAAGGACTCTTTGCATGCTGGCTGAGAACATATGGCATGGTTGTTCTCATCTGCAACTGCTTGTCATTTACTCTCCCTACAAATACTTGATCTGGACATTTCTTCCTAGCTAGTGAAAGAATATTCTTCCTTGAAAATGTACAAAATGTATCCTTCTCAACAGAAAAGGTGTCAGGAAGCTTAATCAAGGGTTCAGGTGAGTGTAAAGCAACATCTATGGAATCACCAGGTTTACTGGCAACATGAGAGGTGGTCCCCTGCACAATCTTGACAGTCTCAGTCAACTCTTTCTATAATTGAGTTTGGGACATGCCCAGAGCCCTGTGTTCAACAGATAATTCCCACATCATCTGCATCAAACTGGACACGTGAGCCGCCAGATTACGGATCGGATCCATGACCAGAGAAGAACATGAAATCCCCCTTTTAAATGCTAGGGTCAGTTATAATGTAATGCTGGTGGAGGAAGAAAGGTTGCGCTCACAGTGTAGCACCACAGTGCGGCAGCGCAGACGCCACTAGGTGTCGAGAGAGAGTGGTCAGAGAAGCCCAGTCAGTAACGGTCTGGAAACGCATTACCAGAGGAAACAGCAACAAAAGTGGTCAGATGCAAGCCAGAGAAGTCAAAGCCAGACAGGAACAGAAATGCCAGAGACGTGAGACAGACAAACGAGTCAGAGGTCAAGCCGGGTCAGATACCAGGAGGTCAGAGTACGGGGAACAAACACTAAGTCAAGCGGGGTAGCAGGAGTGGGGAAGCACTGGGACTGAGCAAATGGGCAGAGGACAAATCAGGGAGTAACGTGGTCAGCCGCTCAAGCCTGGGCAGGAAATATAACTGATGCTGTCTGCAGACAGCAGTGGGCAGAAATAACCAAACAGATCCTAGAACGAGGCAGAGGAAAGTTAACCCCTGCATGACCAGACTGGGGAGAGCATAACAAGAAACAACCCCCGCCTGGATGATGACAACTGGTTTGCTGGACTCAGGGAGTTTGGTAACCCTATTGAGAGCTACCATTCCCCATTGGCTAATTCCTGGAAAAGGGGTGGGAGTCTGCTGTATCCATGGCGATGCTAAGGATTATCCTGTGGCTCAAGTGGTCATCAACACAAACTGTGGCACAGAGTCCCATGAGGTCGGCATTGTCAAAAACCTATTGCACCCTATTATAATAGGGTGGGACTTTGCATTATTTTGGGACTTGTGGGGAAAGGGGAGGAAGTCTGATTGCCCTGACAACAGCTAGGTTGCTCCCAAAGAAACCTCGTCGAAGGCTGCGGACGATAGGTTTTTTTGTGCTTGTTGGCAATGAGGATGAGGCAGCATCCACTGAGGCCAACGTCCCTGAGCTGGAGGTGTCCGGGGGAAACTTTGGAATTTCAGAACTCAGGGACTTAACTCTCAAAGGGGCATTTGAAAATGTAACTGTGTTAAATGGTGTGCCTCAGGAGCCAGGGACTGACAGTCGGTTCCCTCATTTTGCTGTGATTGGAGATGTGCTTTATAGGATAACCAAGCCAAGAGGTGTGGTAATAGTGCAGCTATTGGTACCAGGACCCTATAGACGCAGCGTGTTTAGACATGGCTCATTCTCATGTGTTGGGTGGTAACCTGGATAAGACCCAGGAGTGCATTCTGCAGAGATTCTACTGGCCTGGGTGTTACAGAGAAATCCTAAACTACTGTTGTTCCTGCCCAACGTGCCAGCTGACCTCCTCAGTGGCCCACTTCCGCAGTCATCTGGCACCTTTGCCCATCATCGAGGTCCCATTTGAGTGAATAGTGATGGACTTGGTGGGACCCCTGGAAAAGTCTGCAAGAAGACATCAATACATACTGGTGGTCCTGGATTATGCTACCCAGTTCCCAGAGGTGGTACCCTTAAGAAATGCCTCTGCTAAATGTATCTCTAAGGAGCTGATCAATATCTTCTCCCGAATCGGGCTGCCGAATGAGATACTGATGGACCAAGGGACCCCCTTCATGTCGAAGGTCATGAGGGAGTTGTGCAAGACTTTGCAAATTTCTCAGCTCAGAACCTCAGTATACCATCCCCAGACTGATGGGCTGGTGGAGAGGTTTAACAAAACCTTGAAGGCTATGCTGAAGAAAGCATTGGAGAAGGACGGCTGAGACTGGGACTGTCTGCTTCCTTACCTGTTGTTCTCCATCCAGGAAGTTCGCCAAGCTTCCACTGGCTAGTCCCCATTTGGACTGCTCTATGAACGACACCCTTGAGGGATATCCGGGTCAACTTGAAGCCATACTGGATTCCCGAAGCACGCCGAGAGATGATCTCCAAAGAGGTAAAGCAGATGCTGCACCTGGGAGGAATTCAAGAGTGGCTGGTCCAGCCCAATAGTCCTAGTGCCGAAAGCAGATGGGGAATGGTGATTTTGCAATGACTATCGGAAGCTGAAAGAGGTTTCTAAGACCGATACCTACCCAATGCCCCGGATCGATGAATTAATTGGTAGCCTTGACCTCACAAACGGGTATTGGCAAATCCCCATGTCCCAGTGCATCAAACAGAAGACTACATTCTCAATGCCAGATGGATGCTTCCAATACACAAGGATGCTGTTTGGGTTACAAGGCACTCTAGCAACATTCCAGAGAGCCATGGACCGGATCCTAGCTCCCCTCAAGAACCTGGACAGAATTGTGATCTTCAGCCAGAATTGGGGAAGCCATCTGAGCAAGGTTCAGGTGGTATTTGATGCTCTACGGAAGGTGGGATTTTCCATAAACCCAAAGAAATGTGCCTTGGGAATCGAGGTGTTACGCTCACACCCTGACAAGTTGGCATGAGCGTGGAGGGTGTGGCCCCACTGTGCCACAAACCAGACTACCCTGGAAGGGACATGACTAAGCAGCAACCTTAGGTGTTCACTGGAGCCTCTGATGGTGAGGTCAGGTAGCTGCCAGGTACCACTCCAGAGTGGTGTCTGGCTGTGGCTGCTGATCCCACTAGGGGATGGAGCGCTAGGACAGGAGCAGGCAACGGACTTGACTGGTAGATACGGCACTGGCAGGTGGGCACAGCTGAGACACTGGCAGGTAGGCATGGCTGAGACACTGGCAGGCATGCATGGCTGAGACACTGGCAGGACAGGTACTGACTTGGTAGGGACAGGAATACGGGCAGGTATATGGAAACAGGTAGGGACCTGACCCACAGGTTGCAGAACGGAAGTAGAACAGATGCTGCTTGCAGTGCAGCGAGCTGAACCACAAGGAGATGAGCAAAGACCAGAACCGCAGGAGGCGGAGCAAAGACAAGAACCTCAGGAGGCGGAGCAAAGTCCAGAACCGCAGGAGGTGGAGCAAAGACCAAAACCGCAGGAGGCGGAGCAAAGACCAGAACCACATGAGGCGGAGCAAAGAGCAGAACTGCAGGAGGCAGAGCAAAGAGCAGAAACGTAGGAGGAACAAAGAGCAGAACTGCAGAAGGTGCAGCAAAGAGCAGAGCTGATGGATGCGGAGCAAAGAGGAGATGGAGTGAACACAATGAAACACACAGTGGAATAGGAAAAGCTACAGACAGGGATACAAACAGACACAGGTATAGGACTATGTTCAGACAGGGTCAGGAATGGGACAAGGCACAGAAACAAGGACTCAGACCAGGGTACGAAGCCCCACTGGGTGGCAGGAACAAGATACACAGGTACTGGACAGGGTACGAAGCCCCTCTAGGTGGCTGACACAAGAGAAATAGCAAGACAGGACCTGGCACCTCAGCAGCAAGACACTAACTGAGGAAGTAAGTTGCTCAGGCATCCTCCTATGGGCAGGGATGCCTTAAGTACCTGAGGCCTCTTGACAATTGGCTGGGGACACCTTAGGAAGATGCACACTGACTCAATAAGAGCCAGGGAGTGCCGGCTCTGCCTCCCTATGCACACAGCCAGGAAGTAGGCAGAGAGCAGGTAGGAGACAAGAGGCACCCAGCATAGAGCTGGCAGAAGACAGAACTTACAGCATGGCCCGGAGTAGTGAGTAAGTTGGTGTGTAAGGCAGGTGGAGGAAGGGAGGCCATGCAGTGATGCCGGCAGAGTTGTTACAGGAGGAAGCAAGATACTTGGGGTATGTTGTAGGTAGGGGCAAAATAAAGCCCCAGATAAATAAAGTTGAGGCGATCCAGGGCTGGCCACAACCCCTCTCAAAGAAACAGGTTAGGGCATTCCTGGGCATTGTGGGATATTACCGCTGTTTTATCACGAATTTCGCCATGCTAGCTGCCTCTCAGATGGATCTCCTTAAAGCAATGAAGTTGGCTATGGTTAAGAGGTCTCCAGAAGCTGAGATGGCCTTCCAGGAACTGAAGCTGGCCCTGTTCAAAAAGCTGGTGCTGGTAGCACCCGATTTGTCCAAGGAGTTTGTGTTCCAGATGAACACATCGGATGTCGGGCTGGGCGCTGTCTTAGCTCAAGAGGTGAACGGGGAAGAGCACCCCATAATGTATCTCTGCCGGAAGTTGTCTACCTACGAGAAAAATTACTCCATAGTGGAGAAGGAATGTTTTGCCATCAAGTGGGCATTGGACTCTCTAAGGTACTACCGCTTGGGCAGGAAGTTTAGGTTGGTGTCAGACCATTCACCATTGAAGTGGATGAGGGAGAAAAAAGGGAACAATACCCGAGTGACCAGGTGGTTCCTAGCACGTCAGGATTTTAACTTCCATGTGGAGCCTAGGCCAGGAAAACTGTATGGCAATTTTGGCAGAAGGTGCTAAGCCCCCCTGGCTTTGGGCAGAGGGGGAGAGTATGTAATTTGGCAGCCGGACGAGTTCTTGAGGGCAAATATGTGTCATCGCGGCTATTAGCTGCGGTGATGTGAGCTCGGAAGTATGCTCCAGCACGTATAGTGCTGAGAAAGTTATTTGGCCATTTCAGGGCCAGATTTTATGAACAGTCATAAGAGATGGGTGGGAATGACCACTCACATATCTCAACCCCAGGGGCGTGGTTTGGCTAGTACAATGGAGGCCAAATATCTCATTCAGTGTCTGTGGCTGGAGGTGTGGAGACCTCCAGTGTGTGTTGCTAAAGACACTGACCTTAGCTGTCAGATCTGCAGTATTATATGGACTGTTTATTTTTCTGTTTGCGTTTCATTTTGTGCCGGAAAAGGCTGTTCGCTTGTTTTGGCTATCCAGTGCCGGTTTATGCAGTTTTAATAAACTTGCTTGGACATTTCAACAATGCCGCTTCCTGTGCCTACCTCAATCGCAGCCTAGTGAGTACAGATTCTTACAATGTATATACAGTATGCGTTATGCCCATACCAGCACTGCCAGGGCCAAGCTGTGACTAATGCTCTTGCTATATCGCCTGGGATCAGAGAAACCTCCTGATCGTGATTGTTTTTAATCGCCCATACACATTAGATGGCTGTCAGCCGGAAGACGCTTGGGCCGGTCATTTCGCCGACAGGAATCTCAAGACATATGATGGATTCCCTTTTTTTTGTTAGGAAAACTTTTTTCATATATGGCCTGCTTTGCCTCAGGCCAGACTATGCCCTGGCCAGCTGTCCCTCTGACAATGCCTTTTTATTTGAGACATTGACATAGTTGATCTATCAAATCCTAAGCACAAACATTTCAGTCTTTTAATTCCTGGAGGTCCCTTAATATCGTCCATTACAATCATTAGTGGTGTTACACATGATGAAAGTATTAGTGTATTTGTTTTTTTTCTCCTCCGCAATTACCAATTCTGTTCCAAATGACTCACAAAGGAAATGAATGCACTTGCCTCTCTTTGAGCTGTCAGCGCTTATCTGCAGCTTAAATGACCCTCACAATGTCCATCTTGACTGTGTTTCATTATGGGTCATTGCTCGCTTTCTTTCAATCTTCTGTCAGTCCAACGACACAGGAAAATCTGCTGCTAAACATGAGATTATAGCCCCCCAACAAAACATAAAATGGAGCATTCAGCTACTGCGCATTCAGTGAGGACTTTTATTGAAGTCAAATCCTGTTTAAATCTGTATCCTATTATATCCCATTGTAAAGTCCTATCTAATCCCAGACTCCCTGCAATTTAAGAGCTTGTGAGTCTGATCAAAGGCCTAATCCAGCTGCTCAATGCTGGTGTTCCTCAGGTCCTTGACATCTTTTAGACAGTTGTGACAGCAGCTTATCAGTTTATTACTGTGTATATGTATGTGCTTTTATATGTGCAGTGTATGCATACCTCCAATTTTAGTATTTGCCATTTAACTTTTACTTTTGTGAAATTTTTGTAATGATCTGTCAGTGCTCATCACCCCTTGAATTTGTAAAAAAAAAAGATAAAATACATATTATGTGTAACAAATTCATTAATAGGCAGTGCTAGCTGCTACATTGAGTGCGCTGGCACAGGATGTGGAGACTTCACCAACAATGGACCCATGTGATCTGTGATTGACTCCGGTGACTGGAGCAGTGAGGGAACAACCTCTGTAAAAGGGAGCTGTCACCAGGTCAAAAATAGGCTGTGTTTGCTCTAACTTTATCCATATAGGTGGCAGGAATCTCCCTAGTAGCCAAAGCGTCCATCACATGGTCAGCCAGCCCCCTCCAAAATACGGGAATGTGGCAGTCCGTGTAGCAGGGGGAAATGACTTGGGGCCCATGTTGTCTGCCTTCTCGGTTGCCCCTCTGGCTGAGACATATCCTGTGACCACTCGGAGACAAGCTCGAGCTGCGGAGGCGGAATCACACTCAGAGGAGGCCCAGGTAAGACATCCCAGCCCTACACATATTCCCATAGCCAGACACATTTCTTGGGCCACCCCAGATGAATTTAAGAGGGAGTTACTTGAGGATCCTTCATTGGAGGGATATCGTGGGAAGGCACAGGAGGGGAGAGGGGTACTGGAAGGGGAACAGTTTATATGGAAGCAGGGACTCCTCTACCGGATCACAGAGCAGCACCACACAGGGACAATCCCCACTATAAAACGACAGCTGGTAGTTCCCAAGAAGTATAGGCAGGAGTTACTGCGAATCTCTCATGACATACCCTTGGCCGGGCACTTCGGCATCAGTCGCACCAGGCGTCGTCTGACACAAAACTTCTTTTGGCCAGGGGTAACCTATGATGTTCGTCAATACTGCCAGACCTGTGACAGTTGCCAGCGCATTGGCAAGAGGGGAGATCGATGCAAGGCCAAATTATGCCACCTCCCCATTGTGGAGGAACCATTTAGCCGAGTAGCGGTCGATCTGATAGTGCCGTTAGCCAAACCCAGTCCATCAGGGAAAAGGTATATATTGACAGTGGTAGATTATGCCACACGGTATCCAGAGGCGCTTGCGTTACCTAACATACTGGCAGAGACAGTGGTGGCTGCCCTGCTCCAGGTTTTCTCATGGGTTGGATTTCCCCGGGAGATTATCTCAGACCAGGGTACCCAGTTTACAGCAGAGGTGACCAACCAACTGTGGAAGCTGTGTGGCGTAAAATCCATTAGAAGCGCCTCGTACCACCCGCAAACCAATGGGTTGTGTGAACGCTTTAACGAGACGTTAAAACAACTCATTGGGACTTTTACCAGGACCTACAGGGACTGGGAGAAATTCTTGCCTCACCTCCTGTTTGCCTATCGAGAGGTGCCCCAAGAATCCACGGGGTTCTCCCCATTCAAACTGGTATATGGGAGACTGGTAAGGGGACCCCTAGACTTAGTGCTAGAACACTGGGAAGGGGAGGGCATCATAGAAGGGGCACCTGTTGTACCCTATCTGCTGGAATTCCGGGACCACCTACAGGAGCTAACCCAGGCTGTACGTGGGAACATGCAGGTGGCCCAGCGGCGCCAGCGTGTATGGTACGATCGGAGAGCCAGAGAGCGCACCTTGGAAATAGGGCAGAAGGTCCTGGTGTTAGAGCCCACTAGGCAGAACAAGTTCCAAGCTGCATGGCAGGGGCCCTACCAGGTAGTGGGGAAAATAGCCGACACCACCTATAATGTCGCCGATTGTGACGACCCCAGGGTTATCCGCATGTTCCACGTGAATATGCTGAAGCCCTATCGGGAGCGCCCTGAAGAGGTAGTGGCCATCTGTGCACCTGAAGCAGAGGATTTAGCCAGACTTCCCTTGCCTGATGTCTTAGGGGAGAGGACTCAGTCTAAAACATGGGACCAGGTACACTGGGGTGAAGACTTAGGTCCCCGGGAGAGACAGCAGTTGGAGGAGTTGTTGAGGCAGCGACAGGATGTTTTCGGGGAAACCCGGGTACACTCACCTGGCACAAAACAAGGTTGAGACCCAGGATCAGACCCCCCTGCGACAACCCCCCTTCCGCGTCCCTGAGTCTGTACGAGAAGGGATGCGACAAGAGATACAAGAGATGTTGCGTTTAGGGGTCATTGAAGAGTCAGATAGTCCCTGGGCATCCCCAGTAGTGTTAGTGCCCAAGAAGGATGGGAGTACACGGTTTTGTGTAGACTATCGTAAGCTCAATGAGAAAACAGTGACGGATGCGTATCCCATGCCGTGTGTGGATGGCTTGTTATACCGGCTGGCAGGGGCAAAGTATTTGACCACCATCGATCTATGCAAAGGCTACTGGCAGATTCTCCTTAGTCCTGATGCTATTCCCAAATCGGCATTTGTCACCCCGTTTGGCTTATTCCAGTTTCGAGTTATGCCATTCGGGATGAAGACTGCCCCGGCGACCTTCCAGAGGCTGGCTGAACGGCTTCTGGATAGTCTCCAGGACTATGCGTGTGCCTACCTGGATGACATCGCCATCTACAGCGCGACATGGGAAGAGCGTCTAAATCACCTAGAGACAGTATTAGACAGGATCCACAAGCCGGAATTACCCTGAACCCAAACAAGTGTCACGTGGGCAAAGCAGAGGTTCAGTATTTAGGGCATTGGGTGGGAAGTGGGAAACAGAGACCAGAACCAGCCAAGATTGAGGCCATAGCCAAATGGCCCACCCCACGCACTAAAACCCAGGTCATGGCATTTCTAGGGACAGCGGGGTATTATAGGAAATTCGTTCCCAATTACAGCAGCGTGGCCAAGCCCCTCACTGATCTGACCCATAAGAACCAACCCCGCCAGGTAACCTGGACCCCAGAGTGTGAGGAAGGCTTCTGCCAGCTAAAGGACGCCCTCACCAATACCCTTGTATTGGCCGCACCTGATCCAACTAAACATTTCCTTGTTCACACAGACGCTTCTATGTTTGGATTGGGGCCAGTACTAAGCCAAGTCGGGCCGGACGGCCAAGAACACCCGGTAGCTTACTTGAGTCGGAAACTACTGCCCCGTGAAGTGAGCTATGCGGCCATCGAGAAGGAGTGCCTGGCAATAGTATGGGCACTCAAAAAGTTACAACCATATTTGTATGGACGACAGTTTTCCCTCCTAATGGACCATAATCCCCTAGTCTGGCTTAATCGGGTCTCCGGAGACAACGCCAGATTACTGCGGTGGAGTTTAGCCCTACAACCTCTGGACTTCACCATCCACTACAGACCCGGGCAAACAAAACGGTAATGCCGATGGACTAAGTCGACAAACGGAACTTGTACCAACCCCCATAAACTTCGGTCATCCCCAAACCGATCCGTTAAGGATCAGACTGTGTATGCCGATCGCGTCGCTGAAAAGGGGAGCCGTGTTACAGTACCCCCAGCACCAAGAATATGTTATGCAGTATATATTATGTATAATAGGTTCCATGTGAAATCCATCAGTCCACAGGCTGCGCCCCTGGTCAGAGGGGACAAGATATTCTCCTTCTGACCTCCCCCACCTTTGTAATTCCCACAGTAAATATCAGCAGGCTCCGGCCCCCTGCGGCTATTGTAATGTATGTCTGGCCTGCTTTTTCTATTGGCCTGCCCTGTGTATCTGTGTTATATATTCTGTGTGCTGTGAATAAAGTGTGTTCTTGTAGACTGGAAATACGTGGAGTAGCAGTCAGCAGTCAGTAGCAGGCAGCACGGTGGCGCAGTGGTTAGCACAGCAGCCTTGCAGCGCTGGAGTCCTGGGTTCAAGCCCCACTAAGGACAACATCTGCAAAGAGTTTGTATGTTCTCTCCGTGTTTGCGTGGGTTTCCTCCGGGTACTCCGGTTTCCTCCCACATTCCAAAGACATACTGATAGGGAATTTAGACTGTGAGCCCCAACGGGGACAGTGATGAAAATGTGTGCAAACTGTAAAGTGCTGCGTAATATGTTAGCGCTATATAAAAATAATAATTATTATTATTATTATTATTAATCTCACGTAATCAAGGAATTCCAGCCAGCGTCCTTCATTCAGAATCCAGCAAAAGCAGAGTGGACCTCCTGAAACACGGGGGGTGCTGAAAGAGGTACTACAGCACATTAGACCCCGTTACATATGTCATTATTGTTATGCTGTAATGTCTTTTGTCTGTACAAGTCCCCTCTAAAATGTAAAGCGTTGCGGAATATGTTAACGCTATAGAAATAAAATTATTATTATTATTACTCCACAACATTGAAAGAAGGAAAAGTTACGGAGTTCTGGATCAAAGGATGGACAGACATGCTAATTATCTGCAGATAATTAAAAAATTAGAAACAACCTTTTCAAACAATTCTATTTATTCAGTCTGGAGTGTGAGCAATGTGAGCAGACATCCTTGCACTTAGACATGTTTGTTGGTATTAATTAGGTTATTAATTGGTCTCTGAGGAAGGTTCTACCACCGTGAATGCACTTGGACAAATCATCAGGATCCGCTGTTGGCAGCTCCTGTGTAATCACCGACCAATGACTTCCCAGATGTATGGAGATGCTGCAGCCACAGTAGCACGATTTGACTTTGTAGGATGCTCACAGTAGCATGAGCCACAACCCGGCATTGTCTTGTTATAAAACAGCTCCTGTGACACTTGGGTTAAATGGCCATACCATTGGGTCCGCAGCCAAATCAATGTACTGGTGAATGGTTAGGTTACTTGGAATGGAGCTGGAAGGTTGGCGATTCACTCTTATGATTGATGGCCTGATAGTTGGGTATGAGCATGGTCCCCAAACATTAGCACATCTCAAAGCAGAATTAGCACATAAGCAATAAACAGAGCAATGGGGTCCACCTTCACCTGACTCCAGAACCCCATTCTCAGGATCAGCGGGGGTCTTGGTGGTTGGACTCCTAGTTGTCACACACTTCTCCTGTGGATGGTTGATAAGTTGTTATGGTGGACCAACTTACTAGAATGTCCTAATGTTTTGTGTTTACAGCTCCATTTCAGACCTATGTGTCTGCATGGTGACAGACAAGATTCACTCTCTGTGCAGTTTTAGCCTCTAGCCATGCTTTTTTTTTGTTTTAATCTGTTGCACAAATATTGCTTTATTATCCTTGCCATAGCAATTACCCTGATGGTGTTCATTAAGTAAAAGTGTGATGTCAGATTTATGTAATTAATGCATTCTCAATCTGTTAGCTCAGCCTTAATTGTCAGAGAGAGAACATTATTAGATTTCTCCTAGCATCTGGACAGAATTCACTGTTCCTGAGGCAAATGGGCTCATAAAATGGCATAGACTAGTGCTTAGTGGTGTCCTCAGACTACATTTTACCTAACCATTATATTTTGAAGTACAAAACCTAATTATAAAAAAAAAGGAAAAAATAACTGGTCATAACTAATATTTTTTCTTTATTTCAGTTGAACTTGTTTTAATTTATTTTATTAAATTAATTTATTATTACTGACAGAGGGGCAATAATGCCATCATGCTTTATATTAATACCATGCTATTTTATTTTATTGACTTAAACAGGTTGTCCTGGCACAACATACTGACCTACCTTTGCGATAGGACATGAATATGAGATTGGTCGGGGTCTGACGCCAGGATCTGTCACCAATCAGCTGGTGTTTGACTCTGCAGTCTCCAGATGAAAACACTTTGAACATAACTGCAATGTGCAGCTTCTTTCAATGTGAATGTGACGCTACTCACTTCTGACGGCTAAGCCATGAGTCAGAATAGTCAAGGAGTCCAAGATCAGAAGCCAGGAGGGTACATCATAAACAGGAGGAAGAGACAAAAGCATAGTCAGGTAACGTTCCGAGGTCAAAATGCCAGGAGGATAATGGATCAGAGCAGAAGTGGTTAAAGACGGATGGTCAGAACGAAGTCCAAAGTCAGGCAATGAAAGATCAAGCATACAGAACTCAAGGCACAGGCAATCACCTAGGATAATGAACACTTGGAGACAGCCAGCGCCTCCCAGTCTCAGATTGGATAGTCGAGCTGTCAATCAACACACTGACAGTTCAACATGCCCCTGTACCAGATTGGATGGCTGAGTTGTCAGTAACTGCATCCCAGCCACACTGAGGAGTGGAACTGTGACAGTGTAGTGTCTGCTGCCGGATACTGTTCAGCAACTCCTATCAAAATAACAGAATGCTTTCTGTACCATCCAGCCAGGGCAAATAACGGCTTATAGATCATCAGTTTATTGTGCCTGGATAACCCCTTTAAGGCCTGCAAAAACATTAGACAAAGGTGGCCCAGAAAACAGTCGTTCAGGGGCTGTAAAAAAAAACAAAAAAATTTAGGACTGCACCAGCCTTGTAGGATTGTTGGCCAATGATGCATCCAGTGCTTGTGATTGGCCACAGCATGCCCAGTCTTTTGGAAGATGAAAAACATTTGGTGTCCCGCTATCAAAAAACAATTGTTGATTTCACTGAGGAAGCCGACGACCATTTGTTATGGTGGAAATCTTCTGAATGGGACGCCTTTTCAGTGATATGTAATGGCTTTAAAGTACAATTTATGCCTGCACAGGAAATATCAGTAAGGTTTAACATGTTAACGAGAAGTAGAGGAGGTTGATCCAGCTTCTGATCCACGACTCAAATCAATATAGTTAAAAACATGATGTCTTTATTTCCAAGGCTAAAAATATATCCAAAATATTGAAAAAACATCAATGGCTCCCCATGCTTGGGGATTGTAGTGGGAAAAGGGACTCGTTTTGAAGGCAAGGAGCATTCTTAGACGTGGTGTGAACACTAATAAATACCTTATCACACTAATTTAAAGCTTTGTTGCCTCCAATGCATTTTTTTTTTTTTACAGATATTCATAATGGATTTTAATCTAAGCTTTTATGATGCTCCAGAATAGCAGCTCTGTGATCAAACACAGCGAGGCACCCACAAGAGAAAGCAAGGCACCCACGAGGGAAAGCAGAAATAGTATTTTATGGCTTCTGCTTTCCCAATCTCTCTACACAGTGCTAACATGACTGTTATGTATGTAATATGGCCACATGATTTCTGGGTGACAGGAAAAATTATGCAAAAATAACTTAAAAAATAATTGTGATGTAGCCATTTGTAGTAGTTCAAAAATATATCTAATTTTCACTGAACCACAACAGCATGTATAAACAGAGGTTAAAGGGTTTTTTAGCTTTTGAATAATGTAATAATAAAAAAATGCATACTTTCCTTTTGTGTTGCGGCTCCTTGCAATATCTGCTAGTGAGGCATTCATCTCCCTGTGCCCCCAGTGTGCAGCATGAAAGTGTGGGTCTTGGCTGGGTGTATTACTCATGCTGCGAGGGCCTTACACCCGTGCAGGCTGCCTGTAGCTGATGCTGTGCGCCGGCTGGACTGTAGATTCCACTGTACATTAAAGGAGAATCTCATTCACAAATAAAGCCTTTACTGAACAGTAACTTATTAAGGGTTATGTACAAGGGATAGAGGGTACAAAGTCTTATGGACGTTTCCTTTACAGCAGTGGCCCCCAACCTTTCTGACCTTAAGAGCCACATTCAGTTCTGCAAGAGGGTCGTGAGCCACATCCATCTACAGCCCCCCTCACAGTAGTGGCAACCAAAGCTTTTCCACACAAATTACCCCAAAGCAGTATGCCAAGATCCAGGGGATTCCCACCACACCCCACCACAATCAGCATTCTCCCATCATGCACTCCTAACACAGTCACATCCATCTTCAAGCACATCCTCTGACCGGTAGTATCATCCTGTCTCCAGTGTACCATACTTAAATTATCACTAAACCCCCAAGACCAGTAGATGTGTACCCAGATCTGCTCTTCTGTGCAGGGCTACTCGCAAAGTTCACCATTTTGAGATGTGCTCTTCATACCAGTTTACTAAATCTGGAGCTAATGCACCAAGCTGGCAGACAGCCGTGAGCCACAATTCATGGGATCGTGAGCCACATGTGGCACCCGAGCTGCAAGATGGGGACCCCTGCTTTACAGTATGAAGCATTTTCATTTACAGTGTCCTTCCTCTGTAGTCTACTCTAGGGCTAGTGAAGCACACTGTTTTGCCCTACTTCGTATCAACCCACCTTCTATGCCACAGTCCTGATCAGCAAGTCTCTCCGCTCTTTCAGTAGTTCTGTGTCCTATTTGTTCCACTACTGGCACCCTGGATCTAACTCATGGGACCCCCACTAATCCCACAAACGCAATCCTATTTTTGCGTGTTACCTTCAGCGTTTGCAAGCTCAGGGTTTTCATGACTCTGCGTCCTATCCAAGGACCCTTTTCCAAAAGACCAATCTGTCTTGTCAGTTACTTCAGGATCTTCCTATTCCTGGCCCTAAGTCTCCTCTACTTTTGTGGATCACCGCAATAGAAGCACTGCTCGCTTCACTCTCCAAATCCTATCTAACTTCAGGAAGCGGTCACTTGCCTTAACACTAAGCCACTCCCACTATGGGCTAGTCACAAATATTAACTCTATCTTACCCTACCGTCATTACCTCAACTATCCATTCCTTATGCTACCCATTGTATACTATGTCCTACACTGTGCATGACAGTACCACAATCCACAATATATAATACAATTCACTGTACACATATTCAAAAGACACATGACACAATGCACATTACAATATAACAAAGCGATTGGTGTCTTCAGGGGCAGGAACACAACAGCCTAGTCCACCATTCTTGCCCCTTGCTGAGATCTGCCACTCCACTTCTAATGCTGCCAAGGTCCTCTGTCTCCGTGATTTTTCCTCCAGCCGGATTAAGCATATGACTGCTACGACAATCACTAACAGCTGTGTCTACTGTCACAATAATGTAAAAATCCCATATTGTGAGTTTAGTTTCGGTAGGTGGCATGGCTTCCAGACACACACTGCAGACTTGAACCCCCTTTCTTCCCTCTCTGCATTCGCTCACACAACAAACAAAGCCCTATGGCAGATACACTTGATACCAATGTGTGAACAGTTTATGGCTTTTAATTGCAGAAGACCAATCCACTAAAGCCACTTGTTCCCCCCTCCCTTTCCCAAGGAATGTGTGATGCCACAGGGTCCTAGTTGTCACAATGGCATTGCTTTCCTTACAGGGAGAGTGATGTCATGCTTGGAAGCGATGAAGGATAACTCTCACCAGGTAACACAAACATGCAACTTGTTCACACTCCAGGCCACAAGGGGGAGCTTTTGATCCTATTTCTAGGTGACTCCCCTGCATATAGAGATATATTGTGGTTTGGAGGGAAAGTTAGTCAAATAGTGCCGGAGAGTAGAATGGATCAGTCTGAGGCAGGAAGAATGTATGAGGAGCTGTGTAGCCACGAGAAAGTGCTGCAACTCCTGGACAGAGATAATACCGAAAGCTGAAAAGATTGTAGTGAGAGTGTGGGAGAGCAAAGCACAGGAGAGGGACACCAGTGAATTAGCTACCTCCCTGGCTGGTGCAGAATACTGGTAGCCAGAACACTGAGGTGGTGAGGGACTCTAAGACTGACAGCAGAAACCGGAAGGACAGCTGGATTACAGATCACCTGTCTGCCCTAATACCCAGGAGGAACAGTGATACATAGAGCCCGGGTCATGATAGAGATCCTGTAAAAAGGCTCGAGTCACCTGCCATACGGGTTTATGTCCCACCTTTATGGAGAACTGTAAGGACCTTATCAGAAGCCATAGGCAGTAAGGGACTACAACACCACCGCGCTATGAGGAAGGCTTTTAACTCCACCTGATAAAGGGGACTCTGAATTCGCTTCCAAGCCAGCTGGACTCTGCCTGTCCTGTGATCTCGTGCCCTGGACTGCGGTTGCCTGAAGCTACAGTAAACCAGGTAGAGAGACTGCAAACCTATGTCCTCATTCTTTACTGCACTATTCACCATGTTCCGTCTACACACCGGGAGCCCTGGGGATATACTTCACCTGTGGGAAGGTATACCATCTAGCTGCCATAACATCACCCCAAAGGACCCCTTAAAGCAGTGTCAGTCCTCACTGACCGAATACCACAGGTGGCATCACAAACTTTATTAAACCCTTAAAAGACCTTTCCCTTTACTTGGGTGCCCAGGGCCTCGGACCTGGTCGCAGCCATCGCAACATCCCTTTTAAGTACTGGACCTGGTGCCGAGTGCCCCTCGGCCCTGGCAGGCGACTCAAATGTCTTTGTCTGGTGAAACCAAAATGTAAATTTTAAGTAAAGAGGAGATGTCAGCCTCTAAGTGATGTCACCACAGGGGGAGTGCCTGGGTTTTGAGCTAAGAATATTTTAGTGAGACAGCATTCTAGCAGCGTCTTTGTGTCCAGGGTGTAGCTGATATATAGATGGAACATGCATTTAGATGTGTGGATCCTACAAAGCCCACAGGCCAGCCATGATGATATGAAATGTTCTGAATGCTATGTAAGTGTTTTTTCAATTTTAATCCTTATTTTATTTGTAATCTGTATTGTACAAATATATTTGTCTTCATAATATCTTTTTAATACTTTGTAAATACTGCCTACCTTTTCTTGGAGGAAAACATAATTTACTAGCTTGTCACATCATGCGCTAAATGAACTGTCATGTCCTCTGAGGTCAATTACGCTACTGATTTGGGTTGGCTCCGGACCCATTAATCCTTAGGAAATCGGAGCTGATGGCAGCATACTTTGTTCTGTGTGATTGGGATTCTCTGTAGCGACCGGCGGCATTGATAATTATTGTTCCCGCCTGAGTGGGTGTAGTTATATCTGTTATGATCTGGTGGCCTAGGAGCAGCATGTGACGTACCCTGGAGAAGGTGGTACCTGTACTGACCGCAGACCCTGAACTTAGCACCGCAACTAGAAGTAGCCGTGGGATGTACCTAATACTCCCTAGACACCTCGACACAGCCTAAGGTCTAACTTCCCCTAAAGATAGAAACGGGAAAACTATCTTGCCTCAGAGAAAATCCCCAAAGGATAGACAGCCCCCCACAAATATTGACTGTGAGAGGAGAGGGAAATGACATACGCAGACTGAAATCAGGATTTAGCAAAGGAGGCCTTTCTAGCTAAAAAGAAAGAATAGGACAGAGTACTATGCGGTCAGTATTAAAACACTAGAAAATATCCACCACAGAAAATACAAATCTCCACATCTGACTAAAGACATGGAGGGTATATCTGCATCTCCAGAGATACAGCTTGGCTGCAAAAAATCCTTACACAGACAAAGCTGGACAAGAAAAAACATGAAACAGGTTTATCAGCCTGAATTCCTGAAGAACCCGTCGTAAATCAGGGGAGATGGCAGAAAGAATCACCCCTTCCTTCAGAATGCCGACCGGCTCAAGGACCCCAGGGGAATCAGGAAAAAAACTCCTAGAGAGGGCATCAGCCTTAACATTCTTAGAACCCGGAAGGTACGAAACCACAAAATCAAAACGGGAGAAAAACAGGGACCAACGAGCCTGTCTAGGGTTCAGTCGTTTGGCAGACTCGAGGTAAATCAGATTTTTATGATCGGTCAGGACCACAATACGGTGCTTGGCCACCTCAAGCCAATGTCACCACTCCTCAAATGCCCACTTCATAGCCAACAACTCCCGATTGCCGACATCATAATTGCTTTCCGCAGGCAAAAACTTCCGAGAAAAGAAGGCACACGGTTTCATTAAGGAACCATCAGAATTCCTCTGAGACAAAATGGCCCCTGCCCCAATTTCAGACGCGTCAACCTCAACCTGAAATGGAAGAGAAACATCCGGCTGACGCAACACAGGGGCAGAAGTAAATCGGCGTTTAAGCTCCTGAAAGGCAGAAACAGCCGCAGTGGACCAATTCGTCACATCAGTGCCTTTCTTCGTTAAATCGGTCAGAGGTTTAACCACACTGGAGAAGTTGGCAATGAAACGACGATAAAAATTAGCAAAGCCCAAGAATTTCTGAAGGCTCTTCACAGATGTGGGCTGAATCCAATCATGAATGGCCTGAACCTTAACCGGATCCATTTGTATAGATGAGGGAGAAAAAATGAAGCCCAAAAAAGAAACCTTCTGTACTCCAAAGAGGCACTTAGACCCCTTCACAAATAAAGCATTATCATGGAGGATCTGAAATACCATCCTAACCTGTTTCACATGAGACTCCCAATCATCGGAAAAAATCAAAATATCATCCAAATATACAATCATGAATTTATCAAGATAACTCCGAAAGATATCATGCATGAAGGACTGGAACACAGATGGGGCATTAGAGAGTCCGAATGGCATCACAAGGTATTCAAAATGGCCTTCGGGCGTATTAAATGCAGTTTTCCATTTGTCACTCTGCTTAATACGAACAAGATTATATGCCCCTCGAAGGTCAATCTTAGTAAACCAACTAGCCCCCTTAATCCTAGCAAACAAATCAGTAAGCAAAGGCAAAGGGTATTGAAATTTGACCGTGATCTTATTCAAGAGGTGATAATCAATAAAGGGTCTCAAGGAGCCATCCTTCTTGGCAACAAAAAAAAAACCTGCTCCCAATGGTGAAGAAGATGGCCGAATATGCCCCTTCTCCAAAGACTCCTTAATATAGCTCCGCATGGCGGCATGTTCTGGCACAGACAGGTTGAAAAGTCGGCCCTTAGGGAACTTACAACCTGGAATCAAGTCAATAGCACGATCACAGTCCCTATGCGGTGGAAGGGAACTGGATTTGGGCTCATCGAATACATCCTGGAAATCAGACAAAACCTCTGGAATTTCAGAGGAAATTGACATCAGAGGAACGTGACCATGAACCCCCTGACAACCCCAACTAGTCACAGACATAGATTTCCAATCTAACACCGGATTATGTACCTGTAACCATGGAAAACCTAGCACAATAGCATCATGCAAATTATGCAACACTAGAAAACGACAATCTTCTGATGGGCTGGCGCCATGCACATGGTCAGCTGTGTCCAAAACTGAGGTTTATTTTTAGCCAACGGTGTAGCATCAATACCCCTTAGAGGAATAGGGTTCTGCAAAGGCTGCAAGGGGAAACCACAACGTCTGGCAAATTCTAAGTCCATTAAGTTCAGAGCGGCGCCTGAATCCACAAATGCCATGACAGAAAATGATGACAATGAGCAGATCAAGGTCACAGATAACAGAAATTTAGGTTGTACAGTACTGATGGTAACAGAACTAGCGATTCTCTTTGTACACTTAGGGCAATCAGAAATAACATGAGCAGAATCGCCGCAGTAAAAACACAACCTATTCTGACGCCTGAATCTTTGTCGTTCAGCACTTGACAAAATCCTATCACACTGCATAGGCTCAGGGCTCCGCTCGGAGGACAACGCCACAGTGTGCACAACTCTGCGCTCGCGCAAGCGCCGATCAATCTGAATGGCCAGAGACATAGAATCACTCAGGCCAGCAGGCGTGGGGAACCCCACCATAACATCTTTAACGGATTCAGAAAGACCCTTTCTGAAAATTGCCGCCAAGGCATCTTCATTCCATTTAGTCAATACAGACCATTTTCTAAATTTCTGGCAATACGATTCTGCCGCTTCTTGACCTTGACACAGGGCCAACAAGGTCTTCTCTGCATGATCCACTGAATTAGGTTCATCATACAATAACCCTAGCGCCTGAAAAAAGGTGTCTACATTAAGCAAAGCAGGATTCCCAGATTCCAGGGAAAATGCCCAATCCTGTGGATCACCACGCAGCAGGGAAATAACAATTTTAACCTGCTGAATGGGATCACCAGAAGAACGGGGTTTCAGAGCAAAAAACAGTTTACAGTTATTTTTAAAGCTCAAAAATTTGGACCTGTCCCCAAAAAACAAATCAGGAGTTGGAATTCTAGGCTCTAAAACCGGAGTCTGAACGATATAATTGGAAATACCCTGTACTCTAGCAGCAAGTTGATCCACACGAGAAACCAATTCCTGAACCTCCATGCCAGCGCCTAACTCCTGAGCCACCCAGAGGAAAAGAGGAAAGGAAAGACAAAACAGACTACAGAAAAAAAATGGCTCAGCACTTTTCTTCCCTTCTTCTGAGATGCGTTTAACTCATTGTTGGCCAGTTGTACTGTTATGATCTAGTGGCCTAGGAGCAGCATGTGACGTACCCTGGAGAAGGTGGTACCTGTACTGACCGCAGACCCTGAACTTAGCACCGCAACTAGAAGTAGCCGTGGGATGTACCTAACACTAAATGCACAGAACTATAAGGCCCACAGCATGTGGACAGCAAAAACAAAGCCAGAACTTATCTTTGAAGAAAAGAACAGCAAACAGGAGAGACCAGTCAGGGATGTGAATCCTCCAAAAACAATGGACAACTGGCACTGACTAAAGGATCAAGCAAGACTAAAATAGCCCAGTCCAAATTGCAATAAGTGGACACACCTGACAAATGCTGCGATCCAAAGACAGCAGCACTACCACTCATAACCACCGGAGGGAGCCCAAGAGCAGAATTCACAACATATATCACCCTTGCTGCAGCGTGCCCAATAGCCAGTACATTGCAAGCAGTCTTGCTGGCGATTAATTACCCTAGGTGCAGTACCTGATCTGACCTGAGGGTAAAGGGGGCGCCAGAGAGCTGCAAGTTCTAAACCGGAACTGGGAAGTGGGATATAGATAAATCCCCTTCAGAAGGAACCAGGGGCAACCAAACAACCCCGGTATCGTGACAAATTGGGGTGAGTAATGGGGATGATGAAGGTTTCCTCCCTGGGATCCCTGACATATTGGTGGGATTCCTGACATATCGGTGGCAGCACAGTGGGATCCGTGACAGCTACCCATTGATTGACTGCAGTGGTCATGTGTCAATATTACATTTCTTAATGCTGCTTGTGTCCCGTGACAGTCTTTGTACTGTAGGTCCTCTTCAGTCAGTAAGGACATGTGACTGCTGCAGTTCATCCTTGGCCACATCGGACACTGATATTGGCAGGGGATCTGGGCCACATTAGATGAAGAGCAGTGGGGATCAGTAAAGCGTGTGTTTTCTTTTTTTTTTTCTTCTAAAAAATGTACATTTCAGGAGATCAAATGCCCTTTAATTTCTGGTCTCTGTCCTGTTTCTTATTAATTCGAAAACGTGAAAGATTCAAATAAAATAAACCTACAGGTATTGTGTGTGGCTAAATCCATGATTGTACTTAATGTTACAATTAGTCACTAGCCAGCAGTATGATACAATGTAAATGTTCTGTTTAGGTTCTTGCAAGTTCCTTTTTTCTAACAAAATGCGTTCTTGTTCTTTACCCCTGAGCTATACATATGTTGTCTGTTATTGGATTTTGTGCCGATGAATTCATATATTTAGAGCCATAATTTGTGTTCTATAAATTCATCATATCCTATCACTGAACTTGGCTCTGTATGTGTGTATGCTGTGTATAGACAGGCAAGTTCCCCTCCATATAAATGACCTTTCTTCACGTATTCTATGTGTGTACATATGGAAGCTATCATTCTACACCAAAGAATCTAAGTATAATTTTCTATGTTTCTTGATTCTTGCTTCAATCGCCAATGACTGAGTGGGGAATAGTGTTGTTTTAGCTTCATATTCCATCTAATCTTTCATTTTCTTGAAACACGTTGTACTTTGTCCGGATTATTAACAGGTGAAGAGACATTCTTCATTTTAATGGCCTCTAGATGATTTGATGAAGCCTTCAACAGTGTTTCGTGTGTGTGACCCTTTGTCCTAAACTGGGTCAAGAGCATAATAACATAATCAAGGCTTTACATTTATGGTTTGCGTAAAGAAGCAATATTCGCTGTCTGGCCTTATTGTTACATTGTAGTAACCACATATTAATACACCTGTTTTCTGTTCTTGTACTCCTTGTTTATAACACTTACTTATTATTGTACATTAAATGATATGTGTCAAGCGAGTAAGTGATCGCTTATTCATAGGTGAAAAATTAACTGATAGCTAAGTGTCCGACTCAGCCCAGTCAAAGCGGAGTGGAGGTTGAGCATGCATACTACCACATCTGCTATGGATGGTCTATGGATGGTCTAGGACAGGGGTCCCCAACTCCAGTCCTCAAGGCCCACCAACATGTCATGTTTTCAGGATTTCCTTAGTCTTGCCCAGGTAATAATTGCATCACCTGTGCAATGCAAAGGAAATCCTGAAAACATGACCTGTTGGTGGGCCTTGAGGACTGGAGTTGGGGACCTCTGGTCTAGGATACTGCTCAGCTATCTTGTTGTGCAATTTGAGGGGTCCTAGCAATTAGACCCCCCCAACAATCATATGGGTAGATGACTTATTTATTTTACTCGCTTATATAGCGCTATTAATTCTACAGCACTTTACAGACATTATCAGCACTGTCCCCATTGGAGCTCACAGTCTAGATTGCATACCAGTATGTGTTTGCAGTGCGGGAGGAAACCCACGCAAATATAGGAAGAACATACAAACTCCTTGCAGATCTTGACCTTGGTAGGATTAGAACTCAGGACCCAAGAGCACTGCAGTGCTAACCTCCCAGCCACCATGGTGCAAACTTACCAAGTGCAAACCATTTATATTAAATAGGGGTAAGAAGGTGGACAGGTTGAAAATAAGCGTGCAACTGCTTGCTTTCTGTATGTACGTACCTCAATTCACCTGTTATATCTTTTTTATTTACTTTAGTTTGCTACTCATTGCCAAGAGAACTGGCCACTGCTGTGGCTGAATACATTTTGATGGTACATTTCAGCTTGCACTGATGCCATCTTGGATATCTCCAGATCTCGGCCACCTCTCTGCAGCCCATTCTTTTACACTGAACAGCGCCTGGGCATGTACATTATCCCTACGACCGTTCTACAGTACTGTCTACCCCACCACCACCAGCAACAAGCGCACATATTCAGGCCAGCCTGCTGAACTGACACTCCAGCAGAAATGCCCACCAACCAACATCCAGGTAGTTGGGCTGGTTGGATAGCAGTGTGCTCCTTAATGGAAATGTGTCATTAGAACATGGCTTACTTAAATTGGGTTTTTGTGTGTTAAAATGTTTTTGGCAATGTTTATTTTTTTATCACAATTTTTATTTAAAATTAGAAATGTTGCAGTTTTCACTCATGCCATTGGGATTTTCTATACAAGAAAAGGTTGCACTCTATCGTGCCAAAGCATTGTCTAATATGAAATACATGAAATATGAATAGCAAAATGGCTTTTGAACATTAGGAAAAATATTTCAGAGACGCTTTGCACAGGATTTGGTCAAATAGTGTGAGCCCATCACCCATCGTCAAGGTGGTCTCATTAAACTGATGGGTCCCTCATCTCCCTGTCCAAATGTGAACACTTAGGCTACGTTCACATTAGCGTTGCGTCGGGCGCAGCCGCGGCGAAGCATGCGTCATGCGCCCCTATATTTAACATGGGGGCGCATGGACAAGCGTTGTCTTGCGTTTTGTGACGCATGCGTCATTTTTGGCACAAGCGTCAGGGCGCAGAGGACGCAGCAAGTTGCATTTTTTTTGCATCCAAAAGCAAGCCAAAAATGGACACATGCATCACAAAACCATGCGTTTTTGCATGCGTTGTGCATGCATTGTGCGTTGCGTCGCCGAAGCAACACACAACAACGCAAATGTGAACGTACCCTTACCGAAGGCTAATGTCTGTTTGCTTGGGTGAATGTGGACACCTCTGTCAGCAAAGCCTACATATGGGTTGGCCAGAACCAAGGGTGATTAGATGTAATTAAAAAAAACATGGTGAAGGGAGGAGTGCTCAGTCAGTAAGCTAACATAGAAATGACAGTAAAAAGACTGGCACATCCAAACTAGTGTGAATAGGTGCATACCAGGAACAGCTACCTCCATATACAATATACAAGAAAAGGTGCCATTAGACAATGCTTTGGCACGATAGAGTGCAACCTTTTCTTGTGGAGCATCTTATGGGGCCATTATTAACCTTTATGCAGGATTATATGGGGCATATTTTAATATGGAGCATCTTATGGGGCCATAATGAACTTTATGGAGCATTATATGGGGCTCCTGATTCAATATGGATATTCAAAAACACTTAACATACTGATGTCTCAATTAATTTTACTTTTATTGGTATCTATTTTAACTTTTGACATTTACAGGTAGCTGCTGCATTTCCCACCCTAGGCTTATACTCGAGTCATTAAGTTTTCCCAGTTTTTTGTGGCAAAATTGGGGATGTTGTTGTGAATTCCGCTCTTGGGCTCCCTCCGGTGGTTGTAAGTGGCACTTTTGTGAGTTCTGCTCTTGGGCTCCCTCTTGTGGTTTCAAGTGGTATGGCTGCTCCTTGGAGTTAGCTGTCATCAGTTGCCTCCACTTATCATCTCTTCTGCTCGGCTATTTAGGCCTGGCTGTTCCTTCAGCCAGTGCCACTTGTAAATGGTTCCTGGTTGGATTCACATCTCTTTGGAGTTCCCTGTTATTCTGACCAGTTCAGCAAAGCTAAGTTTTTGCTTGCTCTTTTCAGTCCATAGATTGTGGACTTATCCATTCTGTGCTTCTATGTTTGTCCAGCGTTATCAGTGTGAATTAATTCTGTCTTGCTGGAAGCTCTGGGAGGCAGATTTGCCCTCCACACCTTTAGTCAAGTGTGGAGTTTTTTTTTTTGTAAACTCTGCGTGGATTTTTGTAGTGTTTTATACTGACTGCACAGTATTCCATCCTGTCCTATCTATTTAGCTAGACTGGCCTCCTGTGCTCATCCTGGTTTCATTCTGTGTATGTCTTTTCCCTCTCCACTCACAGTCATTATTTGTGGGGGGCTAATCTATCCTTTGGGGATTTTCTCTGAGGCAAGATAGCTTTCCTGCTTCTTTCTTTAGGGGTAGTTAGCTCTTAGGCTGTGATGAGATGCCTAGGGAGAGTTAGGAGCATTCCACGGCTACTTCTAGTGTTGTGTTGAGCTTAGGGACTGCGGTCAGTACAGTTACCACTTCCTTCAGAGCTCGTTCCATGTTGCTCCTAGACCACCGTATCATAACAGGGGGTCGGCTTATACTCGGGTCGGCTTATATTCGAGTATATACGGTATCTAAACTTCAGGGCTCTAACATTAATCAGTGACCTTCATAGGGATGTATTAAAAGAGAGTATATGAAACAAGTTGCAAAAACTCATTTAACAGCCATAAAACAAAAAGTACCCAAACTTTGCAACCACGGCCAAATAGCCTCCAGTTTTCAGAACATAGTTATTAGTAAACATTTAAAATTAAGTAAAAAATTTAATTGTAAGGCACTTAAATGCTACTGGGGTTAAGTTCACTCAAATTCAGACATTAAAAGCTCAGCAAAAGAAACAGAGAAAAGCAAGGTTGGCCAATCATATCATGTTATAGATTATTATTACATGTTTGGGCGCAATGTGCCTGAGAGGCCATTTCTAAGAAAAGCCTCTTATTTCTAAGAAAACTCTACTTATTTCTACGAAATCTCCACAAACTTTGCAATATTCTTTCATAAAATTAGCAAAATAAACAATTGTGATGAAAACCCCCCATAATGTACGAACCTTAAAAAGTGTGAGAACCTTCAGGCGCAATGATCCCAAGAGGCCCCGGAGGTCCCTCCTGCTCTCTGCAAGGATGGCGGTAAAACTGAGTGGGGGGTTTCAAGCAGCGCTTAAGGATAGGAAGGTACTGTGAGGGGCAGAATCCCCTGCCACATTGGAGAGGAGGGGGAAATAAAAAACCTGTGAGCCGTGCCCGTCAGGCCTATTGTGCCCGTCAAGCCTGTTGTGTTGACACAGGGTTAAGACACAGGATAAGAACCCTTCAAGTCTTCTTCTACTCTACCCATCATGTAAAGGTCTATTTCATTTAATACCCTGAAAGCAAGGCTATAGGAAAGCATAAAATGTATCCTCACACCAAAATTATGCAAAGCCATAGTTCATTTTGATGATCACAGGGATAATTTTTTTTTTATTCTTTAACACTGTAAAGCAGCGATTTACAGAAGTCATATATAACACGTTGGTGACATACCCACTGTAAACTACTTCCATCCTTTTCTAGAGATACCAAATTTTATGGGATGAAAGCATCTTTACGGTCACTTGAAGACTGTTAATTGGGCAGCACTTTGGTGGCTTTATTTGTCTTTCATTATTTATTTATGTACCATCTACAGAATTGGTGATAAATGTGTGACCACCAATAATCATCACAATGGGGATTCCAAGCCCGCCCTGTTTAGTAAAAGAGAGAATGAAGCAGTAATTAGCAGGCATGACCACCGCTCCAGTCTTATAATCGAAGACTGATGGAGCTACAGTAGTACTCGGTTACACTTCTGGTGACCATAGGGCACCCAGTGGTCCAGGGGACAGATACTAAATGTTTGTTTAAGGATAATCCCTTTAAAGGTATGACTAATAAGACCATTGGAAACCCAAATGGTTTGTACAGGATATGAAAACCCTGGCCACTTTCTTCCAAAAAACAGTTGTCTGTTGTGTGTGTAAATGTAGATCAGCCCGACCCTTCGATGTAGCTGAGCTGCAGTATCGATCACAACCAACCGGATGGTATGCCACGATTTGGGGAAAATTGAGCCATGTTAATTCATTTCTGTACAAGTAATTTTTGAAGGTGTTTTATGAGATTTGGAAACATGGTTACCGCTCTTTGACCAAGTTCACACTTCTCAGAATGGCGGTGCGGATGCTGCTCAAGTCATAACTAATTATTCTTACTTTTTAATAATAACAATAATAGAATATTTGGCCAATATTCATAGCAACATGAGTGACAGATAAGCCTGAATTTAGAAAAGGCTACAATTTTAGGGGGGCTACTGTCAGGAAATTTAAAAGAGATTAAGCCAGATTTACAGATCAGTAGTTCCTGTGTATTGTCCAAGTATGCCGGCTCTGAATACCCAGTCAAGTCTTGTTCCCTCTCACAGGTGGTCTGAATTTTCGTACATCGGGTTCTCTAAGCAGAAGATTTAATATTTCATAAGTACAGCTCCATCTCATGCCTACATTATTGACACCACATGGAAGTCAGGAAATTGGCTCTTTCTGGGAACAGTTTACAGAAATATGCAGCCTGTCAGCTTGTTCCTCATGGGGTACATTAACAACAAGACTCACAATTTCAAGTAATGACCCCTCTCCAGATGTGTGCTTCAGCCATCGTTCAGCGTTTGATGAAAAGGTGAATATGACGGCGGATTAGCTTTCCTGGAGAGATCTAATCTTGTAGCAAAAACTGGCAGTTCTGCCTTGTGTGATAAGAGGTGAGCAAGAAGCCACCATTAGGAGTTTATTAGCCAGCACAGACCTTACAATAGAATTAAGGAATGAAATCATGATGTAAATAGAAAAAGACTCGTACTACCTGTGAATCAATCCATTCATTCATTCATTCATTCATTATGTAGGGGTTGGGGAGGGGGTGCACTGTAAATCCGTCCTGCCCTTGCTATGGTTTGCATCGGAAGCTTTTGTGCACTATACGGGGATGTTACATTGAGAATATTGCCTTACTCTTATTACCATACAGCCACAATGTTTTGGTACGATGGTGGCTATGTGCTGCAGTGTATACCCCTTACTAGGAGTTTGACTACTTTATTAACCCCCATAAATACCAATAGTGGAGGAAAGCACTGAACCTCTACATCTGTTCTCAGCTTAGCTCTGCTACTTCAGTTGGTTGTATGGTTTGCGGTTGACAATAATGGGACAACAACCTGGCTTCTGAGAACATTTGGATTGACAGGAAGCTAAATTTGAGCAACACTTACCTAATGCCCTTGCCACATCTATGTACGTATTCATCATCATCATCATCATCATCATCATCATTATTATTATTAATATTATTTATATAGCACTATTAATTCCATGATGCTGTACATGAGAAAGGGGTTACATACAGGGGTTATAGATATCATTTACAGTACACAAATTTATGATGACAGACTGGTACAGAGGGGAGAGGACCCTGTCCTTGCGGACTTACATTCTACGGGATACTGGGGAAGAGACAGAAAGTTGGGGGTGCGGCAGCTCTGGTGGTGGTGAGGTGGCAGCTCTGGTGGTGAGGCGGCAGCTCTGGTGGTTGGTGAGGCAGCAGCTCTGGTGGTTGGTGAGGCGGCAGCACAGGTGGTTGGTGAGGCGGCAGCTTGGGTAGTTGGTGAGACGACAGAATGGTTATTGCAGCCTGTAGGCTTTCCTGAAGAGATGGGTTTTCAGGTTCCATCTGAAGGATCCGAGGGTGGTGCATAATGTTGCTGGTATTACATACATAGTAACATAGTAACATAGTTAGTAAGGCCGAAAAAAGACATTTGTCCATCCAGTTCAGCCTATATTCCATCATAATAAATCCCCAGATCTACGTCCTTCTACAGAACCTAATAATTGTATGATACAATATTGTTCTGCTCCAGGAAGACCTCCAGGCCTCTCTTGAACCCCTCGACTGAGTTCGCCATCACCACCTCCTCAGGCAAGCAATTCCAGATTCTCACTGCCCTAACAGTAAAGAATCCTCTTCTATGTTGGTGGAAAAACCTTCTCTCCTCCAGACGCAAAGAATGCCCCCTTGTGCCCGTCACCTTCCTTGGTATAAACAGATCCTCAGCGAGATATTTGTATTGTCCCCTTATATACTTATACATGGTTATTAGATCGCCCCTCAGTCGTCTTTTTTCTAGACTAAATAATCCTAATTTCGCTAATCTATCTGGGTATTGTAGTTCTCCCATCCCCTTTATTAATTTTGTTGCCCTCCTTTGTACTCTCTCTAGTTCCATTATATCCTTCCTGAGCACCGGTGCCCAAAACTGGACACAGTACTCCATGTGCGGTCTAACTAGGGATTTGTACAGAGGCAGTATAATGCTCTCATCATGTGTATCCAGACCTCTTTTAATGCACCCCATGATCCTGTTTGCCTTGGCAGCTGCTGCCTGGCACTGGCTGCTCCAGGTAAGTTTATCATTAACTAGGATCCCCAAGTCCTTCTCCCTGTCAGATTTACCCAGTGGTTTCCCGTTCAGTGTGTAATGGTGATATTGATTCCCTCTTCCCATGTGTATAACCTTACATTTATCATTGTTAAACCTCATCTGCCACCTTTCAGCCCAAGTTTCCAACTTATCCAGATCCATCTGTAGCAGAATACTATCTTCTCTTGTATTAACTGCTTTACATAGTTTTGTATCATCTGCAAATATCGATATTTTACTGTGTAAACCTTCTACCAGATCATTAATGAATATGTTGAAGAGAACAGGTCCCAATACTGACCCCTGCGGTACCCCACTGGTCACAGCGACCCAGTTAGAGACTATACCATTTATAACCACCCTCTGCTTTCTATCACTAAGCCAGTTACTAACCCATTTACACACATTTTCCCCCAGACCAAGCATTCTCATTTTGTGTACCAACCTCTTGTGCGGCACGGTATCAAACGCTTTGGAAAAATCGAGATATACCACGTCCAATGACTCACCGTGGTCCAGTCTATAGCTTACCTCTTCATAAAAACTGATTAGATTGGTTTGACAGGAGCGATTTCTCATAAACCCATGCTGATATGGAGTTAAACAGTTATTCTCATTGAGATAATCCAGAATAACATCCCTCAGAAACCCTTCAAATATTTTACCAACAATAGAGGTTAGACTTACTGGCCTATAATTTCCAGGTTCACTTTTAGAGCCCTTTTTGAATATTGGCACCACATTTGCTATGCGCCAGTCCTGCGGAACAAACCCTGTCGCTATAGAGTCACTAAAAATAAGAAATAATGGTTTATCTATTACATTACTTAGTTCTCTTAGTACTCGTGGGTGTATGCCATCCGGACCCGGAGATTTATCTATTTTAATCTTATTTAGCCGGTTTCGTACCTCTTCTTGGGTTAGATTGGTGACCCTTAATATAGGGTTTTCATTGTTTCTTGGGATTTCACCTAGCATTTCATTTTCCACCGTGAATACCGTGGAGAAGAAGGTGTTTAATATGTTAGCTTTTTCCTCGTCATCTACAACCATTCTTTCCTCACTATTTTTTAAGGGGCCTACATTTTCAGTTTTTATTCTTTTACTATTGATATAGTTGAAGAACAGTTTGGGATTAGTTTTACTCTCCTTAGCAATGTGCTTCTCTGTTTCCTTTTTGGCAGCTTTAATTAGTTTTTTAGATAAAGTATTTTTCTCCCTATAGTTTTTTAGAGCTTCAATGGTGCCATCCTGCTTTAGTAGTGCAAATGCTTTCTTTTTACTGTTAATTGCCTGTCTTACTTCTTTGTTTAGCCACATTGGGTTTTTCCTATTTCTAGTCCTTTTATTCCCACAAGGTATAAACCGCTTACACTGCCTATTTAGGATGTTCTTAAACATTTCCCATTTATTATCTGTATTCTCATTTCTGAGGATATTGTCCCAGTCTACCAGATTAAGGGCATCTCTAAGCTGTTCAAACTTTGCCTTCCTAAAGTTCAATGTTTTTGTGACTCCCTGACAAGTCCCCCTAGTGAAAGACAGGTGAAACTGCACAATATTGTGGTCGCTATTTCCTAAATGCCCAACCACCTGCAGATTTGTTATTCTGTCAGGTCTATTAGATAATATTAGGTCTAAAAGTGCTGCTCCTCTGGTTGGATTCTGCACCAATTGTGAAAGATAATTTTTCTTGGTTATTAGCAGAAACCTGTTGCCTTTATGGGTTTCACAGGTTTCTGTTTCCCAGTTAATATCCGGGTAGTTAAAGTCCCCCATAACCAGGACCTCATTATGGGTTGCAGCTTCATCTATCTGCTTTAGAAGTAGACTTTCCATGCTTTCTGTTATATTTGGGGGTTTGTAACAGACCCCAATGAGAATTTTGTTACCATTTTTCCCTCCATGAATTTCAACCCATATGGACTCGACATCCTCATTCCCTTCGCTAATATCCTCCCTTAAAGTGGACTTTAGACAAGACTTTACATAGAGACAAACCCCTCCTCCTCTCCGATTTTTACGATCCTTTCTAAACAGACTGTAACCCTGTAAGTTAACTGCCCAGTCATAGCTTTCATCTAACCATGTCTCGGTTATTCCCACTATGTCAAAGTTACCTGTAGATATTTCTGCTTCTAGTTCTTCCATCTTGTTTGTCAGGCTTCTGGCGTTTGCGAGCATGCAGTTTAGAGGATTTTGTTTTGTTCCAATCTCCTCACTGTGGATTGTTTTAGAAATGTTCTTACCTCCCTTCTGAGTATGTTTTCCTGGGTCGTCTTTGTTCGAGTCTAATGTTTTTCTTCCCGTCCCCTCTTCTTCTAGTTTAACGCCCTCCTGATGAGTGAGGGCACTGCCACGTGTGGGACACGAGGCACACACCAGCTAGGGCTCGTCCGGGATTTGAACCCGGGACCTCTCACACCCGAAGCGAGAATCATACCCCTAGACCAACGAGCCAACGTTTTGTGCCGTATTGAGCCGTGGAATTCCAGAGGATGGGGGATATTTGGGAGAAATCCTGGAGGCGGTTGTGTGAGGAACGAATAAGTGTGGAGGAGAGTAGGAGGTCTTGGGAGGATCGAAGATTACGTGAGGGAAGATAGTGGGAGATTAGTTATTATTATTTATTTATATAGCACCATTGATTCCATGGTGCTGTACATGAGAAGGGGTTACATACAAATTACAGATAACACAGTAAGCAAACTAGCAATTATAGACTGATACAGAGGGGTGATGACCCTGCCCTTGCGGGCTTACATTCTACAGGATCGTGGGGATGGGCACAATAGGTTAAGGGTTGTAGGAGCTCCGGTGTTGTTGAGGTGGTAGCTTCGGTAGTGGTAAGGAGGCAGCAGGGTCAATGCAGGCTGTAGGCTTTCCTGAAGAGATGGGTTTTCAGGTTCCGTCTGAAGGATCCGAATGTGGTTGATAGTCCGATGTGGTGGGCAAAGAATTCCAGAGAATGGGGGATATTCTGGAGAAGTCTTGGAGCGGATAAGTGTGGAGGAGAGAAAGAGGTCTTGGGAGGACCAGAGATTACGTGAGGGAAGATATCGGGAGATTAGTTCAGAGATATATGGAGGAGAAAGGTTATGGATGGCTTTGTAGGTCAGTATTAGTAATTTGAACTGGATACGCTGAGGGAATGGGAGCCAGTGAAGAGATTTGCAGAGGGGGAAGCAGAGGAGTAGCGAGGAGAGAGATGAATTAGTTGGGCAGCAGAGTAAGGATGGACTGGAGAGGTGCAAGGGTGTTAGCAGGGAAGCCACAGAAAAGGATGTTGCAGTAGTCAAGGCAGGAGATGATGAGGGCATGCACAAGCATTTTAGTAGATTGACCGTTGAGGAAAGGATGGATTCTGGAGATATTTTTGAGCTGGAGGCGACAGGAGGTGGAAAGAGCTTGGATGTGCGGTTTGAAGTCAAGGGTTACTCTGAGGCAGTGGACTTCCGGTACGGGGGAAAGCGTGATGCCGTTAATTGAAGTGAGGGCTAGTTTGAAGGCAGGTGTAGCTTGTTTGAAAGCAGTGAAGTCATCTGGCAGGTGTGTTTTCTTCCAACGCTGCTCTGCAACCCTGGATGCTTGTCGGAGTTTTTTGGTGAGGTTGTTATGCCAGGGTTGCCTATTGATTTGTCGCACTTTGCAATGCATGAGAGGGGCGATTAAGTCTATGGCTGATGTGAGGGTGGAGTTATAGAAAACGGTGGCGCTGTCTGTGTCCTGGAGTGAAGATATGGAGGACAGGGGTAGAAGAGAGTCTGAGAGTCTGTTAATGTCTAGGTGTGCAAGGTTTCTGCGAGGATGTGGTAGTGGCTGGATATGGGGGGCGGATGAGAAGGACAAGGATGAGAAGGTGAGTAGATGGTGGTCAGAGAGAAAGTGAAGAAGCCAGGTGGAGAATTGGTCAATGAAGGCAGTGGCTGAGCCCGGTGGTCGGTATTTGACAGCCATTTGGAGATTAGAGGGAGAGTAGCTGCGGACAGCGTGAACCTCGAAAGAAGGAAGGATAGGGGAGAGTGGGGGTTGGATAGGGTTGAAGTAGCAGTCACAAATCATAACATTCACATCCCTTCAATCAGAAATGTAATAGGTTTTCAAGGACTGAGCAATTGATGACCTAAAAGTAGAAGAGCTTCTGACAATGAATATATCCCTTGATCAGCTGAAACCTGGTCCAGCACTGGCCAAAACTAGGTGAGGCATGGGGCAGAATACAGCAGCCAGTACATTGCTTTGTGGCTGCTGACGAATACTTCTCGTTATCTTCCTGTGATTTCCAGCACTGAACTATTTAGCTACCATCGGGATAGGTCATCAATATGAGATTGTGGGGGTCGGGCACCCTGCACCCCTACCGATCAGCTAAAATCTGCTCAGACAATGGCTAGAACTAATTGATATAAGTGGTGGGATACATCAGCTCGATACATCGCTTAGTCGTTGCTGTTGCTGAGTACGGTACGGTTCATTTTATCTCTGTTTCTATTTAAAAAGAGAGAAATTGCATTACTGCCGGAAAATAATAATAGTTAATAGTTGTAAAATGGAACCTGAAGTTACACACATTCAACATGATGAGTTTGTGATTAATAACAGCCGAAAAACAGAAGTGAAGAATAATACTGCAGATCAGTGAATGTTCAACTGTTTGCTGCACAAGAGGGGTTTTCTCATGACCAGGGCTGCCACTAGTAATTTTGGGGCCCCATACTGGCAAAATTTTTGGGGCCCCCTTGAGACTGTGCCCAGGCTCCACCCCTTGAACTGTCCACAGTCCCACCGCTCTCTCTTGAAAAAACTCCACTTCTCAACAATCACACTAACAACCATCAGCCTTTGTTTTGGCCAAAAGATTTTTTAAGCTGCCGCCACGACACGGTAGACCCTTTTGGCCGGGCCCTACTGTAACCTATTAAACATTTGTTAAAATATGCAATACAATTTAGGCATATTTTAAAATTTTTAAAATTACCAATAATATCACACACAAGTGACAATCCCACCGTACCATGAAAAGACACCATATTACCACCACATAGTGACCTATAATACCACATGCAAAGAACAAATACTGTGACACCATGTCCAGAACACATATTAAAACCACAGTGACCGAATAATATCACATACAAGGGGAAAATACCACCACACCATGACCAGATCACATATTACCACCATATAGTGACCAATAATACCACATACAAGGAAAAAATACCACCACACCATGGCCGGACAACATATTCAGTGCCGTATTTGCCACTAGGCACTTGAAGGCACATTCCTAAGGCGCCAGGATGCGGGGGGCGGCACCTGATCAAGTTGTTTTTTTTTTAAATTTAAAGTCCGGGGTCACCGCCCGCCCACTTGCCCACCTCCCTCCTTGCAGGCATAATTCTCACCTTTTTCCTCTGCGCCGAAAGTCCTTGCATCTCTCTCCCGGCGTTGCAGCTTCTTCCTGTGTGAGTGGTCACATGGTACCGCTCATTAAGGTCATGAATATGGATGCATATTCATGACCTTAATGAGCGGTACCATGTGACCGCTCACACAGAAAGAAGCTGCAGCGCCGGGAGAGAGATGCAAGGACTTTCGGCATGGAGCAGAAAGGTGAGTATGACAGGGGAGGGGGGAGGATGGGAGGATGGAGGAGGATGGGGGAGGACGGAAGAGGATGGGGGAGGACGGAGGAGGATGGGGGGAGGACAGAGGAGGACAGGAGGGGGATGGAGGGGAGCCATGCATACAAGATGGGAGTGGGGGGAACCAAGCCATGCATACAAGATGGGAGGGGGAGCAGAGCCATACATACAATATGGGATGGGGGAGCAGAGTCATACATACAAGATTGGACGTGGGGAGCAGAGCCATATATACAAGATGGGACCGAGGGAGCAGAGCCATAGATACAAGATGAGACGGGGGGAGCAGAGCCATACATACAAGATGAGACTGGAGGAACAGAGCCATACATACAAGATGGGACGGGGGAACAGAGCCATACATACAAGATGGGATGGGGGAGCAGAGCCATACATACAAGATGGGACGGGGAGCAGAGCCATGCATACAAGATGGGACAGGGGAGCAGAGCCATGCATACAAGATGGGACGGGGGAGCACAGCCATACATACAAGATGGAACGGGGAGCACAGCCATACATACAGGGGAGCCATGCATATAAGATGGGACAGGGGAGCCATTGATACAAGGATGTTAGGGGGGGAGCCAAGCCATGCATAAAAGATTGGGGGCATGTATGAAGAAACAATATGGGACAATGAGGGCATGTATGAGGAAACAGTACAGGGGAATGGGGGCATATCTGAGGAAACAGTGTGGGGGATGGGTGCAGACAGTATGAGGAGCGAATGGGGAATGTATGCGGACACAGTATGAGTAGCGAAGTGAAAAAATTATGTGGACAGAGTTCGGGAAATGAGGGAGATGGGATGTGTGCAGACACAGGATGTGGAGTCGGGGGGTATGTGTGAGCAGGCAGTACTGAAAGTGAGGGGGTAAATATATGAGGAGACAGTATGGTGAACAGGGGGATGTGAGAGGAGACAGTATGAGGAGGGAGGGGAATAGTGTGAGGAGAGAGTATGGGGGAGAAAAGTGAGTGGGCACAAAATAGAAACTGAGTAGTGGGGGTTTAGCATGGAGGGACAGTGTAAGGGCATGGCCAGGACGGGACAGTATATCAAGGAGGGAGAAGTGTGATGAGAGAGTATGGGGGACACAGTATGAGAGGACAGTGTGAAGAGGGTGCTGGTATGGAAAGGAGAGGTCAGTGTGAAGAGCATGTACCATAAGAGGAACAGTGCGGGGGTCATATTTTGTGCAGATAATATAGTGAGGGGCATTTTTTTATTCACGAGCATTTTAATGACACTTGTATCTTTAAGGGCATCATGTGGAGATTTTCTGCAAAAGAGCGGAGAAGATGGAAGTCTGCAGAGACAAGCTGTGGATGAGAAAACTCATTATGGGGTCTGGACAAGATGAAGAAAAGAGAGAGAACGACTACAGAGATGACGTCACCTATAAGGTACCTGGATGTAAATGTTATTTGTGATACTAACTAACTCCTGTTTTTATTTATGCTTGGAGCATTAAAGGGGATGTCCAGGTTTGTGATGAGTCTGCAGTCATTCTTTGTGACTGCAGACTTCTGAGTTCTCACAGTGGGCACTGCACGCTGTCAGGATTCTCTTGTGCTGGCAATTTGCATACATGCAGCCATGCGCTGACTAGACATGTGTGGCCTCACTCAATGAAAATGAACTGAGCGAGGCCGGGCACGTCTAGTTGGAATGTGGTTAGAAGTATACAAATCACATGCTTGTGCTGACATGACTGTCCACCAGCAAGGGAGAATCCTAAAAGTGTGCAGTGCATTAGTTATGAGAATTCAGAAGCTGCGATGTCAGGATTCAGCTCTGCAAGTTCCAGTAGTTGTCACATGAACACGTCACGCACATGCGACTTTCATACTTGTGGTCCTGTGACAACGAGCTTCTCTTCTGCTCCTCTCAGTTTTTCACTGAACATTGAGAGCATTAGGGAGAGGAACCCGTGGGTACATGACTAAGTGTGCAAATCGCATATGTCCAGGGGGGGTGCACCAAAATTAATTCTTACCCCGGGTGCCAGAAACCCTAGATAACCTCTGCCGGTATGCCACTGCGAGTGGTGAAGGGTGGAGGGAGGTCTGTGCACAGTGCAGCACAGGCAGTGAGGCAGGGACTGAGGGTTTGCACAGAGAGGATGGAGACCAGGAGACTGCCCGTCCCAGTCTACGCCATAGCCTGGAGCCCTCATTATCGTAGGAATATGTCAGTTAATAAATTGTTTTTCTAAAGCTTTATAGTGTCGTTTTAGGTCAGGGAGGGATGGTTAGGGATGAGCTAGCAAGGTGCAGAGGCAGGTAGTGATGGCTACTTGCGGACATGTGCTGCACTTGCGGTTTTGCACTTGTGGTGAGACAAAAAAACACTGCTAGCAGTGTTTTTTCCATTGCTGCAAATACCACATTTGCTGGATCGGTGCAAAATGGCAAGTGCCGCACATGTCCGCAAGTCCCATAGGGAATGAATGAGGCCGAACGCACTGTTGCCGTAAGTGATCCATTACGCGGCAGATGCGGAAAAACTGCCGGATCTGCTGCAAAAGGCTACTTTCACATCAGTGATTTTTGCCAAAGTCACTGCTGATGTCATACTCACCAATGGGGGAAGCAAAACTAAAAGTGCCTAGGGCAGCATAAACTCTAAATACGGCCCTGAACATATTACCACCACTTTGTGACTGAATACTACAATACTGATCAGTAATAAAAAAAAAACACAATACTAATATCACCATATGTGCCATTTTACATAGGAGATCTGTACTTAGTATGCAGTGTCAGTGTAAAGGTAATTCTGTGATCACTGGTGACATTGTACACTGGAGCTCTGTATATAGTGTATAATTTAAAGGTAATACAGTGATCACTGGAGACATTGTACACAGGACCGCTGTATATAGTGTACAGTGTATAGTGTCAGTGTATAGGTAACACACTGACTCACCGGTGACGCCTCTAGGTGAAGTCTTTCATCTTCATCCAGCACAGATCGACGTCACTTCTTTCATACAAAAGTTTATTGAAAGACGCAATCAACAATAAAAATAATTTAAACCAAATAGTGAAGACAGCGCAATTCCCCAGCAATACTATGGCCATTAAATTCACAGCAATACACTCAAGCTTTTCATGAAGAGAAATATGTTTAGCAAATCCAAAACTTCCTCTGATACCATATATACAGTAGCTACAGAGTGAGAAACCATCAAAAATGATGCAAAGTCATGACCATGGTGGTCATAATAACCACATATATTTATACACAACATCAGTCCGCTATACATATACAAGTGTTTCTCACTAAATTAGAACATCATCAAAAGTTAATTTATTTCAGTTCTTCAATAAAAAAGTAAAACTCATATTATTTAGAGTCATTACAGACTGAGTGATATATTTCAAGTGTTTATATCTATTAATGTTGATGATTATGGCTTACAGCCAATGAAAACCCGAAAGGGAAGCCCCAGAATAAATTCCTCCTTTAATAAGTACTGCCATGCTTGTCCCAGGAGTCTAATAAATGCAGAATATAAGGCTTACCAGATGCAATAAAAGGTAAAGGGATTATGATATTTGGCCACAATGTCATGCATGCAAAAGATGACTAATGTCACTAGCAGAAAAAGCTAGATAGTGACAACTGGTGTCACAAGAGAAGGAGACGAGCTCAGCTCAAGTCTGAGAATGAGAGAGAAGAGGTGATCAGGCAGTGGTAGCATGAGATCATTAAGTAAAGTGGAGGACGATCAGAGTATACCTCCTGGCATCTATGATGAGACCCAGGAGGGGTGCTGTGAGAGTTTGAGGGGGAAAAGGGAAGCTTTGATACACCCAGCTTTGTCAGGGGAGTGTAGTCCATGCACAGTTCACTAAACTTATATACATCTATTTTAATAAGTTTGGTACATACCGGTGGAGGGCCTTGTGGCTGAGCTGGAATAGGTCTTAATAAGAAGCCCCATCACACATTAGTTATAGGTGGCCCGTATGCGCACCACTGAAGCTGAACGCTGGAAGCGGATGTGACCTGTATTGAAGAGGGCAGAGCCGGCCACTTTGCCCAAATCACATAGGTTGTGTGTGCAATATGGGAGAGAAGAGAAGCCTTCCCACCTGATATCACTACTAGGTCATGTACACTCCATATCAATGTCATGTGGGCAAGATTGTCTTGCCTGGCATTCATGGTGCACATGCGTAACGTGGGAAGAAAACATAGCCTCCCCATGTAATTGCTATCAGCAGGTGCCTGGGTGCTTGGCACTAATAATGTGAGTAGGAGTCTAAACCAAAACAATACATTTTTATCAATAAGCTGTTGACTGGGAGTTTAGGGGGCTATAATTAGACTGTGGGGTTTATGGGGCTATAACTGTACATTGAGGGTTTAGGGGAGTTATCTCTGTACACTGGGGGTTAGAAAGGCTATCACTGTAGGCTGGGGGTTAAGGGGGCTAAAACTGTAAACTGGAGGTTTAGCGGAGTTATCTATGTAGGCTGGGGTTTAGGAGAGCTATCACTGTAGGCTGGGAGTTAAGGGGGCTATAACTGTAGACATTGTTTAGGGGGCTATAACTGTAGACTGGAGGTTAGAGGCGCTATCACTGTAGGCTGGGGGATAGGGGGCTATCACTGTAGGCTGGGGGTTTACGGGCTATAACTGTAGACTGGATGTTTAGAGACACTATAACTGTAGACTCTCTCCTCTGTATCAGTCTGTTATTGTTAGTTTGTTTACTGTAATTTGCATGTAACCCCTTCTTATGTACAGCACCATGGAATGAATGGTGCTATATAAATAAATAATTATAGTAATAATAGACTGGGGTTTAGGGGGAAATATAAAAAACTCAAGGCACGGTACACATAAACGAATTACGTAAAGGAGGGAACCATCACCACCAATGTGCACCAATAGGATATATACTGGACAAATCGGAACTCAATCAGAAAATACAAAGAAAAAACGAAACAAAGTCCAATGTAAAGTATATATAGCAACGTTTATTAAAATATATGGTAGAGTGGTACGGTGGAAAGAATACCAGAAAAAAGCACTACACCAGGGACATATAAATGGCAATCATAAATAGTAAATGTAGCCACAGTGGGAATTCAACATATATGTGCATACTTATGTATGTATGCCATGAAGATGTGATTAGCAGCAATACCAAAAACTATATAATAAAGTGCATGTGCATCATTAATAAGGTGGCAAAAGAACCTAATAGCAAAAAAAAACGGTGCTAAATAAGGCCAATGTATAACATTGCGAACATAGTGTAGCCAGTACAACAAAATTCACAAAAGTGAATAAATGTCCACCATCAAATATAAACCAATGTCAAAGTGAACATAAGGCAATGATCACAATAAGGTATAAAAATATAATTTTATTACAAAAAATAATAACAAACAAAAAAACAGTACAAAAAAGGAAACAACCAACAATACTACAGCATATAAAGGATATACCGAATGAGGAGACCAAATCCATATAATAAAAAATATATACTAGAAAAATAATATATAGCCCTCCAAGGTGCAGAAGATGGATGAAAAAAGAAATGGACAATCCATCTTAATAAAGTGCATATGCTTTCATAATAAATAGTCTAATCAAGACAAAAAAAGTGCATAAAACCTCTGGAGCAATACTAGTACCAGTGTGAAGATGATCTGTGACCCTCAAGGACTCCGACTCCAACGTACGTTTCGCCTAAGTGGCTTTTTCAAGGAGTCTCCTTGAAAAAGCCACTTAGGCGAAACGTACGTTGGAGTCGGAGTCCTTGAGGGTCACAGATCATCTTCACACTGGTACTAGTATTGCTCCAGAGGTTTTCTGCACTTTTTTTGTCTTGATTAGACTATTTATTATGAAAGCATATGCACTTTATTAAGATGGATTGTCCATTTCTTTTTTCATCCATCTTCTGCACCTTGGAGGGCTATATATTATTTTTCTAGTATATATTTTTTATTATATGGATTTGGTCTCCTCATTCGGTATATCCTTTATATGCTGTAGTATTGTTGGTTGTTTCCTTTTTTGTACTGTTTTTTTGTTTGTTATTATTTTTTGTAATAAAATTATATTTTTATACCTTATTGTGATCATTGCCTTATGTTCACTTTGACATTGGTTTATAGTGTAGCCAGTGTAATATGAAGCGATGTGCTGGCGAAAAAACAACTAAAAAGCAAAGAAAAGGCCACCTGGTATTTACCTGCTGTGTAAGGAAATAGTCCCTGGGATGTGCCAAGCCCCGACGCGCATTTCGGTGTCTGCCTTCGTCAGGGGGGTGGCATCATCCAAGGGAAAAGGAGTATAAATAGAACGAGCGGCCAATGAGAGCAGGAGCAGGTGTGGAGCGACGCGTGGCGACATAGGAGGTCACCAGAGGACGCCGCCCCACAATCCCATGCAAACCCCGACGCCGCGATCAGCTGACGCGACGCAGGGGAACATGGGGAAGGGGGCGGAGACCACCAGAACGCATTGCCGGTGTGAGTTCCACCCGGCCCACTGTCATTGGATAGAAGGGATCAGGTGATGCAAAAGGTCCTGGAAGGTACAGGGGGAATAAACGGAGTGCTGAGAACAAAAAAATAGTAATACTATTATGGTACTGAAAACAGCCCATAATCAATGAATAATCAACAGTGATAATACAAGGTCCTGAAAAACCTGCAGAAATACTCAAAAGCTCTCTGACCGCTCCTTCACTGTATCTTTTGCTGGTTCCTCCTCCTCTCACCTTCCCCTTACTGTTGGGGTTCCTCAAGGTTCAGTCCTAGGCCCCCTCCTCTTCTCTTTGTATACTGCCCCTTTTGGACAAACAATCAGTAGATTTGGGTTCCAGTACCATCTCTATGCTGACGACACCCAATTATACAATTCTTCTCCTGTTATCTCGCCTGCCTTTTTAGAAAACACCAGTGATTGTCTTACCGCTGTCTCTAACATCATGTCCTCCCTCTATTTGAAACTGAACCTGTCAAAAACTGAACTCCTCGTGTTCTCTCCCTCTACTAACCTATCTTTGCCTGACATTGCCATCTCCGTGTGTGGTTCCACCATTACTCCAAAGCAACATGACCGCTGCCTTGGGGTCATACTTGATTCTGAGCTTTCATTTTCCCTCCACATCCGATCACTGGCTCGCTCTTCTTATCTGCATCTCAAAAACATGTCTAGAATTCGCCCTTTTCTTACTTTCGACTCTGCAAAAACTCTTACGGTTTCACTTATTCATTCTCGTCTGGACTATTGTAACTCTCTACTAATCGGTCTCCCTCTCACCAAACTCTCCCCTCTCCAATCTGTCCTGAATGCTGCTGCCAGGATTATACTCCTCACCAACCGTTACACCGATGCCTCTACCTTGTGCCAGTCATTACACTGGCTACCCATCCACTCCAGAATCCAGTACAAAACTATTACCCTCATCCACAAAGCGCTCCATGGCTCAGCACCACCCTACATCTCCTCTCTGGTCTCAGTCTACCACCCTACCCGTGCCCTCTGCTCCGCTAATGACCTCAGGTTAGCATCCTCAAATCAGAACCTCCCACTCCCGTCTACAAGATTTTACATGTGCTGCGCCGACTCTTTGGAATGCGCTACCCAGGTTAATACAATTAATCCCCAATCCCCACAGTTTTAAGCGCGCCCTAAAAACTCATTCGTTCAGATTGGCTTACCGCCTCAATGGATTAACCTAACTATCCCTGTGTGGCCCATTCAAAAAAAAAAAAAAAAAAAACCTAATCAGGTTCCTCGCATCATGTTCTCATACACTTCATGCAGTTAATAGCCTCTGTGTCTGTACTGCTACATAATTAGGCAGTTAACTGGTTCATGCAGCTTTATATGAACACCCGAGCCTTACACTATGGCTGGTCCGAATAACTAAAGCAATTGTTACCATCCACCTCTCGTGTCTCCCCTTTTCCTCATAGTTTGTAAGCTTGCGAGCTGGGCCCTCATTCCTCTTGGTATCTATTTTGAACTGTGATTTCTGTTATGCTGTAATGTCTATTGTATGCTGTAATGTCTATTGTCTGTACAAGTCCCCTCTATAAATTATAAAGCGCTGCGGAATGTGTTGGCGCTATATAAATAAAATTATTATTATTATTTATTAAAAGCGATCAAGCACATATTTAAATGCAAACTAATAGAATTGAAGGAATGTGAATATATATATATATATATATATATATATATATATATATAATGTACAATAAAATAATATAATCTAAGTATATAGAAAAGTGTGGAATGTGAGTTTTTTTAGAAAGGGGAATAAACAAAATATAATAGACATGTGCATATATACATATGTTTCAAATGGACACAGGAGTAAAACCAGGTATTATATATAGGAGAATAACTAATGTATAAATAGTTTACCCATAAACCAATATCAATAGTAATCCCGGTCACCACCTGTGTCAAAACAGTATAGTGAAACCACTAAAAGAACAAAAGAAACATGCACCGAGCATGAACCAAACCAGTAAAGAAAAATGATGACAGGGAATATTTAAATATATCACTTTTATTGTATAGCAACAGCAGGTAACCAATAAAATATTAGGATAAAACAACTATGTATATGTATATTTTTACCGTATGTTTTTTTACGTGCACATATCAAAGAAATATATATAGTGCAGTATATAATTTGCACTAGGCAGGTCAAAATATTTTTATATATATACTGGATACCCCAGTGGACAAAATGGTTATAAGTATAAAAGTAGAGACCATATGTTAAAAAATAATAAAAAACAAAGCCAAATATAAAAAAAATGTGTATATACAAAAAAGTAGTGTATATTACAAAATGTGTATCACCTTGAAATGATTATATATATATAACATGCAAAGAGTGCAAAGAGAAAGTGCTATGTGCTAGTTATATAGAGGACAGCTTGCTATGCATGCCGTGCATAATCCACACAAAAAAGTGCTAAATGAACATATGATCAGATGCCACTTACTTATGAAGCTGGGGGAGATATTTCCAGGACCGCCAATGTATGTTTATGTGCACCCCGACGCGCGTTTCGGACCCAAAAAGTTCCTTCGTCAGAGGGTATTAGTGGTGCGGGATGAGCAGATAATGCATGGAGGAGTGCATTTGTTGATGTTTGTTTCCTATGAATATCTGTCTGAAGGATGTAATCTGCGTCACGTTTAACGAGTACATCCAAAAACTCAATAGAGTTATTATCGTGATGATAAGTAAGATGGATATTATGATTATTATCATTAAGCTGAGCCATAAATACATGAAGAGACTCAACTGAGCCTTGCCAAATAAAAAAGAAGTCATCGATGTACCGTGTCCTGCACCACTAATACGTTCCATCCCAGTAGGCCAATTCTTACATCTTAGACGCCTGTGTTCTGCTAACGAAGATTTTGAGTTACGTGCTGAGGAACTCAAAACAAGGTTCATAAATTGGGGCTACAGCCACCGATGCATAAAAAGAGCCTATAATAGAGCCAAGCACTCTCCTAGGAATGAATTGTTATACTCAACCTCAAAATCTCCAACAACAAGGCAAGTGCGCTTCTTTACACAATACCATACTGAGAATCAAAAAATGCGTAATATTCTACAGCTAGCATGGCCAATATTGTTAGCGGATGGGACATTATCCAAATACCTACCTAAAGAACCAAGTATTACATTTCGTCAGCCAAGAAATATCCGTGATACATTGGTTAAAAGCCACTATCAGAGTGAATCTAAAACTTTCCTCTCCCAAATCCAACAAAAGAAGGGATCTTTTCAATGTGGCCACTGTGTGGCATGTTCTAATATTGAAAGAACAGGGACATTCAGTGATTCCGCTGGGCGGAAATGCTATAACATTAATCATTTTATCAATTGTGAAACCAAAGCAGTAATTTACTATGCCACATGCCCATGCCAAAAAATGTATATAGGCCTTACTTCTCGCCAATTTAAAATACGAGTACGGGAACATGTCAATGGCATAAATGCTGCACAGAATGAGGACGATATATCTATCCTAAAGACTATCCCAAAACATTTTTTAGCAATTTCATAATTGTGATTCATCTCTATTAAGGATAAGAGGCATTGACAAATAGCACCATCTATACGTGGAGGTAATATTAGTTAGAGGCTAGCGCAAATTGAAACTAGATGGATATGGACACTTAACACCATGCATCCTCTGGGTTTGAATGAAAATATTAGCTTTGCCCGCTTTTTATAAATCCATTCTATACCACCTGATCATCCAAATTTTAACATTTTAGTATATTGATTATTTTAATTTATTTATATGTGTATAATAAATAATTCAGACGTATTATTGTTTTTAATATTTGTATTAGCATTTATTGCTCATTTGGTCTTGTTAGTGTTATTTATTTGTCTATTATATGGTATTTACTCTATCTGTTCTGTCCTCACTAGCTGAGGCAGGCTCATACGTAGCTATACAGTCAGCTAAACCGCTATACCGGGGTCCAATAAGGAGACTGTGGTTGAGTCTGTGCTTTATTAAACGTAGTGGTATATTGATGCGGTGAAACTGTGAACAATGATATAAATAGAATCAGTGCATGGTATAGAACAGATACATACTACACATGAGGTACATTATGCATAACATTTAGGAAGCTAGTAACTGAACTGGGAGTACAACTGGTTAAACTAAGCTAATATAGAGCAGGAATATCTATAGGAAGCATAAAGACATACCGGCAATGCAATCGCAAGGGGGATGAAGTGAAGCGTCTTTCCTTGAAGGCAAACTGAAGAAAGTGAAAGGAAAAATGGAGGGAAATGGAGGCTGAGCTACCATAATGCATTGCAAAGGAGGAGGAGAATCAGACATGGATAATACAAAAACAAGATTGAACTGCCAACATAACTCTGACCGCTAGAGGGAGCCAAAGCATCACAGATGAATAAAGGCATGAATATATCAATACTGTATACTGAGGAAACTGCAATTATGCAAGCAAATAATCAGGGTAACAATATTAGATGGTGGAGACAGAACACTCCCCGTCTGGCATCAACGGATGTCACTACTCCTTTCTTCCGAAGGCAACAATAGGACCAGTTCAGATACCGGTCTGGAAAATGTCTTAGGTTCATTCCCTTTGGTCATCCTTAGCTCAACTTTGCGGACGTTGCCGTCCTTGCTCGGGAACGTTGCGGTAACTAGACCAAGTGGCCACTGGTTCCGGTGAATCTGACAGTCTTTCACAAGAACAAGGTCACCTATGTTCAGATTAGGTTTAGTAGATTGCCACTTCGTCCGTGGCTGCAGGGTAGACAAATATTGCTTGCGCCACCTGTCCCAGAAAGTATTTGCAAGACTTTGTACCTGTCTCCATTGGCGTTTGTAGAGGTCCTTCGCGTCGAATCCTCCTGGAGGGGCACTGGACAATCCTGTTTTCTGGGTAAGTAAAGTAGCTGGAGTCAATAACAAAGGCTCCTCAGGGTCGTTAGGAACTGGAACCAGGGGTCTTGCGTTAATTATAGCTGCAGCTTCAGCCATGAAGGTGATGAGACTTTCGTGGGTGAGTCTCGCTGCTCCTTCTTGAAGAAGAGTGGAGTCAAGAATTCTCCGTACTAGACCAATCATTCGTTCCCAAGATCCTCCCATATGTGAAGAGTGAGGTGGGTTGAATGACCATGTGCAGCCTTGGTCACTGAGGAACCTCTCGAGAGTCTTATTTTAGATTTGAGGGTATTCCTAATTCCTTTGCTGCACCAACGAAGTTAGTACCTCTGTCTGAACGTATGTGCTTGATAGGACCACGGATGGCCATAAAACGTCTTAAGGCATTGATGAAGCTTGACGTGTCAAGGGACTCGATGACCTCTATGTGGACGGCTCTGATTGACATGCAAGTGAACATGACTGCCCAACGTTTACTATTGGCTTGGCCGCCTCTCGTACGACGTGTAACAACTGACCAAGGCCCAAACACATCGAGACCAACGCTAGTAAAGGGAGGGTCTGGGCTGAGTCTATCTGCTGGTAGGTCAGCCATCTTTTGGGTTTGAGTTGAACCACGAAGCTTACGGCAGGTAACACATTTGTAGATGACACTACTGATGAGTCTTTTTGCACCGATGATCCACAAGCCAGCAGATCTGATGGCTCCTTCTGTAAATAGTCTTCCTTGGTGCTTGACCAGATTGTGGTAATGTTGTACGATTAGGTAGGCAACATGACATTTTCCGGGAAGTATAAGAGGGAATTTCTCCACAAACTCCATCTCAGCTTCTTTGAGTCGGCCTCTTACCCTCAGCAGGCCGTTGTTGTCGATGAATGGGTCGAGTTTTCTCAATACGCTGCTCGCTGGTATTGGAGCTTTGTTAGTAAGACATTGGATTTCTGCCAAGTAGGTTTCTCTTTGAACAGTGAGGATGATGTGATTTCTAGAGAACTCTAAGTCGGAGGTAACGTAGGTATTTTTACAAAGATGCCAACCTTTACATTTTTCTGTGCCACAAGTTCTGGTAGCCATGAATGAGCGAGCTATATGTGTCAGGCAGGTAATGGCTCGAGTAAGTGACTTCCAACTTGAGAATCTGTCGAACCTGCAAGATCCAAGCTGGATAACAGAGGTCATTGTATGTAGTGTAGACACCTGAGGGCGGATTTCAGTATCTGAGTCCTCTCCTACAAGTTCGAAGGTGTCTGGAAAACATTCCTCAATGTACAATAGTTTTGGTCCAGAGAGCCACGTTGTGCTTCCTAGTCGACTTGCGTCAACTGCTCTAGTTGCATGATCTGCGGGATTCTGGTCTGTGGGTATGTAATGCCACTGCTGTGGGTGAACTGATCTCCTGATTCGTAGCACTCTGTTATTGACATAAACGTAGAATCGCCTGGTTTCGTTGTGGATATATCCCAGGACTACTTTGCTGTCTGAGTAGAACTTGGCTTGTGTCAGGTCGATATCCATTTCGGATGCGATGAACTCCGCTAACTCAACGGCTAAGACTGCGGCACAAAGCTCTAACCTGGGTATAGTGTGCTCTGGTTGTGGTGCGAGTTTGGCCTTTCCCATGACGAAACCAATGTGGCACTGACATTTGGAGTCTACAGTTTTGAGGTAGGCAACAGCGGCAATTGCTTTGACAGAAGCATCTGCAAATACGTACAGTCTTAGGCTCTGTATCTCAGTAGATGGCACAGGGGTGTATGGTCTTGGCATATGCAAGTTGGAGAGTGCCGCTAACGAGTTCTTCCACTCTTCCCACTGGATCCTCTTATCAGGTGGCAGAGGTGCATCCCAGTCAGATGTTTCCCTAGTTAAGTCTCTTAGTAGGGCCTTGCCTTGTATAGTAACAGGAGCTGCGAAACCCAAGGGGTCGTACAGACTGTTGATGGTAGACAGGATGCCTCTACGTGTGAAAGGCCTTTCTTCCTGGCTGACCTGAAAGGTGAAAGTGTCTGATTGTAGATTCCAGAGAAGCCCGAGGCTGCGTTGCATTGGTGCGGGGTCTGACCCCAGGTCCAGGTCTCTGAGACCATTACATAGGTCTTGAGAAGGGAACGCTTCCATGAGTTCTTGGCTGTTTGAGGCTATTTTATGAAGCCTAAGGTTCGAGCAGGCAAGCATGTCCTGAGCTCTCCTGAGAAGACTGATGGCAGTCTCATTTGAAGGCATGGCTTTTAGACAGTCGTCGACATAAAAGTCCTTTTCTATGAATTGTCTGACATCTGCTCCGTATTCTGGTTCTCCTTCCTGAGCTGACCTTTTGAGTCCGTAAATGGCGACTGCAGGTGAAGGACTGTTGCCAAAGATGTGCACTCTCATGCGATACTCTGTGACTTCTTTAGTAGGATCATTGTCTCTGTACCAGAAGAATCTTAGGAAGTTCCTGTCTCTCTCTCTCACAAGGAAACAATGGAACATTTGCTGGATGTCAGCGATGAAGGCAATGGAATCCTTACGGAAGCGCATAAGTACACCCAGTAGTTTGTTATTGAGGTCTGGTCCTGTCAGCAGAACGTCATTCAGGGAGACATCATTAAATTTAGCACTGGAATCAAACACGACTCTGATCTGGCCTGGTTTCTTAGGGTGGTATACTCCGAACATGGGTAGGAACCAGCATTCTTCAGAGTCTTTGAGAGTGGGAGCTAGTTCTGCGTGACGGTTTTCAAAAATCTTTGACATGAAGGAGAAAAAGTGATCTTTCATCTCTGGTTTCTTTTGCAGATTACGAATGAGAGAGGAGAAACGTTGTAATGCCTGATTTCTGTTGTTCGGTAGACGTGTTCTGTGGGTTTTGAAGGGAAGAGGTGCGACCCAGCTGTTGGTCTCATCTTTAACGAGTCCCTTGTCCATTACCTCTAAGAACAACTTGTCCTTTACCGACATTGCCACTTGGTTGTCCTGCTTAGTTCTCTGGAAGACTGTGCCCCCTAACTGATCCTCATAGCTTCCCGACACTATACTGCTGTCGTGAGTAAAGTCTATTAAATGATCAGGTAGTTGGATGCTGTGTGGCAGTTCCCTGACATGGAACTCATTGTTACAAGGTTGAAACAGAGATGGACGTCCTTTCTCCAATGTATTTGTCAGCATGCTTGTCACAGAAGATGGGGCGTGCATGCGTCCCAAGCATACGTTGCCAATTATGACCCATCCTAGGTCTAGCCTTTGGGCATAGGGAGCATTGTGGAGTCCGTTGATATGACGTCTCACTTTATGAACCTGTAGGATATCTCTCCCCAACAGCAGAATTATCTGGGCCTGATGGTCGAGTTCCGGTATGAGGTGTGCTATTTGTTTTAAGTGAGCGTGATGGATTGCTACATCTGGCGTAGGGATTTTAGATCTGTTGTCTGGGATCTGGTTACATTCGATGATCGTAGGTAGTGGTAGGCAGAATTGTCCGTCTAAAGACTCGATCTGGTAGTCAGTAGCTTTCCTGCCTGCTGTTGTCACAGTACCTGCACACGTCTTTAAGGAGTAGGGAGTGCTTGGCCCTTTGATGTTGAATAGGTCAAAGAACGTTGATCTAGCCAAGGATCGATTACTTTGGTCATCTAAGATAGCATACAGTCTTACAGCTTGGTCTCTATGGCCCTTCGGGTATACTTTGACGAGGCATATTTTTGAACAGGACCTACTGTCTATTGTCCCTTTGCAGACCTCGGTGCATTGTGAAGTGATCTCTGGCGTAGCTGTATCAGTGTTCCTTTCCTCCCCGCCATGCTCACTGTCAGCTGGCGTGTTTTGTGTACTCCATGGAGCTGGGCCAGGGTGTAGAGCGGTGTTATGATCTGTGGTGCCACATTCTGTGCATTTTACACTGACCTTGCAATCCTTGGCGAGATGAGCTGTGGACGAGCAGCACTTGTAGCAGATACCGTTTTCTTTCAGGAAGCTTCTGCGATCTGGCATAGATTTTCCTCTGAAGGCTCTGCATTTCAGGAGAGGATGAGGCTTCTGATGAAGTGGGCACTGCTTGTCAGGGTCCTGCACCTTTGTCTCTGATTGGGAGCAGCCAGCAGACCTGTAATTAGAACCTGGAGAAGAAACATAAGTCTTGTGTACTTCCACAGATGTTCTGCGTGGATTTGCAGGTGGTGACGGTGTGGCATATGGTATTGCAAAGTCAAAGCTGGGATCGTTTCTAATTCTTGCTTGTTGGTGTATGACAGTGGTCCCCAACTCCAGGCCTCGAGGGCCGCCAACAGTGCAGGTTTTCAGGATTTCCTTAGTATTGCACAGGGGTTGGAATCATCCCCTGTGCAGATGATCACATTACCACCGATGCAATACTAAAGAAATCCTGAAAACCTGCACTGTTGGCGGCCCTCGAGGCCTGGAGTTGGGGACCCCTGGTGTATGAAGTCAACAAAAACGGAGAAGGGAGGGAATGGAACGCTGTGTTTGTATTTGTACGTGGAACCATGTGTGAGCCACCTCTCCTGTAGATTGTAGGGCAACTTCTGGACTATAGGGTTAACACCTCTGGCTGTGTCGAGAAATGCAAGTCCCTGTAGGTCGTCCTCGTATTTGGCAACTTGGACTTCCTTTAGCAAGTCGCTTAGCTCTCTAAGTTTCTGGAGACCTTTGTTAGATATTTTAGGAAAGTCATCGATTCTTTTGAACAAGGCTCTTTCTATTACTTCTGCTGAGCCGTAACACTCATCCAGCCTTTTCCAGATCTCTTTGAGGCCAGTCTCAGGGCGGTTTATATTAATGTCTCTGATCCTTACTGCGTGTTTGACTGACTCTTCTCCCAGGTCAGAGTTGTTTTGCCTCACATTTTCGAGTTTGTTTCTGTCCTGAGCCTCATGACGACTCTCGCTCACTTCGCTGGAGGTGTCGTATTCTGGTTTTGGTACTGGTTCAGGGTTATAGTTTTGATCAGGAAGGTCATTAACATACTGAGGTGTGCGTTGTGGTGAGTCTTGCAGTGGAAACTCCAGACTCGACGTACTGCTTTGGCTATGCAGCTTGGGATTTTGCGCGGCTTCTAGCGATTCTGCTTCGGCGAGGGCTGCGGCAGCTTCCCTTTTTGCTGCTAGGCTTTCTAAGGCGGCATCCACACGTGCCTTCTCTAACTGCGACCTTCTCTTTTGATCGGCTCTCTCTAAGCGCGACCTTCTCTCTTGATCGGCTCTCTCTTCATCTATGCGTGCATTTTCTAATTTAAGTTGCATCTCTTGATCAGCAAAGCTCGCTCGTATTTTGGCAGCTTCAGCATTTGCGCGGGCAATGGCGACAGCGCTGCTGATGGATGTTGTCTTTGAGGAGACGGAAGTAACAGATCTTGTCCTATGCGATTTGTGAGACATGGTGTCTTGGGAAAGTGCTTGGCTGTGCAGAGATTGCTGTAGCTGTATTATTTAGTCTCTGAGTAACCGGTGACTTGAATCCCACTAGTTGGATGGCTGCCGTTTCACTGTTCTGTCCTCACTAGCTGAGGCAGGCTCATACGTAGCTATACAGTCAGCTAAACCGCTATACCGGGGTCCAATAAGGAGACTGTGGTTGAGTCTGTGCTTTATTAAACGTAGTGGTATATTGATGCGGTGAAACTGTGAACAATGATAAATAGAATCAGTGCATGGTATAGAACAGATACATACTACACATGAGGTACATTATGCATAACATTTAGGAAGCTAGTAACTGAACTGGGAGTACAACTGGTTAAAATAAGCTAATATAGAGCAGGAATATCTATAGGAAGCATAAAGACATACCGGCAATGCAATCGCAAGGGGGATGAAGTGAAGCGTCTTTCCTTGAAGGCAAACTGAAGAAAGTGAAAGGAAAAATGGAGGGAAATGGAGGCTGAGCTACCATAATGCATTGCAAAGGAGGAGGAGAATCAGACATGGATAATACAAAAACAAGATTGAACTGCCAACATAACTCTGACCGCTAGAGGGAGCCAAAGCATCACAGATGAATAAAGGCATGAATATATCAATACTGTATACTGAGGAAACTGCAATTATGCAAGCAAATAATCAGGGTAACAATATTAGATGGTGGAGACAGAACACTATCTATTCATTTCACTTTATTTAGTTCCCTTCATTTACCTGTTCTCGTTGCTGGAGTCCATTTTGGTGGTGCACCTTTTCGTCTGTTGTTCCTGGATCTCGATCCTGCGCCGTGTCGTTATTCATTTCGGTCGATGTGGGTGTATGACTGAAGAAGCTGTGGGGTGGACAAATCAATCAGAACTCTAGTCCAAAAAAATTGTACTTCATTTTTTGTTTATATTTTATTTATGTATGTTGTATTTCACAATCGTGTATACGCACAGATAGATTATATTCATTGATATATGTGTGCATATATCTGTACATACCGTATGTACTATTTTCTTTTCACAATAAATTGTATTAATTAATTTTTCCTATGTGTACACATATGTACAGTATATATGCACATGCCTATTATATTTTGTTTATTCCCCTTTCTAAAAAACACACATTCCACACTCTACTATATACTTAGATTATATTATTTTATTGTACATAATATATATATATATATATATATATATATATATATATACCAAATAGCAAAAAGAAGGCAGCATTCCAAAAGTTTCAGATGAAAAAATGGTGAAGTTTTAATCGACCCACATCACTGCGCGACGTTTCGGCTCACTGAGCCTTTTTCAAGCAATGGGTGTTAACAATGATTGTGCTTTTATAGAAACAATTTGAATAAATTTGCATGTTACAATTGCCATTAATAAATAAATAAACAAACAGTTGTACAGTTTTCTATAGCGTGCATATAATATCTCTTTAGTGCAATATCCGTGCTTATTAAGGTGCTTTGTGCTATGTTCTTTATAAAATGTCACACTACCCCACTTTCTCCTTTGTTTCACAGACTCTCTCATTAGCATAGATTTATATTTATACTTATAGTGATCACACTTTATAACCCTCACCTTGCCGCTATCCGGTGACTCCACATGGATAGCGGCAAGGTGAGGGTTATAAAGTGTGATCACTATAAATATAAATATAAATCTATGCTAATGAGAGAGTGCTGCCTTCTTTTTGCTATTTGGTATACATGTTGGATTAATGTTTGGACCATTTTATCCAGGGGGCTAGGCACCCACCATTGGTGAGCATTGTGCTGTTCCATTTTTCCTATATATATATATATATATATATATATATATATATATATATATATATATATATATATATATATATATATATATATATATATATATCACATTCCTTCAATTCTTTTAGCTTGCATTTAAATATGTGCTTGAGCGCTTTCGAGTATTTCTGCAGGTTTTTCAGGACCTTTTATTATCACTGTTGATTATTCATTGATTATGGGCTGTTTTCAGTACCATAATAGTATTACTATTTTTTTGTTCCTAGCACTCCGTTTATTCCCCCTGTACCTTCCAGGACCTTTTGCATCACCTGATCCCTTCTATCCAATGACAGTGGGCCGGGTGGAACGCACGCCGGCATTGCGTTCTGGTGGTCTCCGCCCCTTCCCCATATTCCCCTGCGTCGCGTCAGCTGATCGCGGCGCCGGGGTTTGCATGGGATTGTGGGGCGGCATCCTCTGGTGACCTCCTATGTCGGCGCGCGTTGCTCCACACCCGCTCCTGCTCTCATTGGCCGCTCGTTCTATTTATACTCCTTTTCCCTTGGATGACGCTACCCCCCTGATGAAGGCAGACGCCGAAACGTGCGTCGGGGCTTGGCACATCCCAGGGATTATTTCCTTACACAGCAGGTAAATACCAGGTGGCTTTTTCTTTGCTTTTTATTTGTTTTTTCGCCAGCACATCGCTTCATATTACACTGGCTACACTATGTTCGCAATGTTACACATTGGCCTTATTTAGCACCTTTTTTTTGCTATTAGGTTCTTTTGCCACCTTATTAATGATGCACATGCACTTTATTATATAGTTTTTGGTATTGCTGCTAATCACACCTTCATGGCATACATACATAAGTATGCACATATATGTTGAATTCCCACTGTGGCTACATTTACTATTTATGATTGCCATTTATATGTCCCTGGTGTAGTGCTTTTTTCTGGTATTCTTTCCACCGTACCACTCTACCATATATTTTAATAAACGTTGCTATATATACTTTACATTGGACTTTGTTTCGTTTTTTTCTTTGTGTTTTCTGGGGTTTAGGGGGGGCAATTGCTGTACACTGGCATTTGGAGGTGCTGTTACTGTAGACTGGGGTATCGGGAGCTATCACTGTAGGCTGGGGATTTGGGATTTGGAAGGCTATTATTGTAGATTGGAGGTAAGAGTGGCTTACAGAGTGAGGGGATAGTGCAAGGGACAAAATGGATGGGGGACAGTGAAAGAATTCAGTATGTAGGGGTAACAGTGTGGGCGAGTCAGCGTGGCAGCGGGCAGCAGTATCGAGAGGGGCGACATAGGAGACTTCGTATAAAAAGTGAGGCACTGTGAAGAGTCGCAGTATGCAGAGGATACAGCGTGGGGGTCTCATTGTGGAGAGGTGGTAGCATGAAGTGTCTCATTATGGAGAAGGGGCAGAATGGGTAGATCAGTATGGAGACAAGGAAGCATGGGGGTCAGTATAGAAAGGGGCAGTGTGCGGGCACACTATGGAGAGGGGCAGCTTGGATGGCTCAGTATGGAGTGTTAACAGCATGATGTGAGGATAGTGTGGCGATCATCTATATATATAATTGTTTAAGGGGCACTTCCGTCTGTTTGTCTGTCTGTCTGTCACAGAAATGCCAAGTCGCTGATTGGTCGCCACCAGCCAGCCCTGACCAATCAGCGACGGGCACAGTCCGGCCGCAAAATGGCCGCTCCCTACTCCCCTGCAGTCAGTGCCCCCTCCATACTCCCCCCCCCAGTCAGCGCCCGCTGCCCACATAGCATTTTAGCAGTCCGTTAAACCAACTGCGTTACACCGCGGTGTAACGCAGTCTGTTAACGCTGCTATTAACACTGTGTGACAAACTTTTTACTATTGATGCTGCCTATGCGGCATCAATAGTAAAAAGATATAATGTTAAAAATAATTTTAAAAAAATTAATCAAATGGTGCTATTCTCACCTTCCACTGTCCACCGATGCAAGACCGCTAAGTCATCTGGGTAATTTTGCAATGCATCACTGGGAACGGATGCTGGCTGCAGCCACGCACGCATCAGGACAACTTCGTTGGACGCCGGAGGGTGAGTATATAACTACTTTTTTTTTACATTTTTTTTTAACAGAGATATGGTGCCCACACTGCTGTATACTACGTGGGCTATGTTATATACTGTGTGACTGATATATACTACCTGGGCAGTGTTATATACTGCGTGGGCTGTGTTACTTACTGCGTGGGCTGTGCTATATATTATGTGGCTGCTACATACTATGTGGCTGCTACATACTATGTGGCTGCTATGTACTACGTGGCTGTGCTATATACTACGTGGCTATATACTAAGTGGCTCTGCAATATACTACGTGGCTGTCTGTGTTATATAGTATGTGGGCTGTGTTATATACTACGTGGCTGTGCTATATACTACATGGCTGTGCTATATACTATGTGGCTGCTATATACTATGTGGCTATTATATACTACGTGGCTGTGCTATATACTATGTGGCTGTGCTATATACTATGTGGCTGTGCTATATACTATGGGCTGTGCTATATACTATATGGCTGTGCTATATACTACGTGGCTGTGCTATATACTATGGGCTGTGCTATATACTATATGGCTGTGCTATATACTACGTGGCTGTGCTATATACTACGTGACTGTGTTATATACTATGTGGCTGTACTATATCCTGCACCCCAAACCCCTGACATCCAGCGCCCCGAACCCCCGATATCCTGCGACCAATCAGCGACAGATGCAGTCCAGCCGCGAATTGACGCAGGATTTAAACCATGCTTCGCTGATTGGTCGTGCCCGGCCAGCCACAACCAACCAGCGACATTGGCACGGGATTTAAACACTGCTTCAGTGATTGGTCACGCACGGCCGGCCGCGAACAATCAACGATATTGGCGTGGTATTTAAACACCACTTCGGTCATTGGTCGTGCCTGGCCGGCTGCGACCAATCAATGATATTGGCGCGGGATTTAAACACCGCTTCAGTGATTGGTCGTGGTTGGCCGTGAGCTACAAATCAGCGATATTGGCGCGGTATTTAAACATCGCTTCGGTCATTGGTCGTGCCCGGCCGGCCACGACCAATCAGCGACAGGCGCAGTCCGGCTGCGAATTGGCGCCAGATTTGAACCACGCTTCGCTGATCGACCAGCCGGGCACGACCAATCAGCGATATTGGCGTGGAATTTAACCCCCACTCACAGCGTGACGTACATATATACATACATATTCTAGAATACCCGATGCGTTAGAATCGGGCCACCATCTAGTAATTCATAATTGAGGAAGGTATGGGTATAATTTATAATGGTGGACAGTGTGACATGTTAGTTTATAAGGGGACAGTGTGACAGTCATATTACACAAGGGTGGACAGTGTGGTGGTCATAGTATAAGAGGGGATGATGTGGCCAGAATACTTTATAGGAGAGTATAGTGTGGAGGCTATGTACTATAAAAGGGACAGTGTGGGGTAATATTGTTTTGCAGGGAGCACAGTAAGGAGCAATTAATTTTTTCAGGGGGACAGTGTAGGGCTTATTTAAGGCACAATTTAAGTTATTCTTATCAGGAATATTATAAAGACACTGTTATCTTTAACCCCTGTTCCCCTGAAGGTGGTTTGCACGTTAATGACCGGGCCAATTTTTACAATTCTGACCACTGTCACTTTATGAGGTAATAATTCTGGAGAGCTTCAATGTATCCCGGTGATTCTAAGACTGTTTTTCATGACATATTGTGAGTCACCCGGCCAGGGCTGTGGGGTACTCAATACCGGGCCCTGAGTTTCACAGGGGGATGTCACGGTGGCGACCCGGTCCGTGGCCCAGGACTCCCATGTAAAAGGGGAAAGGTCTTTAAAGGGAATAAAGTTTATGTTCGTGACGCCACCTGTGGTATTCGGTCAGTGGGGACCCATGCTGCTTTAAGGGGTCCTCTGGGGTGATGTTATGGCAGCTAGATGGTATAATTTCCCACAGGTGAAGTACAGTGGGGCAAAAAAGTATTTAGTCAGTCAGCAATAGTGCAAGTTCCACCACTTAAAAATATGAGAGGCGTCTGTAATTTACATCATAGGTAGACCTCAACTATGGGAGACAAACTGAGAAAAAAAATCCAGAAAATCACATTGTCTGTTTTTTTAACATTTTATTTGCATATTATGGTGGAAAATAAGTATTTGGTCAGAAACAAAATTTCATCTCAATACTTTGTAATATATCCTTTGTTGGCAATGGCAGAGGTCAAACGTTTTCTGTAAGTCTTCACAAGGTTGCCACACACTGTTGTTGGTATGTTGGCCCATTCCTCCATGCAGATCTCCTCTAGAGCAGTGATGTTTTTGGCTTTTCGCTTGGCAACACGGACTTTCAACTCCCTCCAAAGGTTTTCTATAGGGTTGAGATCTGGAGACAGGCTAGGCCACTCCAGGACCTTGAAACGCTTCTTACGAAGCCACTCCTTCGTTGCCCTGGTGGTGTGCTTTGGATCATTGTCATGTTGAAAGACCCAGCCACGTTTCATCTTCAATGCCCTTGCTGATGGAAGGAGGTTTGCACTCAAAATCTCACGATACATGGCCCCATTCATTCTTTCATGTACCCGGATCAGTCGTCCTGGCCCCTTTGCAGAGAAACAGCCCCAAAGCATGATGTTTCCACCACCATGCTTTACAGTAGGTATGGTGTTTGATGGATGCAACTCAGTATTCTTTTTCCTCCAAACACGACAAGTTGTGTTTCTACCAAACAGTTCCAGTTTGGTTTCATCAGACAATAGGACATTCTCCCAAAACTCCTCTGGATCATCCAAATGCTCTCTAGCAAACTTCAGACGGGCCCGGACATGTACTGGCTTAAGCAGTGGGACACATCTGGCACTGCAGGATCTGAGTCCATGGTGGCGTAGTGTGTTACTTATGGTATCCCTTGTTACATTGGTCCCAGCTCTCTGCAGTTCATTCACTAGGTCCCCCCGCGTGGTTCTGGGATTTTTGCTCACCGTTCTTGTGATCATTCTGACCCCACAGGGTGGGATTTTGCGTGGAGCCCCAGATCGAGGGAGATTATCAGTGGTCTTGTATGTCTTCCATTTTCTAATTATTGCTCCCACTGTTTGATTTCTTCACTCTAAGCTGGTTGGCTGTTGCAGATTCAGTCTTCCCAGCCTGATGCAGGGCTACAATTTTGTTTCTGGTGTCCTTTGACAGCTCTTTGGTCTTCACCATAGTGGAGTTTGGAGTCAGACTGTTTGAGGGTGTGCACAGGTGTCTTTTTATACTGATAACAAGTTTAAACAGGTGCCATTACTACAGGTAATGAGTGGAGGAAAGAGGAGACTCTTAAAGAAGAAGTTACAGGTCTGTGAGAGCCAGAAATCTTGATTGTTTGTTTCTGACCAAATACTTATTTTCCACCATAATATGCAAATAAATTGCTAAAAAAACAGACAATGTGATTTTCTGGATTTTTTTTTCTCAGTTTGTCTCCCATAGTTGAGGTCTACCTATGATGTAAATTACAGACGCCTCTCATCTTTTTAAGTGGTGGAACTTGCACTATTGCTGACTGACTAAATACTTTTTTGCCCCACTGTATATCCCCAGGGCTCCCGGTGTGTAGATGGAAGATTGTGAATGGCGCAGTAAAGAATGAGGACACAGGTTTGCAGTCTCTTTACCTTTTTTACTGAAGTCTTCAGGCAGCCACAGTCCAGGGCACCAGATCACAGGGCAGGCAGGGTCCGGCCGGCTTGGAGGCAAGATAGGAGTCCCCTTACCCAGGTGGAAATCAAAGCCTTCCTCTAGCGCCATGGTGTTGTAGTTGTCACGGTCACTCCTTCCGCTCATACTTACCCGCTGCGGCGCGCTCCTCCTGCAGGCGCGCGTCCTCTCCTTCATTCTTCTCCGCTCACTGGCTCTCGTCGGGTGCGCATGCGCACCGCCCACTCCAGCACTTCCTCTTTCTGATTTACAGGCGCTCTGTATCTCCTCTCTGTGATCCTGGAGGACCGTGACCCAGAAGTCCTCCAGCACTCCATGTATATAAGGCGATTCCTTCCTCTGCTCCTTGCCTGTCTGTCATTTGTGTTTCTGTGACTCAGGTCCACCCTTGTCTTTGCACTGGCTGCTTTGAGTCCCCACTCTGTCCAGCCAGTTCAGCTTCTCCGTCTCTCCCAGGCTTCCTAGTCTCCTCATCCAGTCCAGCCCTCCCAGTGTCCTCTCCATACTCTGTTTGTCTGGTGTCTCTGCCCTGTCCTGCTTCCTTTGTGTCTTCCCCTTCGCAGTGCTCCTTTGGTCTCGCCTGTACCCAGATCTTACCTAACTGTACTTCATCTTTCCCTGCTCTGTCCGTTCTACGCCTAGCTTCTCTATTTTGTACCTCCTACTACCCGTCTCCGGGTTCCAGCTTCTGCGGCAATAGTCTCCCTTGGGTCTGCCCCTAACGCTCCCTGTATAGGGGGTGGTCTACCTGGTCAGCTCATCCTTGGGAGGTTCGTTGTCATGGATCTGCAGGTCCACCCCAGGTATTCAAAAAGATCTCACAATAGGACTGCACTCGGATGACATCTGAGTGCAGTCTGATTGTCACAGTAGTCACTTACTGCCTATGGCTTCAAATAAGGTCCTCATAGGTGTTCTATTGTTCTCTCTGTTCCCCATATAGGATAGGACATGATCAGTATGACTGGTGACTTTAGGCGGTTTATAGGGACTGTAGCACGCCCCAGCCTCTAATGGGTGTCACCGTGCCTCCTTGGTACTAAGGCGGACAGGTAACGTGGAGTTCAGCTGTTCTGCCGGTCTCTGATGTAAATCGTGGAGGGCCTTACGATCCTCGGTGTGTCGGCTATCGGTTTCTCCGCCTCAGAAGGAGGCAGCCTGCTCAGGACTGGTCTCCCCCTGGTATCCTATCCTGTGCTTTGCTCTCCTGCACGTTCACTGCAATGTATTTGGCTTTCTGAATGTCTCTTTCCGGGAACTGCTGCACTGCGGCTACACAGCTCCGTAAGCCCTCTTCTGCCTCAGACTCATCCAATTTGTTTCCTGGCAAGAACTAACTAACTTTCCCTACAGACTACCATATATATGGGGAGTCACCTAGAGAATAGGATCAAAAGCTCCCCCAGGTCGCCTGGAGTGTCAATGTGTTGCATTCTTGTGGTTACCTGGATACAGTTATCCCTTCTTGCCTTTAACCCCTTCATGACCCAGCCTATTTTGACCTTAATGACCTGGTCGTTTTTTGCAATTCTGACCAGTGTCCCTTTATGAGGTAATAACTCAGGAACGCTTCAACGGATCCTAGCGGTTCTGAGATTGTTTTTTCGTGACATATTGGGCTTCATGTTAGTGGTAAATTTAGGTCAATAAATTCTGCGTTTATTTGTGATAAAAACGGAAATTTGGCGAAAATTTTGAAAATTTCGCAATTTTCACATTTTGAATTTTTATTCTGTTAAACCAGAGAGGTATGTGACACAAAATAGTTAATAAATAACATTTCCCACATGTCTACTTTACACCAGCACAATTTTGGAAACAAAATTTTTTTTTGCTAGGAAGTTATAAGAGTTAAAATTTGACCAGCGATTTCTCATTTTTACAACGAAATTTACAAAACCATTTTTTTTAGGGACCACCTCACATTTGAAGTCAGTTTGAGGGGTCTATATGGCTGAAAATACCCAAAAGTGACACCATTCTAAAAAATGCACCCCTCAAGGTGCTCAAAACCACATTCAAGAAGTTTTTTAACCCTTCAGGTGCTTCACAGCAGCAGAAGCAACATGGAAGGAAAAAATGAACATTTAACTTTTTAGTCACAAAAATTATCTTTTAGCAACATTTTTTTTATTTTCCCAATGGTACAAGGAGAAACTGAACCACGAAAGTTGTTGTCCAATTTGTCCTGAGTACGCTGATACCTCATATGTGGGGGTAAACCACTGTTTGGGCGCACGGCAGGGCTTGGAAGGGAAGGAGCGCCATTTGACTTTTTGAATGAAAAATTGGCTCCACTCTTTAGCGGACACCATGTCACGTTTGGAGAGCCCCCGTGTGCCTAAAAATTGGAGCTCCCCCACACGTGACCCCATTTTGGAAACTAGACGCCCCAAGGAACTTATCTAGATGCATAGTGAGAACTTTGAACCCCCGGGGGCTTCACAAATTGATCCGTAAAAATGAAAAAGTACTTTTTTTTCACAAAAAAATTCTTTTAGCCTCAATTTTTTTCATTTTCACATGGGCAACAGGATAAAATGGATCCTAAAATTTGTTGGGCAATTTCTCATGAGTACACCGATACCTCACATGTGGGGGTAAACCACTGTTTGGGCACATGGTAAGGTTCGGAAGGGAAGGAGCGCCATTTGACTTTTTGAATGAAAAATTATCTCCATCGTTAGCGGACACCATGTCGTGTTTGGAGAGCCCCCGTGTGCCTAAACATTGGAGCTCCCCCACAAATGACCCCATTTTGGAAACTAGACCCCCCAAGGAACTTATCTAGATGCATATTGAGCACTTTAAACCCTCAGGTGCTTCACAAATTGATCTGTAAAAATGAAAAAGTACTATTTTTTTTCACAAAAAAATTATTTTCGCCTCAGTTTTTCATTTTCACATGGGCAATAGGATAAAATGAATCCTAAAATTTGTTGGGCAATTTCTCCCGAGTACGCCGATACCTCATATGTGGGGGTAAACCACTGTTTGGGCACACGGCAGGGCTCGGAAGGGAAGGCGCGCCATTTGACTTTTTGAATGGAAAATTAGCTCCAATTGTTAGCGGACACCATGTCGCGTTTGGAGAGCCCCTGTGTGCCTATGCATTGGAGCTCCCCCACAAGTGACCCCATTTTGGAAACTAGAGCCCCCAAGGAACTTATCTAGATGCATATTGAGCACTTTAAACCCCCAGGTGCTTCACAGAAGTTTATAATGCAGAGCCATGAAAATAAAAAATAATTTTTCTTTCCTCAAAAATGATTTTTAGCCTGGAATTTCCTATTTTGCAAAGGGTAATAGGAGAAATTGGACCGCAAATGTTGTTGTCCAGTTTGTCCTGAGTACGCTGATACCCCATATGTGGGGGTAAACCACTGTTTGGGCGCACGGCAGGGCTCGGAAGGGAAGGCACGCCAATTGGCTTTTTAAATGGAAAATTAGCTCCAATCATTAGCGGACACCATGTCACGTTTGGAGAGCCCCTGTGTGCCTAAACATTGGAGATCCCCCACATATGACCCCATTTTGGAAACTAGACCCCCAAAGGAACTAATCTAGATGTGTGGTGAGGACTTTGAACTTCCAAGTGCTTCACAGAAGTTTATAACGCAGAGCCATGAAAATAAAATAAAAATTTTATTTTCTCTAAAATGATATTTTAGCCTGCAATTTATTATTTTCCCAAGGGTAACAGGAGAAATTTGACCCCAAAAGTTGTTGTACAGTTTCTCCTGAGTACGCTGATACCCCATATGTGGGGGTAAACCACAGTTTGGGCACATGTCGGGGCTCAGAAGGGAAGTAGTGACTTTTGAAATGCAGACTTTGATGGAATGGTCTGCGGGCGTCACGTTGCGTTTGCAGAGCCCCTGGTGTGCCTAAACAGTAGAAACCCCCCACAAGTGACCCCATTTTGGAAACTAGACCCCGAAAGGAACTTATCTAGATGTGAGGTGAGCACTTTGAACCCCCAAGTGCTTCACAGAAGTTTATAACACAGAGCAGTGAAAATAATAAATACGTTTTCTTTCCTCAAAAATAATTTTTTAGCCCAGAATTTTTTATTTTCCCAAGGGTTACAGGAGAAATTGGACCCCAAAAGTTGTTGTCCAGTTTCTCCTGAGTACGCTGATACCCCATATGTGGGGGTAAACCACTGTTTGGGCACACGTCGGGGCTCAGAAGGGAAGTAGTGACTTTTGAAATGCAGACTTTGATGGAATGGTCTGCGGGCGTCACGTTGCGTTTGCAGAGCCCCTGGTGTGCCTAAACAGTAGAAACCCCCCACAAGTGACCCCATTTTGGAAACTAGACCCCCCCAAGGAACTTATCTAGATATGTGGTGAGCACTTTGAACCCCCAAGTGCTTCACAGAAGTTTATAACACAGAGCAGTGAAAATAATAAATACGTTTTCTTTCCTCAAAAATAATTTTTTAGCCCAGAATTTTTTATTTTCCCAAGGGTTACAGGAGAAATTGGACCCCAAAAGTTGTTGTCCAGTTTCTCCTGAGTACGTTGATACCCCATATGTGGGGGTAAACCACTGTTTGGGCACACGTCGGGGCTCAGAAGGGAAGTAGTGACTTTTGAAATGCAGACTTTGATGGAATGGTCTGCGGGCGTCACGTTGTGTTTGCAGAGCCCCTGGTGTGCCTAAACAGTAGAAACCCCCCACAAGTGACCCCATTTTGGAAACTAGACCCCCCCAAGGAACTTATCTAGATATGTGGTGAGCACTTTGAACCCCCAAGTGCTTCACAGACGTTTACAACGCAGAGCCGTGAAAATAAAAAATCATTTTTCTTTCCTCAAAAATGATGTTTTAGCAAGCAATTTTTTATTTTCTCAAGGGTAACAGGAGAAATTGGACCCCAGTAATTGTTGCCCAGTTTGTCCTGAGTACGCTGATACCCCATATGTGGGGGTAAACCACTGTTTGGGCACATGTCGGGGCTCGGAAGTCAAGTAGTGACGTTTTGAAATGCAGACTTTGATGGAATGGTCTGCGGGCGTCACGTTGCGTTTGCAGAGCCCCTGGTGTGCCTAAACAGTAGAAACCCCCCACAAGTGACCCCATTTTGGAAACTAGACCCCGAAAGGAACTTATCTAGATGTGAGGTGAGCACTTTGAACCCCCAAGTGCTTCACAGAAGTTTATAACACAGAGCAGTGAAAATAATAAATACGTTTTCTTTCCTCAAAAATAATATTTTAGCCCAGAATTTTTTATTTTCCCAAGGGTTACAGGAGAAATTGGACCCCAAAAGTTGTTGTCCAGTTTCTCCTGAGTACGCTGATACCCCATATGTGGGGGTAAACCACTGTTTGGGCACACGTCGGGGCTCAGAAGGGAAGTAGTGACTTTTGAAATGCAGACTTTGATGGAATGGTCTGCGGGCGTCACGTTGCGTTTGCAGAGCCCCTGGTGTGCCTAAACAGTAGAAACCCCCCACAAGTGACCCCATTTTGGAAACTAGACCCCCCCAAGGAACTTATCTAGATATGTGGTGAGCACTTTGAACCCCCAAGTGCTTCACAGAAGTTTATAACACAGAGCAGTGAAAATAATAAATACGTTTTCTTTCCTCAAAAATAATTTTTTAGCCCAGAATTTTTTATTTTCCCAAGGGTTACAGGAGAAATTGGACCCCAAAAGTTGTTGTCCAGTTTCTCCTGAGTACGCTGATACCCCATATGTGGGGGTAAACCACTGTTTGGGCACACGTCGGGGCTCAGAAGGGAAGTAGTGACTTTTGAAATGCAGACTTTGATGGAATGGTCTGCGGGCGTCACGTTGCGTTTGCAGAGCCCCTGGTGTGCCTAAACAGTAGAAACCCCCCACAAGTGACCCCATTTTGGAAACTAGACCCCCCCAAGGAACTTATCTAGATATGTGGTGAGCACTTTGAACCCCCAAGTGCTTCACAGACGTTTACAACGCAGAGCCGTGAAAATAAAAAATCATTTTTCTTTCCTCAAAAATGATGTTTTAGCAAGCAATTTTTTATTTTCTCAAGGGTAACAGGAGAAATTGGACCCCAGTAATTGTTGCCCAGTTTGTCCTGAGTACGCTGATACCCCATATGTGGGGGTAAACCACTGTTTGGGCACATGTCGGGGCTCGGAAGTCAAGTAGTGACGTTTTGAAATGCAGACTTTGATGGAATGGTCTGCGGGCGTCACGTTGCGTTTGCAGAGCCCCTGGTGTGCCTAAACAGTAGAAACCCCCCACAAGTGACCCCATTTTGGAAACTAGACCCCCCAAGGAACTTATCTAGATATGTGGTGAGCACTTTGAACCCCCAAGTGCTTCACAGACGTTTACAACGCAGAGCCGTGAAAATAAAAAATCATTTTTCTTTCCTCAAAAATGATGTTTTAGCAAGCAATTTTTTATTTTCTCAAGGGTAACAGGAGAAATTGGACCCCAGTAATTGTTGCCCAGTTTGTCCTGAGTACGCTGATACCCCATATGTGGGGGTAAACCACTGTTTGGGCACATGTCGGGGCTCGGAAGTCAAGTAGTGACGTTTTGAAATGCAGACTTTGATGGAATGGTCTGCGGGCGTCACGTTGCGTTTGCAGAGCCCCTGGTGTGCCTAAACAGTAGAAACCCCCCACAAGTGACCCCATTTTGGAAACTAGACCCCCCAAGGAACTTATCTAGATATGTGGTGAGCACTTTGAACCCCCAAGTGCTTCACAGACGTTTACAACGCAGAGCCGTGAAAATAAAAAATCATTTTTCTTTCCTCAAAAATGATGTTTTAGCAAGCAATTTTTTATTTTCTCAAGGGTAACAGGAGAAATTGGACCCCAGTAATTGTTGCCCAGTTTGTCCTGAGTACACTGATACCCCATATGTGGGGGTAAACCACTGTTTGGGCACACGTCGGGGCTCGGAAGGGAAGGAGCACCATTTGACTTTTTGAATAAAAGATTGGCTGGAATCAATGGTGGCGCCATGTTGCGTTTGGAGACCCCCTGATGTGCCTAAACAGTGGAAACCCCTCAATTCTAACGCCAACACACCCCTAACCCTTATCCCAACTGTAGCCGTAACCCTAACCACAACCCTAACCCCAACACACCCCTAACCCTAACCACAACCCTAATTCCAACCCAACCCTAACCCTAAGGCTATGTACCCACGTTGCGGATTCGTGTGAGATTTTTCCGCACCATTTTTGAAAAATCCGCGGGTAAAAGGCACTGCGTTTTACCTGCGGATTTACTGCGGATTTCACCTGCGGATTCCTATTGAGGAATAGGTGTAAAACGCTGCGGAATCCGCACAAAGAATTGACATGCTGCGGAAAATACAACGCAGCGTTTTCGTGCGGTATTTTCCGCACCATGGGCACAGCGGATTTGGTTTTCCATAGGTTTACATGGTACTGTAAACCTGATGGAACACTGCTGCGGATCCGCAGCGGCCAATCCGCTGCGGATCCGCAGCCAAATCCGCACCGTGTGCACATAGCCTAATTCTAAAGGTATGTGCACACGCTGCGGAAAACGCTGCGGATCCGCAGCAGTTTCCCATGAGTTTACATTTCAATGTAAACCTATGGGAAACAAAAATCGCTGTACACATGCTGCGGAAAAACTGCACGGAAACGCAGCGGTTTACATTCCGCAGCATGTCACTTCTTTCTGCGGATTCCACAGCGGTTTTACAACTGCTCCAATAGAAAATCGCAGTTGTAAAACCGCAGTGAAATGCGCAGAAAAACCGCGGTAAATCTGCCATAAATCCGCAGCGGTTTAGCACTGCGGATTTATCAAATCCGCTGCGGAAAAATCCGCAGAGGACCAGAATACGTGTGCACATATCGAAACCCTAACCCTACCCCTAACCCTACCCCTAACCCTACCCCTAACCCTAACCCTACCCCTGAACCCTACACCTACCCCTAACCCTACCCCTACCCCTAACCCTACCCCTACCCCTAACCCTACCCCTAACAGTGATCAAAATTCACATTGGAACGAATCTGCCGGCCGGCAGATTCGGCGGGCGCACTGCGCATGCGCCCGCCATTTTGGAACATTGCAGCGCTCGGGGAAGAAGACGGACGGACCCCGCCAGGATCGGTAAGTATAAGGGGGGGAGATCAGGGCACAGGGGGGGAGATCAGGGCACGGGGGGGCGTCGGAGCACGGGGGGGGGGAGGGATCGGAGCATGGGGGAGAGTGATCGGTGTGCGGGCGGGTGGATCGGTGTGCAGGGGGGGTGGATCGGTGTGCAGGGGGGGTGGATCGGAGCACGGGGGGGGATCGGAGTGCGGGGGGGTTTGATTGGAGCACGGGGGGTGTGATTGGAGCACGGGGGGAGCGGACAGGAGGACGGGGGAGCGAAGCACAGGACGGAGGGGAGCGGGCCACAGATCGGGGGGCTGGGGGGGCGATCGGAGGGGTGGGGTGGGGGCACATTAGTATTTCCAGCCATGGCCGATGATATTGCAGCATCGGCCATGGCTGGATTGTAATATTTCACCATTTTTTTAGGTGAAATATTACAAATCGCTCTGATTGGCAGTTTCACTTTCAACAGCCAATCAGAGCGATCGTAGCCACGAGGGGGTGAAGCCACCCCCCCTGGGCTAAACTACCACTCCCCCTGTCCCTGCAGATCGGGTGAAATGGGAGTTAACCCTTTCACCCGATCTGCAGGGACGCGATCTTTCTGTGACACAGCATATGCGTCACAGGTCGGATTGGCACCGACTTTCATGACGCATACGCTGTGTCACAGGTCGGGAAGGGGTTAAGCGTACCATCACTCTCCCCGTGAGGAAAGCAATACTACTGTGACGACCAGGACCCTGGGGTGCCACAATTGTACTTTATGATAGTGGCAAAATTTCTTTGATATGACTTGCGTTTATTTGTAAAAAAAAAAAATTTGGCGAAAACTTTGAAAATTTAGCAATTTTTAAACTTTGAATTTTCATGCACTTAAATCACAGCGATATGTCATACAAAATAGTACATAAATAACATTTCCCACATGTCTACTTTACATCAGCACAATTTTAGAATCAATTTTTTTTGTTAGGAAGTTATAAGGGTTAAAGGTTGACCAGCGATTTTTTTTTTATTTTTCCAACAAAATTTACAAAACCATTTTTTTTAGGGACCACCTCACATTTGAAGTCACTTTAAGGAGTATATATGATATAAAATACCCAAAAGTGACACCGATCTAAAAACTGCATTCCTCTAGGTGCTCAAAATCACATTCAGGAAGTTTATTAACCCTTCAGGTGCTTCACAGGAATTTTTGGAATGTGAAAGGAAAACATTAACATTTAAGTTTTTTTCACAAAAAATTTATTACAGATCCATTTTTTTTTATTTTGACAAGGGTAACAGAAAAAAATGTACCCCAAAATTTGTTGTGTAATTTCTCCTGAGCATGCCGAAATCCCAAATGAAGGAGAAAACCACTGTTTGGGTGCACGGCAGAGCTCGGAAGGGAAGAAGCGCCATTTGACATTTTGAATGCAAAATTTGCTGGAACAATTGGCAGACACCATGTTGCGTTTGGAGAGCCACTGATGTGTCTAAACAGTGAAAATCCAAAACAAGTCACAACATTTTAGAAACTAGACCCCTCAGGGAACTGACCTAGATATGTGGTGAGCACATTGAACCGTCAGGTGCTTTACGGAAGTTTATAATGTTGAGTCATGAAAATAACAAAACCACATTTTTCCCGCAAATATGTTTTTAGCCTCAAATGTTGCATTTTCATTAGGGTAACAGGGGAAATTGCGTCAAACAATTTGTTGTGTAACTTCTCCTGAGTACGATGATTTCCCATATGAGGGAGACAACTACTGTTTGGGCCCACAACAGGGTTCGGAAGGGAAGGCGCGTCACTTGACTTTTTGAATATAAAATTTCCTGGAATTGTTAGCGGACGTCATGTTCCATTTGGAGAGCCCCTGATGTGCCTAAACAGTGGAAACCCCCCCATTTCACCCCACTTTGAAAACTAGACCCCTCAAGGAATGTATTTAGATGTGTGGTGAGCACCTTGAAACCCAGGTGCTTCACAGACGTTTATAACGTTGAACCGTGAAAATAAAAAAATCACACAGGATAAATTGCAGTATAAAATTTGTTATGCAATTTCTCCTGAGTACGTCAATACCCCATATGTAGGGGAATACTGGGGACTTGCTTTTGTTGTGAATTGAGTTGAAGCTTTTATTGGGAACATTTTACATAACATTTGGGATCACATTTATCTGGTGCTCTAAGCTGAGCACTTATTTTGGGGTTTCCATCTAAATCTCTGAGTGTCATAATTCAGATGAAACCCCAGAGGGATCCTTTCACTATAATGAGGCTGCAGAGTTGCAGAGTTATTCTGGACTCTGTTCAGCGGTGTCCTTCTTTTCAGAAGTGCACAAAACTGTGGCCGGTGGCACTTTTATGCAATCCTAAAAAGACAAACACCACTCGATCACAGGTCAGATGGCTTCCACAATTCATCCATCTGCCTCCTTATAGGGAATCTTCTGCCAGAGGTTCCTAGTGAATCAGGTATTTCAGAGATTTACATGGAAACCCCAGTGTAAGCGCTCAGCGCAGAGTGCATGATAAATGTGAGCCGAGTCTTACTGCGATCTTTGAGAGGCAGAATGAAAAAATCAACAGCAGGTGAAGAATTGGTTTTATTTAGTTTTTTACAACGTTCCTCATGCGGTATAAGTAATTAGGCGACTTTACTCTTCAGGTCAGTGTGACTACAGCAATATCAGATTTATATCAGGTTTTATGTTTGGCTGCTGTCGCACGCTAAAAGATGCTTTACACTACCATTCAAAAGTTTAGGGTCACTTTGAAATTTCCATATTTTTGAAAGAAAAGCACAGTTTTTTTTCCAATGACGCTAACATTAAGGCTATGTGCACACGTTCAGGGTTTCTTGCAGAAAATTCCTGAGAAAAACCGGACATTTTCTGCAAGAAATCCACAAGAAAACCGCATGCGTTTTTGCCGCGATTTTGCAGCTGTTTTGATGCGTTTTTGACACGTTTTTTTCCGGACACTTCCCAATGCATTTTGTGGCACCCCTAGGGGTATTTGCCACAAAAATAGTTACTGACACTAAATACAAGTACTAAGATAGCAAAACTGCACTACCACCTCCGGCCAGAAGGGGGAGCTCCAGAGACTCCCCTTGATCCATTCTGGTGTGAGAGAAGAACTGGCAGTTGGGCTAGGGAGCTGAAAGTGAGAGGTCATACAGCTGAATTTCTAACAGCCCTATGACGGTTTCCAGGCCCAAATCACCGGCCTGAGGAGAAGAGGGACAGAGAAAAAGGACATTGTGAGAACCGGGTAGCATTAATCACTACCCAGAACAGGCGCAAAGACGGATACCGGATCCGTGGCTGTATTCATTGTATATAATACAGCAACCGGAAAAACGTGAGGTGATATCAGCTTCACTAGAGCCGGACGCAGCAACAGACATAGAGTTCAGCGGTACTCCTGGAGGGGGTAAGCCGATAAAAGGACTCGGGTTGCCCGTTGAACCAGGACCCGGAGGGGACAGATTGGGCCGGCAGCCAGTTCACATACAGCAGCAGGGCCACATAGAAACTGCGTACAATAAGAGGCGAAGACCCCGGCAGGGTCAAAGTAACTCAGAGTTCCCATACAGACTCCGGTGACAGGACTGGTTGTAAATCCCTTTATGTTGAAGTAAACTGGTTAAACGTTTCAGTGCCTCAGTCTTTCATTTGGACAATAGCCATCTATCCAGGATCAGGATCATCACCGCTGAGAGAACCTGCTGCTGATTAAGTAAGTGCCTGTTCCCTCACGATACCCCTTACACTGTGCATTGCCTGAGACCACAGCACCGGGTCAAGCCACCCGTGACATCCCCCTCAAGAGACAGACCCCATTGGTCTGGTGTTGGGTACCCCGGTCTCCTGGGCGTCACATTTGGCGTCACGAACAGGATTCGGCCAGCCCGTATACCGGGTATTGTGTGCCGTGATTGGAGCCCAAAACTGTGAAAACTTGAATGAAAAATCTTGAAAATTGACTTTATTAAAGAAAATTCCATTTCCCATTAAAAACTATTGAAAGTGACTTTTCCCCATTGGTTATAATGGAGTAAAGATGGCCGCCATCACCTCATAACCATTAGGCACGAGACTGTTAATTGAGCTACGCCATTACCTGAGCCCCAGTCTGACTGAAAAACTTCAGAATCCGCAATTACAGAGCGCGTGGCGGACGGGAGCAGCAGGGGGCGTGTCATTGTGGGCGGCACCAAGCTGAGCGCTCTGACGTCAGAGCAAGGGGAAAACCAATCCTGCTGCGCAGCGGAACGAATGTACACTATCCCGACGGAAGCGGAGGACCGGAAGGGTCCGGATTAACTAAGGGGGCACAGTATGTCGCAGCACGGAGACGCCGCAGCACCCGGCGACGCTAATGCAGCTGAAAGACAGAGTGTCGATAGAGAGTCCGGCAGCGCAGCGGTGCAAGGAGTGGCGCCCATCATGCCGCTGCTGATGCCATATACCCCGGGTGGCCCGTGGCTTCCAATGTATGAAGGTGAGCCTAATACCCTTGACGATTTCAGAGAAAAGATGCTGGCCCATTTTGACATGTTCCCCTTGGGTGAAGTTCAGCGTATTAGTCTCCTGATGATGCAGTTAAGTGGCCATGCTAAGCGAGAAGTCACAGCATGGGCAGCTGATCTAAAAGGCACTGTTGAACGCATATTTGCTGGATTAAAAGCTACATTTGAAACCACTGCCAGCAGCAAAGCTAAAGTACGATTCTTTAATTGCAAACAAAAAGCTAATGAGGGCGTGAGAGACTTTGCCTTAAACCTGCAGGAAGCCCTTAAATCACTTACACTGGCTGAACCCATTTTTAATACCGGAGCGGATAAACTGCTAAGAGATCAATTTATTGAGGGACTCTACACCCCTTCTCACCGGGGCATGTGAGCATGCTTGTTTTTAAGAACCCTGAATTGACATTTGCCCAATTAAAGGAGAGCGCTATACGTCTCCAGCTGGCAGAGGCACTTCGGGATCAGGATCCTGCGCAACCCATGGCAGAGGCACCTTAACAACAGGGAGTGCCAGTGACATCAGCTATGTCCGGGGCCGTTGCTAAGCCCCTAGGGCCCAGTACTAATGAGGTTCTTCAACAAAAGCTTGACTCTTTAACTGATGTTGTTGCTTCAATGGCTAAAACCATGCAGGAGATGAGAGGACCCAAGATGGAGTTGGCAAACCGTAGAGAGGATGTTCCATGGATGAGACCCCGGAGATACCCGACATGGAGAGGACGACCCCGCAACCGCTACCAACCGGATGGACAGCCCATTTGCCACCGTTGCCAGCAGCCAGGCCACTTTGCACGAGATTGTAATTTAAACGGGAATCCCCTGGGAATGCGGGCCGCTTCGCAGGAATGAACTTTCAAGGCCCAACACCCTGGCACGACAGGTACATCGGAGGACGACCCATTAACCCTATCGTGCTGGACGGAATTCCCCTCAACGCTTTGCTGGACACAGGTTCCCAGATTTCATCTATACCGTATATCCTTTATAAGAAGTACTGGGCTGATGCAGATATTGATAAAGGACCCTCTGATGTTGAACTAGATATATGGGCCAGTAATGGTAAGTTGGTACCGAAACTAGGATTCAGGGAGATGACCATAAAGATTGGTAGAGTAGAATTGAAGAAACAGGGTATAATTGTTGTTGATGTTGACCGGCGTAACTGTAAACCAACTGTATTGATAGGAATGAATGTGTTAGAGAACTGCTTTTCCGAAGTTATTTCTGTCTTACAACAAATTGCTGAAACTGCCCAATCTTGCCAGCAGAGAGTTCTCCGGAGGGAAATAAAAGTATTGATGTTAAGGCAACAGGTAGAAGTTGCAGGTGGAGAAATCGGCAGTGTGAGGGTAAGTGATCCAACATCTATTGTAATCCCACCAAAAACAGAAATGCTGGTATGGTGTAGAGCAGCCATTGGTACTAAGGGACGAGATTATCAAGCCTTAATAGAACCAGTGTACACCGACAGCAGGCCCACTATACTCACAGCACGAGGGGTCGTCGAGGTACACCGGGGACGAGTGCCGGTACGACTTTTGAACTGTGGAGAGGAAGAGGTCACTTTGCCAAGGTATGCTACAGTGGCAAAGCTATATACTGTTGACAACAATGCCATCACAACCATTGAGCCCTTAGAACCAACCTGTCAGGTGGAAGGCAACGGCTCAGATGGAGAATTGGAGGATTGGTGCCAACAGCTACACGTGGGCATAAATTCAACACCTACCCATCAAAAGCAAGGGGTGTACAGGCTAGTGACGGAATATGAACAAGTCATCAGTAAACACCCATTGGACTTCGGACGGATAGAAGGGGTAGAACACACAATCCCCACCGGTGACCATCCCCCAATATAAGAAAGATATAGACCCATACCGCCCGCTCACTATCAATGTGCAAAAGATATGCTGAGGGAGATGAAACAGGCCGGGGTAATAAGAGACAGCTGTAGCCCCTGAGCGGCCCCTCTAGTGATTGTCAAAAAAAAAGACGGAACCATGAGAATGTGCGTAGACTACCGGCAGATTAATAACATCACCCATAAAGACGCCTACCCCTTGCCTAGGATAGAAGAGTCCTTGACCGCTTTGAAATCTGCTAATTAGTTTTCCACCTTAGACTTAACAAGCGGGTATTGGCAAGTCCCTGTGGCTGAGAGAGATAAGGAAAAGACGGCATTCACCACACCAATGGGTCTAAGTGAATTTAATCGCATGCCGTTCGGACTCTGCAATGCATCTGGTACCTTCCAGCGGCTGATGGAATGCTGCCTCGGACACAAGAACTTCGAGACCGTCCTCCTGTACCTAGATGATGTGATCGTCTACTCAAAGACTTACGAACAACACTTAAAAGACCTGGCAGAAGTGTTCGAAGCCTTATCCATGAAAATCAAGCCATCCAAATGTCACCTTCTCAAGCCATAGGTACAGTACCTGGGACACATCGTGAGTTCGGAGGGAGTAGCACCGGATCCAGAGAAAATAACCGCCATAAGGGATTGGCCGAGACCTACCAGCGCAAAAGAAGTGAGGCAATTCCTGGGATTGGTGGGTTACTATCGCAGATTTATAAAAGGATTTACCAAGTTGGCAGCACCCTTGCAAGACGCCTTGGTAGGGCAGACGAAGAAACCTTCAAACCGAAACCCTCCTTTCCAGTGGAACGACGAAAGGGAAGACTCCATTGAACAACTAAAGAAGGCACTAACCGGTGAAGAGGTTCTGGCATACCCAGATTACCATCAACCTTTCATCCTCTACACCGATGCCAGTAATGTGGGATTAGGAGCGGTGCTGTCACAAAAGCAAGAAGGTCGGGAGAAAGTCATCGCCTTTGCAAGTAGAAAGCTCCGGCCTACTGAAAGAAATCCAGAAAATTATAGCTCCTTCAAATTGGAACTACTGGCAGTAGTTTGGGCTGTGACTGAACGTTTCAAACACTATCTGGCCGCTGCAGAATTTATTGTCTATACTGACAACAATCCGTTGACCCACCTGGACACAGCCAAATTAGGTGCGTTAGAACAGCGATGGATAGCCCGGTTATCTAATTACAACTTCAAGATCAAGTATCGAGCAGGTCGCAAGAATGGAAATGCCGATGCCCTATCCCGGATGCCACACTTGAGAGATGTAGAAGAAGAAACGGGGGAGCTTGAAGAAATTGAACTACCAGCCTTCCATCATCCCAAGGCAAAACATCATCAGTCAAGTACCTATCAGAAACAACAAGAGGTGAATTTTAATCCGTTAGCACACCATAGATGGGCTGACACCCAAGACAGCAATCCGGCTGTGAAGTTGGTGAAGGAACTGTTAACTGAGCAAAGTGCATATCCCGATGAGGATGCCCCAGAAGAGATGCATCAACTCTGGAAAGAGAGAGGCAAAATGTTCCTGTATCAAGGGAAGCTCTGTAGAAGGTACACCAATCCGAAAACACATGAATTGGTTTGGCAGATTATCGTGCCTAAACAAGATGTCAAGATGGTCCTCGAAGCTTACCATAATGGTGCTGGTCACTTCGGTTGGAAAAAGTTAGAAGTACTTCTTAGAGAAAGATTTTATTGGGTCGGGATGAGAAAATCAATCGAACAGTGGTGCAGAAATTGTGGCCCGTGCAACCTCAGAAGAAACGATCAAAAGAACCAAAGAGCACCACTGCAGCCCATAATCACCAAACAACCACTTGAACTTGTAGCCATGGACCACGTGAAGTTGACACCAAGCCGGTCCGGCTATGTCTATGCCTTGACCATCGTGGACCATTATTCACGCTTCTTGGTAGTAGTACCCGTAAAAGATCTGACAGCAAAAACAGCAGCCAAAGCATTCCAAACGTACTTTTGTAGACCCCATGGATATCCGCAACAGGTTCTCACCGACCAAGGTACAGCCTTTGAATCAGAGATCTTCAGAGAATTCTGTAATATGTATGGTTGCAAAAAGATCCGGACGACGGCCTATCATCCACAAACAAACGGCTTATGCGAGAAGATGAACCATATTGTAATAGACCTACTAAAGACTTTACCTGAGACAGAAAGGAATCAATGGCCAGAGAAATTGCCTGACTTGGTGGATCTGTATAATCATGTCCCGGTGAGCTCCACCAACTGCACCCCAGCTTACCTTATGCGTGCAAGACCCGGCCAATTACCAATCGATCTAGAAATGGGAATTCTGAAACCAGACGCAGAAGTTCAAGACTCCAATTGGGATATCATACGGCAAAAGCAGTATCGCCAAGTGCAAGAGAGTGTGGAAAGAAGCCTTCAGCAAACTAGAGAAAGACAAGAGCGAACTTTCAACCAGAATGCTCTAGCGACCCCATTAAGACCGGGTGACCAAGTGCTCAAGAGAAATCGTCGAACCAATAAACTAGACAATCAGTGGGAAGCCGTACCCTACACAGTTTTACCAACAAGAATGGATAATCCTAAAATGTGTCTCATTAGCAAAAACGGAGGCTTAACATCTGTACTAGTGTCAAGAGACAATCTTAAATTATGTCCGGAAGCATTGAAAGAGCCAGAAGTTGTCCAGCCAGAACCAGAAGTTATTCAACCCATGCAGGTCCAACCAGTAAAGGAAAAAGAAGAGGAAATGTATCACACCTGTATAGGAGACTTTCCTAAAACCCTACTAACATACCATGGTGCAGTAGTGGTTCCCATGGTGGCCTTTTACCCAACACCGAACCCAATACCAGAAGTCCCAAGACAGGAAGAGGCTGACCCCGTACTACAGGAGGTTGCAGGCCAGGAAGAACAGATTCCTGATCAGAGTAATCCCATTCACGGTGGACTTGCCAACTCCATAGTCGTGGAATTATCTTTAGCAGAGCGGGCAGATACTACATCCGCAGTAGACAGTAGTACACCACATGAAGAGACACCGCTATTACGTAGATCACAGCGTAGTACCCAGGGTCAATTACCGGCCAGGTATGCGGATTACCAACTATAAAACTATAGTCATTGTTATCATTCTGCAACGTTTAAGCCCAGTACCTACAGAGACTTGTCTGTATGAACTTCTTACATATTCTTGAACTTTTTATCAGCCCGGGGGCACTAAATCAAAGCTCTAGAAAGACTGCTTTTTGAACTTTGCTTTTTGCTCTTTTTTGAACTTTCTTTAGACTTTATATTGATAACTCCATTGGAAAAAATGGAACTAAATTCCTGGACACAAAGTGCAGTACCTTTCCTAGTACCTTCAAGGATAGAACTGTATTAATGGACGCTATTTGAAGTGACTTTTTACAGAACTCTATTTTTGTTTCTTTGAGTGGTTTTTGTAACTTTTCATTTTTAAGACTCTGTACATATTAATTGTTATTTCAAAATGTTATCGTCCCACAGTCCCGGAGTACTGTTCTTAACTAAGGGGGAATGTGGCACCCCTAGGGGTATTTGCCACAAAAATAGTTACTGACACTAAATACAAGTACTAAGATAGCAAAACTGCACTACCACCTCCGGCCAGAAGGGGGAGCTCCAGAGACTCCCCTTGATCCATTCTGGTGTGAGAGAAGAACTGGCAGTTGGGCTAGGGAGCTGAAAGTGAGAGGTCATACAGCTGAATTTCTAACAGCCCTATGACGGTTTCCAGGCCCAAATCACCGGCCTGAGGAGAAGAGGGACAGAGAAAAAGGACATTGTGAGAACCGGGTAGCATTAATCACTACCCAGAACAGGCGCAAAGACGGATACCGGATCCGTGGCTGTATTCATTGTATATAATACAGCAACCGGAAAAACGTGAGGTGATATCAGCTTCACTAGGGCCGGACGCAGCAACAGACATAGAGTTCAGCGGTACTCCTGGAGGGGGTAAGCCGATAAAAGGACTCGGGTTGCCCGTTGAACCAGGACCCGGAGGGGACAGATTGGGCCGGCAGCCAGTTCACATACAGCAGCAGGGTCACATAGAAACTGCGTACAATAAGAGGCGAAGACCCCGGCAGGGTCAAAGTAACTCAGAGTTCCCATACAGACTCCGGTGACAGGACTGGTTGTAAATCCCTTTATGTTGAAGTAAACTGGTTAAACGTTTCAGTGCCTCAGTCTTTCATTTGGACAATAGCCATCTATCCAGGATCAGGATCATCACCGCTGAGAGAACCTGCTGCTGATCAAGTAAGTGCCTGTTCCCTCACGATACCCCTTACACTGTGCATTGCCTGAGACCACAGCACCGGGTCAAGCCACCCGTGACATCCCCCTCAAGAGACAGACCCCATTGGTCCGGTGTTGGGTACCCCGGTCTCCTGGGCGTCACAATTTTGTAGTGGGAAATCCGCAAAAAAAACGCAAAATTAATGAACATGCTGCGGTTTTTACCGCAATGCGTTTTTTTTCGCGGAAAAAAACGCATCATGTGCACAAAACATTGGGAATTCATTCTAAATGATGGGATGCTTATTGTATGCGTTTTTTTTTGCGGTTTTATAGCATTTTTATCGGGAAAAAACAGAAAAAAACGCAACGTGTGCACACAGCCTTAATGATTCAGAAATACACTCTATACATTGTTAATGTGGTAAATGACTATTCTAGCAGCAAATGTCTGGTTTGTAATGTAATATCTTCATAGGTGTATAGAGGCCCATTTCCATCAACCATCACTCCAGTGTTCTTATGGTACTTTGTGTTTGCTAACTGTGTAAGGCTGCCGTCACACTATCAGTATTTGGTCAGTATTTTACATCAGTATTTGTAAGCCAAAACCAGGAGTGGAACAAATAGTGGAAAAGTATAATAGAAACATATGCACCACTTCTGCATTTATCACCCACTCCTGGTTTTGGCTTACAAATACTGATGTAAAATACTGACCGAATACTGCTAGCGTGACGGCAGCCTAAGAAGGCTAATTGATGGGTGGAATACCCTTGAAAACCCTTGTGCAAGTATGTCAGCACAGCTGAAAACAGTTTGGCTGATTAAAGAACTTATAAACATGACCCTCCTTTGAGCTAGTTGAGAATCTGGAGCATTACATTTGTTGGTTCCATTAAGTTCTCAAAATGGCCAGAAAAAATGAACTCTCATGTGAAACTTGACAGTCTATTCCTGTTCTTAGAAATGAAGGCTATTCCATGCGAGAAATTGCCAAGAAACTGAATATTTCCTACAACGGTGTGTACTACTCCCTTCGGATGAGAGCACAAACAGACTCTAACCAAAGTAGAAAGAGAAGTGGGAGGCCCCGCTGCACAACTGAGCAACGAGACAAGTGCATTAGAGTCTGTAGTTTGAGAAATCGATGCCTCACAGGTCCTCAACTGTCAGCTTCATTAAATAGTACACGCAAAATGCCAGTGTCAATGTCTATAGTGAAGAGGCGACTCCGGGATGCTGGCCTTCAGGGCAGAGTGGCAAAGAAAAAGCCATATCTGAGACTGCCTAATAAAAGGAAAAGATTAATATGGGCAAAAGAACATAGACATTGAACAGAGAAAGATTGGAAAATAGTGTTATGGACAGACGAATCCAAGTTTGAGATGTTTGGATCACACAGAAGAACATTTGTGAGATGCAGAACAACTGAAAAGATGCTGGAAGAGTGCCTGACACCATCTGTCAAGGATGGTGGAGGTAATGTGATGGTCTGGGGTTGCTTTGGTGATGGTAAAGTGGGAGATTTGTACAAGGTGAAAGCGATATTGAATAAGAAAGGCTATCACTCCATTTTGCAACGCCATGCCATACCCTGTGGACAGTGCTTGATTGGAGCCAATTTCATTCTACAACAGGACAATGACCCAAAGCACACCTCCAAATTATGTAAGAACTACTTAGGAAAGAAGCAGGCAGCTGGTATTCAATCTGTAATGGAGCGTCCAGCGCAGTCACCAGATCTCAACCCCATTGAGCGGTTGTGGGAGCAGCTTGACTGTATGGTACGCAAAAAGGGTCAATCAAGTCCAACCAACTTATGGGAGAGCTTTTGGAAGCATGGGGTGAAATTTCTCCAGACTACTTCTGCAAATTAACTACTAGAATGCCAAAGGTCTGCAATGCTGTAATTGCTGCAAAGCGAGCATTCTTTGACCAAAGCAAAGTTCGAAGGAGAAAATTATTATTTCAAATAAAAATCTTTTTCGAACTTTGTCAATGTCTGGACTAGATTTTCAATTCATTTGGCAACTCACTTGATTAATAAAAGTATGAGTTTTCATGGAAAACAAAAAATTGTCAGGGTGATCCTAAACTCTTGAACGGTAGTGTGTATTGAAAAATAAAAAAGTTTTTGCATCACCATATTTTGAGAGCTAAAATTTTTCCATATTTCGGCCCACAAAGTCATGTGATGGCTTGTGTTTTTCTGGGGCGAGTTGATGTTTTTATTGGTACCACTTTCAGACACATGACATTTTTTGATCGCTTTCTATTCTGATTTTTGGGAGGCAGAATGAACAAAAACCAGTAATTCAGGAATTTTTTTGTGGGGATAGGGGGTTTATGTTGTTCCGCGTGTGGTAAAGTTGATAAGTCAGTTTTATTATTCAGGTCAGTATGATTACGCGATACCACATTTATATCGTTTTTTATGTTTTGGTGCTTTTACACAATAAAAACTATTATATACAAAAAATAATTATTTTTGCATTGCTTTATTCTGAGAGCTTGTTTTTTGTGGGATAAGATGATGTTTTCAGCGGTACCATGTTTATTTATATCCTTCTTTTTGATCGCGTTTTATTCATTCCACTCTTTGTTCGGCAGTATGAAGATAAAGCATTGTTTTTTTGCCATGTTTTTTACTTTTTACGGTGTAAAAAGTCACTAAATGGGTTATTACATCACTAAATGGGTTAATTAATGAGACAGATTTATAGGTTGGGTCATTCCGGACACAGCAATATCAAATATGTGTACGTTTATTGTATATATATATATATATATATATATATATATATATATATACACGCATATTTATTTATAGATACAATATCTTTTATTTTTTTATAATTTTTTTAATTTTTTTTTATATATTACATTTTTTTAAACTTTTTTTTAAACTTTTTTACTTTGTCCCACTATGGGACAATCATTTTTTGCAGGCTGATCGCTTGTATAGCATGGGGATGCAGCAGCATCTTCGATAATAATTAGCGAATACCAAGAAGCTATGCAAACCCTTCAAATCTCGGGGCTGAACCCAATCAATGATGGCCTGAGCCTTCTTGGGATCTATGCGAAACCCTTCCCCCGACACAATGAGCCCCAAGAATGACAGTTCCTGATCAAAAAATGAACATTTCTCCAACTTAGCGAATAGTTTATTCTCCCTGAGCATCTGGAGAACCATATGCAAATGACGAAGATTAATTTGTTTATCAGATGAAAAAATCAGAATATCCAAAGAATAAACAATTCACAGCACCTCATAGCAAATAAAGGGTTAAATATTACCCAAAAGAGAGGCGCACGTCAGTTCCAGAGAGTCCTTCACGGAAAACATCCAAACATTCAAATAGAAAATGAAGACAGCGCCTCATACGTTGGTGAAAAATCGCAGTTCCTTCATTCTGCCCTCTGTGGCGACGTTTCGATCTACATGATCTTTTTCAAGCTTGAAAAAGATCATGGAGATCGAAACGTCGCCACAGAGGGCAGAATAAAGGAACTGCGATTTTTCACCAACGTATGAGGCGCTGTCTTCATTTTCTGTTTGAATGTTTAAATCAGAATATCATCTAGATATATAACTACAAAGGGTCCAATAAGGTCGGAAAACCAACATTAATGAAATTTTGAAAAACTGCTGGGCATTTGTCAAACCAAAAGGCATAATTAGATTTTCAAACAATCACTCGGATGTGAGAAATGCAGTCTTCCACTTGTCCCCCTCTCGTACCCGAATCAGGTTATATGCCCCCTGCAAATCCAATTTCGAAAACCATTTGGCCCCAGACAATTGGTTACACAAATCAGGAATAAGAGGAAGCGGGTATGTGTTTCTAACATTGATCTTATTAAGTTCCCGAACGTCGAGGCAAGGGCGAAGACCACCGTCTTTTTTTTTTACAAAAAAGAACCCGGCTGCCATATGAGAAATAGAAGGGTGAATATGCCCCTTGCTGAGACTCCAAAAGATTGAATAGACGGGCCTTGGGCAATTTGGCACCCGGAATCAAGTCAATAGCTCAATCAAAAAGGTGGTGTGGTGGCAAAACCCCAGCCTCACTTTTGGAGAACACGTCTTCGAAATCCTTTAGGTCAGCGGTGTCAAACTGCATTCCTCGAGGGCTGCAAACAGGTCATGTTTTCAGGATTTCCTTGTACTGCACAGGTGATAATTTAATCACCTACACACATAATGATTGCAGCACTTTGTGCAATGCTAAGGAGATCATGAAAACACGCATGGTTTGCGGCCCTCGAGGAATGCAGTTTGACACCCCTGCTTTTGGTACTCCGGAATACCCTCCAGACCGACAGACGATACAGATGCAGATTTCAAACATTTGTTAACACCGGACCCCATTGAAGAATCTCCGGAGATTCTCAATTGGTAACAGAGTTGTGACATTGCAACGAGGGGAACTCCAGAACCAACTCCGCAGGTAGATTGTCCAAAACAAAACAGGCTATGTACTCCACATGTAACGGACCCACTTTGAGAAGAAAGACCTCAGAAACAGAAGTGATCCCATCCTTGGTGAGAGTTGTAGAGTTAATAGCCACCACTTTCATGGGAGCACTTAGCGTAACTGTCCCTATCTTACAATGAGTCATCAATTTAGAGTTAAGATTCACAGTTGACCCACAATCCACAAAAGCCGCAGCGGGAAATAGACAGTTATCCACACCAAGTTCCACCAGCAGCAACTATTTACAAACTGAAAAATGTACCTGAGGGTCTGGGTAACCTCCTTGACAGATACCCAGACCTAGGCATTTCTCGACACCTTGGAAGACTGGGGGGCAGGAAGGGCAGTCCTTTCTCCAATGTCCCGGGGACACGCAGTAGAAGCAGAGCTTGTTCTCCTTGCGACATCTTCTCTCTCTCCTTTACAGAAACAGCTCCACTTCTATGGGTTCAATAGATGAAGAAGATTTTGCTTTAGTTGGAAATAAAGGGACCTTCTATTGCATCACTCCTCTCTCTCAAAGTCTACGGTCCATGCGGATGGCCTGTGTCATGGCCTCCTCCAAAGAGCACAAAAATGGATGGAATAGAGAGATGCCATGTCGCGTTAAGAGAGCCCCTGATGTGCCTAAACAGTGGAAACCCCCATCAAGTGACCCCATTTTGGAAACTAGACTCCTTAGGAAATGTATTTAGTTGTGTGAGCACCTTGAACATCCAGATGCTTCACAGAAGTAACGTAGAGCTTTGAAAGTACAAAATCAATCTACTTTTAGCCCCATTTTTTTAATTTTCACAAGGGTAACAGAAGAAAATGGACCCAAAAATTTGTTGTGCAATTTTACTGAGTGTGCTGATGCCCCATATGTGGAGAAAAACTACTGCTTGTGCACACAGCAGGGCTCAGAAAGGAAGTAGTGACGTTTTAGAACGCAGACTTTGATGGAGTGATCTGCAGGCGTCATGTCGCGTTTGGAGAGCCCCTGATGTGCCTAAACAGTGAAAATCACACAAGTTACCCTATTCTGGAAACTACACCCCTCAGGGAATTTATCCAGGTGTATAGTGAGCATTTTTAACCCACAGGTATTACACAGAATTTGATGACATTAGGTCGACATATTGAAAAATTTCATTTTTTTCACGAAAATGTTTTTGCCTCAAATTTGTAATTTTCACAATGGATAATAGAAGAAAATGGACCCCACAATTTGTTGTGCAATTTCTCCCGAATGCTACTATATCCCATATGTGATGAAAACCTTCTGCTTGGGCACATGATAGAGCTAGGAAAGGAAAGAGTGCTATTTGCCTGGGATAAATTGTGAATGCCATGTTGCATTTAAAGAGCCCCTGACATGTAAAAACAGCAAAAAAAAAACCCCCACAAGTGACCCCATTTTGGAAGCAAATCCTCCGGCCTTGGAGGATGTTCATTCAGTTGTTTAATTTTGTAGAAAAAAAGCAGGTCACAGACATGGCATAAAACTAAAGTCATTTCAAATGGCAACATTCTGGCTTTAAGAAACACTAATAGAAATCAAGAACAAAAAATGTGGTAGTCAGTAATTGTTACTTTTTTTAACGAAGCATAGGGGAAAAATTATGGAATCACTCAATTCTGAAGAAAAAATTATGGAATCATAAAAAACAAACAAACAAACAAACAAACAAACAAAAAACACTCCAAAACATTACTAGTATTTTGTTGCACCACCTCTGGCTTTTATAACAGCTTGCAGTCTCTGAGGCAGGAACTTAATGAGTGTCAAACAGTACTCTTCATCAATCTGGCTCCAACTTTCTCTGATTGCTGTGGCCAGATCAGCTTTGCAGGTTGGACCCTTTGTCATGGACCATTTTCTTCAACTTCCACCAAAGATTTTCAATTGGATTGAGATCCGGACTATTTGCAGGCCATGACATTGACCTTATGTGTCTTTTTTCAAGGAATGTTTTCACAGTTTTTGCTCTATGGCAGTATGCTTTATCATCTTGAAAAATGATTTCATCATCCCAAACATCCTTTCAGTTGATGGGATAAGAAAAGTATCCAAAATATCAACATAAACTTGTGCAGTTATTGAAGATGTAATGACAGTCATCTCCACAGTGCCTTTACCTGACATGCAGCCCCATATCATGAATGACTGTGGAAATTTGCATGTTCTCTTCAGGCAGTCATCTTTATACTGTAAATCTCATTGGAACTACACCAAACAAAAGTTCCAGCATCATCACCTTGCCCAATGCGGATTAGTGATTCATCACTGAATATGAATTTCATCTAGTCATGCACAGTCCACGATTGCTTTCCCTTAGCCCCTTGTTTTTTCTGTTTAGGTGTTAATGATGGCTTTCGTTTAGCTTTTCTGTATGTAAACCCCATTTCCTTTAGGTGTTTTCTTACAGTTTGGTCACAGATGTTGACTCCAATTTCCACCAATTCGTTCCTCATTTGTTTTGTTGTGCATTTCCTGTTTTGGAGACATATTGCTTTAAGTTTCTGGTCTTGACGCTTTGATGTCTTCCTTGGTCTACCAGTATGTTTGCCTTTAACAACCTTCCCATGTTGTTTGTATTTGGTCCAGATTTTAGACACAGCTGACTGTGAACAACCAACATCTTTTTCAACATTGCATGATGTGTTCAAGCTGTCTATCAGCTGTAAATCATACAGCTGAGGCAATGAAAACTAAATCTCCGAGCATTTACAAATACTCGGAGACCACCCGAGCGTGCTCGGGAAAACCCGAGCAACGAGTATACTCGCTCATCACTATTCTCATTCAATCCTTAGAATATAGTAAACTCACCTATTATGTATAGCACAGTCCCTTAGTATATAGTGTACTCACTTATTATGTATAACACGGTCCCTTAGTATATCGTGTACTCACTTATTATGTATTACACAGTCCCTTAGTATATAGTGTACTCACTTATTATGCATAGCACAGTCCCTTATTATGCAGTGCACTTATGTATAACACAGTCCCTTAGTATATAGGGTACTCATTATGTATAGCACAGTTCCTTAGTATATAGTGTACTCATCATGTATAGCACAGTCCCTTAGGATATAGTGTACTCACTTATGTATAGCAGTCCTTTAGTATATAGTGTACTCACTTATTATGTATAGCGCCATCCTTTGTTATAGTTTAATCTTTTATTATGTATAACACCAACCCTTATTACATACCATCCTCTCTAGTTATATATGGTGCAGTCCCTTATTATATAGCTTCCTCTGCTGTTATGTACAGCACTGTCTCTTACATAGTGTATTCTCGCTGTTGTTAATCACAGCACCCTCCCTGTTGTGAATTCCGCTCTTGGGCACCCTCCGGTGGTTGTAAGTGGCACTTTTGTGAGTTCTGCTCTTTGGCTCCCTCTTGTGGTTTCTAGTGGTATGACTGCTCCTTGGAGTTAGCTGTCATCAGCTGCCTCCACTTATCGTCTCTTCTGCTCGGCTATTTAAATCTGGCTCTATCTTCAGCCAGTGCCACTTGTAAATGGTTCCTGGTTGGATTCACATCTCTTTGGAGTTCCCTGTTATCCTGACCAGTTCAGCTAAGCTAAGTTTTTGCTTGCCCTTTTCTGTCCATAGATTGTGGACTTATCCATTCTGTGCTTTCTATGTTTGTCCAGCTTATCAATGTGAATTAATTCTGTCTTGCTGGAAGCTCTGGGAAGCAGATTTGCCCTCCACACCTTTAGTCAGGTGTGGAGATTTTTTGTAAACTCTGCGTGGATTTTTGTAGTGTTTTATACTGACCGCACAGTATTCCATCCTGTCCTATCTATTTAGTTAGACTGGCCTCCTGTGCTCATCCTGGTTTCATTCTGTGTATGTCTTTTCCCTCTCCACTCACAGTCATTATTTGTGGGGGGCTAATCTATCCTTTGGGTATTTTCTCTGAGGCAAGATAGCTTTCCTGCTTCTATCTTTAGGGGTAGTTAGCTCTTAGGCTGTGACAAGAAGCCTAGGGAGAGTTAGGAGCATTCCACGGCTACTTCTAGTGTTGTGTTGAGCTTAGGGACTGCGGTCAGTACAGTTACCACTTCCTTCAGAGCTCGTTCCATGTTGCTCCTAGACCACCGTATCATAACACCTCCCTTTATTACATAGCCCTCTCTTGTTAGAGTATAAAATGACTGCTGATGGAGCAGCCGGTGACCAGATGACCAGTCCATCAGCTCATCCATTAGAAAAGAAGCTTTCCTATGCTCCATCAGCCATCATTACATTATATATCTAACAAGATAGGACGGTATGTACCGTAATAAAGAACAGGGCTCTATATAATTCGATATGTTAGGGACCGTGCTGTACATGACAAGAGAGGGCACTGTGTAATGAGGGATGGCAATATACATAATAAAGGAGACTATGTAAGATATACACATGTATGTGGCTATATATATCTATATCTGTAGCTTTTTCGCCATAAAAGGAGGGGGCCCAGACACATTTCTTGCACAGGGGTCCCAAGCTGTCATTGTCTTTCACTGGTCAGAACCATTTTGTAAACTTTGTCTTTCAGGAGAGAAGGCACGTGACCGTCCCTGTCACCCCCTTACACAAAAGCTTTATGACATAAAATGCGGTGTATCTGTTATATGGGTTGGGTTTGGACACATAATAGTCAGGCCAATCAAATACAGGATGTAATTTGCATCTCGCTATGGGTGGCATTTTCTTTAAAAGCTTTGCAGCTTTCATACTGGTCATGATCTTATGAGTAGTGTTGAGCGATACCGTCCGATACTTGAAAGTATCGGTATCGGATAGTATCAGCCGATACCCGAAAAATATCGGATATCGCCGATACCGATATCCGATACCAATACAAGTCAATGGGACATCAAGTATCGGAAGGTATTCTCATGGTTCCCAGGGTCTGAAGGAGAGGAAACTCTCCTTCAGGCCCTGGGATCCATAGGGATGTGTAAAATAAAGAATTAAAATAAAAAATATTGATATATTTACCTCTCCGGCGGCCCCTAAACTCAGCGCGGGTAACCGGCAGGCTTCTTTGTTCAAAATCAGCGCTTTTAGGACCTGAGAATCACGTCCTGGCTTCTGATTGGTCGCGGGCCGCCCATGTGACCGCCACACGACCAATCACAAGCCGCGACGTCACCGCAAGCTATTAGCGCGCTCATTTTTGAAAAATGAGCGCGTTAATGACTTTCAAAGACGTAGCGGCTTGTGATTGGTCGCGGCCACGCGACCAATCACAAGCCGCGACGTCACCGCAAGCTATTAACGCGCTCATTTTTAAAAATGAGCGCGTTAATGACTTTCAAAGACGTAGCGGCTTGTGATTGGTCGCGTGGCCGCGACCAATCACAAGCCGCGATGTCACCGCAAGCTATTAACGCTACATTTTTAAAAATGAGCGCGTTAATGGCTTTCAAAGACGTAGCGGCTGGTGATTGGTCGCGTGGCCGCGACCAATCACAAGCCGCGACGTCACCGCAAGCTATTAACGCGCTCATTTTTAAAAATGTAGCGTTAATAGCTTGCGGTGACGTCGCGGCTTGTGATTGGTCGCGGCCACGCGACCAATCACAAGCCGCTACGTCTTTGAAAGTCATTAACGCGCTCATTTTTAAAAATGAGCGCGTTAATAGCTTGCGGTGACGTCGCGGCTTGTGATTGGTCGCGTGGCCGCGACCAATCACAAGCCGCTACGTCTTTGAAAGTCATTAACGCGCTCATTTTTCAAAAATGAGCGCGCTAATAGCTTGCGGTGACGTCGCGGCTTGTGATTGGTCGCGTGGCGGTCACATGGGCGGCCCGCGACCAATCAGAAGCCGGGACGTGATTCTCAGGTCCTAAAAGCGCTGATTTTGAACAACGAAGCCTGCCGGTTACCCGCGCTGAGTCCAGGGGCCGCCGGAGAGGTAAATATATCAATATTTTTTATTTTAATTCTTTATTTTACACATCTCTATGTATCCGATACCGATACCCGATACCACAAAAGTATCGGATCTCGGTATCGGAATTCCGATACCGCAAGTATCGGCCGATACCCGATACTTGCGGTATCGGAATGCTCAACACTACTTATGAGTGTATCTCTTTAAAACTTTGCATATGAAAATGATACACAGAGACATCCTTCTTTTCATTATATTTTGACCAGAATGAGAAAGTCACGGTACGCTCTAGCTGTTCCAAAGCATAACTTCTCCAGGTTTCCATGCTCAGCATGATTTCAATTAGTTCCAACTGCAGGTCAGGGGCCCAATAAAACTAAGGTCTTCCATTATTATAGGCTTTAACAAATTGAGTTAAAAAGGTGCACGGTGATATATATCACTAACGTATTTCTGGCTGGCGAATAAATGTATCTGGGGATAAAGAAGTTCTGTATTCTGCTAACACTTTCTGTATATTGTTACACAGGATCTGAGCTTAACGGTTTTTAGTGAAGGGAAATCGGCTTGGCTCATCACACTCAGATGAGACTCCCCACAGAAACTTCATCCCATTAGCAGATCTATATAAAAGAAAAGAAAAGCACTTTAAGCGGTGTGTAGCACCACTGATTATTATCCGTAAGGTAATAAAAGCATACTACTGGCATTCGTCACACATCTAACGCCTACATTAAATCAGAACAAAAGCTTGCCTTACTGCATAATGACCTAATACCAAAAAAACAAGGCAGGAAAAGCACCCTATGAAATGTGCCCAAAGTGGGTATCGTGAACTGTTTGCAGATTGCAATGTTCCTGAAAGCAGCTGCACAAACATTTTACTGACACCAGTGTGAAATCAGTCAGCTTAGGGGATTACTCTACAGAAGAACTTCACAATTGTATAAATGAAAAAAAAATCAAATAATAATACTGCCTTTTACCTCGAACAGATGTAATTATATTTTTCTTCTGCTGTATTAACATTGACAGAATGAACATGAGCACAAAGCAATAAAAAAAGAAAAAAACCAAGTTCATTAAATATTATGAACCAGTATACAAGTCCTAGAAAGCGCAGGGTCCTTGTTATTGCCTGCCCATAACATTATATTGTTTGTATCTTTAGATGACTTTTCATTTAGAGATGTGTATGTTGCCTCCTTTTGACCTTGCTACTCGTGTCCTTTTAGGTCTGGTAAAACTTTACTACTAAGATCCAATGACTAGAGCTCTATTCTGTATTGTTTATGCAGAAAGTTTTATTACAAATCCAAGTATATCCAATCATATCTATGGGCCTGTACTGTGCCCAGAAAAAAAAAAAAAGTGGCGTGGTCTATTGCATGCCTTATTATAGGGGCTTCCAGTTTAGGAACTGTATTTTCATTTACCCAGTCACGGAGTTTACAGAATGGGGGGACCCCAGGTTTAGGACCCTAATCACAGTGTCAGAATGGAAAACAGATTTAAATAGCACCTCTCGCTCCGCATGCATTTGTCCTGTACTGCATTACGCGGCCATGCTATTGACTTGAGTCAAGTCAATGGAGTGATATGCGAATATGCTCGAATAACATGTTATCTGAGCACGCCCGGGGAGTTATCCGAGCACGCCCGGGGAGTTATCTGAGCACGCCCGGGGAGTTATCCGAGCACGCCCGGGGAGTTATCCGAGCACGCCCGGGGAGTTATCCGAGCACGCCCAGGGAGTTATCCGAGCACGCCCGGGGAGTTATCCGAGCATGCCCGGGGAGTTATCCGAGCACGCCCAGGGAGTTATCCGAGTATCTTGGGAATGCTGGGATAATACAGTATATTCAAGTCCCTGCAGCTGCATGTTTTGCAGCGGTGGACAGCCACAACACATATGGGGATTGCCAAACACAACATGCAGCTGCAGGAACTCATATCTGAGCACGCACAAGATACTTGGATAACACCTGGGCATGCTGCAATAACATATTATCCGAGCACGTTCACTCATCACTAGTACTGTGTAATTCTTCATTTTCCTTATGGTAGCACTGCAATGAACTTAAAGCACCACTCCTGTGTTTTTTTTTATTGCAGTGCTGGAGTCGTGCCATTAATTATTAATTAATTAACTTCCTTGTCCCTAGTATTATGCCTGTCAGCTGCCATCTTCAGCTCTTCCCAGCGCAGCTCCTTTTTCATGCCGTCACCTTGGGACTGAAACTTCTAACTGACAGAGGTCAGAGATAACGATCACAAACTCTCAGTGAAATTTATGAGCACCTCGCTGTAGCCTCATTCTGGCTGTCATAAACTTACATTGAGACGTCACCCCCGGCTCACCCATCAAACATCCGAGCAATCCAGCAGGTTACAACCTGTAGACGACGACTGGAGTGGCGCCGATAAGAGAAGAAGACGGCAGCTGGTAAGTGTATTACTAGGGGCAGGAAACTTACATTAGTGCCACCACTTCAGCCAAGGCCGCTATCAGGGCATTACTGTCATTACTGGTGTATGGGGCCAGGTGGAAGAAGTAAACTGTGCAAGACACGCTGCATAGCCTGCACTGAGGCAGCACAGCCAAGTCACCGTGTAAAAGGCCTTGCAGACTGCATCGCACACTGGGCCCCGGGCTAATTACTTTGCTTTATTAATCCCTGGGGATCCAGTCACTCACAGCTGCAGCTACTTACATTGAATGGCCGCAGCAGAGGGGGCCAGACGCGTCTGACATCAGTGATTTCAGACTTCAGACTGTGTACTTCTGGACGTGTGCTTTGGGTCATTGTCTTGCTGGAGGACCCATGATCTTTGACTCAAACCAAGTTTTCTTACGCTGGGTAGGACATTTCGTTCTAAAATCTCTTGATAATTCTGATTTAATGATTCCTGTGATACTGTCAAGGCCTACAGTACCAGTCACGGCAAAGCAACCCCACAGCATTATGGATCCTCCAACATGCTTAACTGGTGGTAGGGTGTTATTTTCCTTAAGCTTCATTGCGCCATCTGTAAACAAACTGTTGCTTTGCATTGCCAAAAAGCTCTATATTGTTTAATCTGTCCATTGAACATTTTCCCAGAAGGATTGTGGTTTGTCAAGGTATTCTTTGGCAAAGATAAGTCGCTCCTTTTTATGTCTTTTCTTCAGCAAAAAATGTTTCCTTGGTCTTTGCCTATAAAGCTCTGCTTGGTTTAGTGTACGGCGTATGTTATGTTTGCTAATGACAGGTGTTATGAAGGCAATCCAGAAACACAGTGTGCGTAGCGATCAGAGCGCACACAGTGATCTGACAAATACCCAAAAATACAAGAACGAGCTCTGAGACGTGGAAACTCTGTAGACTGCACACCTGATCCTATCCTAAACACAACTAAAAGCGGCTGTGGATTGCGCCTAACAACTACCTAGGCAACTCGGCACAGCCTAAGAAACTAGCTAGCCTGAAGATAGAAAAATAGGCCTGACTTGCCCCAGAGAAATTCCCCAAAGGAAAAGGCAGCCCCCCACATATAATGACTGTGAGTAAGATGAAAAGACAAAATGTAGGGATGAAATAGATTCAGCAAAGTGGGGCCCGATATTCTAGGACAGAGCGAGGACAGTAAAGCGAACTTTGCAGTCTACAAAAAACCCTAAAGCAAAACCACGCAAAGGGGGCAAAAAAAACCCACCGTGCCGAACTAACGGCACGGCGGTACACCCTTTGCGTCTCAGAGCTTCCAGCAAAACAAAAGACAAGCTGGACAGAAAAAAAGCAACAAAAAAGCAAAAAGCACTTAGCTATACAGAGCAGCAGGTCACAGGAACAATCAGGAGAAGCTCAGATCCAACACTGAAACATTGACAAGGAGCAAGGATAGCAGCATCAGGCGGAGTTAAGTAATGAAGCAGTTAACGAGCTCACCAGAACACCTGAGGGAGGAAGCTCAGAAGCTGCAGTACCACTTGTGACCACAGGAGTGAATTCAGCCACAGAATTCACAACAGTACCCCCCCCTTGAGGAGGGGTCACCGAACCCTCACCAGAGCCCCCAGGCCGACCAGGATGAGCCGCATGAAAGGCACGAACAAGATCGGATGCATGAACATCAGAGGCAAAAACCCAGGAATTATCTTCCTGAGCATAACCCTTCCATTTAACCAGATACTGGAGTTTCCGTCTAGAAACACGAGAATCCAAAATCTTCTCCACAATATACTCCAATTCCCCCTCCACCAAAACCGGGGCAGGAGGATCAACAGATGGAACCATAGGTGCCACGTATCTCCGCAACAACGACCTATGGAATACATTATGTATGGAAAAGGAGTCTGGGAGGGTCAAACGAAAAGACACAGGATTGAGAACCTCAGAAATCCTATACGGACCAATAAAACGAGGTTTAAATTTAGGAGAGGAAACCTTCATAGGAATATGACGAGAAGATAACCAAACCAGATCCCCAACACGAAGTCGGGGACCCACACGGCGTCTGCGATTAGCGAAAAGTTGAGCTTTCTCCTGGGACAAGATCAAATTGTCCACTACCTGAGTCCAGATCTGCTGCAACCTATCCACCACAGAATCCACACCAGGACAGTCCGAAGAGTCAACCTGTCCTGAAGAGAAACGAGGATGGAACCCAGAATTGCAAAAAAATGGAGAAACCAAGGTAGCCGAGCTGGCCCGATTATTAAGGGCGAACTCAGCCAACGGCAAAAAGGACACCCAATCATCCTGGTCTGCAGAAACAAAACATCTCAGATATGTTTCCAAGGTCTGATTGGTTCGTTCGGTCTGGCCATTAGTCTGAGGATGGAAAGCCGAGGAAAAAGATAGGTCAATGCCCATCCTACCACAAAAGGCTCGCCAAAACCTTGAAACAAACTGGGAACCTCTGTCAGAAACAATATTCTCAGGAATGCCATGCAACCGAACCACATGCTGAAAGAACAAAGGTACCAAATCAGAGGAGGAAGGCAATTTAGCCAAGGGCACCAGATGGACCATTTTAGAAAAGCGATCACAGACCACCCAAATGACTGACATCTTTTGAGAAACGGGAAGGTCAGAAATGAAATCCATCGAAATATGTGTCCAAGGCCTCTTTGGGACCGGCAAGGGCAAAAGCAACCCACTGGCACGAGAACAGCAGGGCTTAGCCCTAGCACAAATCCCACAGGACTGCACAAAAGTACGTACATCCCGTGACAGAGATGGCCACCAGAAGGATCTAGCCACTAACTCTCTGGTACCAAAGATTCCAGGATGACCAGCCAACACCGAACAATGAAGTTCAGAGATAAGTTTATTAGTCCACCTATCAGGGACGAACAGTTTCTCTGCTGGACAACGATCAGGTTTATTCGCCTGAAATTTTTGCAGCACCCGCCGCAAATCAGGGGAGATGGCAGACACAATGACTCCTTCCTTGAGGATACCCGCTGGCTCAGATAAACCCGGAGAGTCGGGCACAAAACTCCTAGACAGAGCATCCGCCTTCACATTTTTAGAGCCCGGAAGGTACGAAATCACAAAGTCGAAGCGGGCAAAAAATAACAACCAACGGGCCTGTCTAGGATTCAAGCGCTTGGCAGACTCGAGATAAGTCAAGTTCTTATGATCAGTCAATACCACCACGCGATGCTTAGCTCCTTCAAGCCAATGACGCCACTCCTCGAATGCCCACTTCATGGCCAGCAACTCTCGATTGCCCACATCATAATTACGCTCAGCGGGCGAAAACTTCCTGGAAAAGAAAGCACATGGTTTCATCACTGAGCAATCAGAACCTCTCTGTGACAAAACCGCCCCTGCTCCAATCTCAGAAGCATCAACCTCGACCTGGAACGGAAGAGAAACATCTGACTGACACAACACAGGGGCAGAACAAAAACGACGCTTCAACTCCTGAAAAGCTTCCACAGCAGCAGAAGACCAATTAACCAAATCAGCACCCTTCTTGGTCAAATCGGTCAATGGTTTGGCAATGCTAGAAAAATTACAGATGAAGCGACGATAAAAATTAGCAAAGCCCAGGAACTTTTGCAGACTTTTCAGAGATGTCGGCTGAATCCAATCCTGGATGGCTTGGACCTTAACTGGATCCATCTCGATAGTAGAAGGGGTAAAGATGAACCCCAAAAATGAAACTTTCTGCACACCGAAGAGACACTTTGATCCCTTCACAAACAAAGAGTTAGCACGCAGGACCTGAAAAACCATTCTGACCTGCTTCACATGAGACTCCCAATCATCTGAGAAGATCAAAATGTCATCCAAGTAAACAATCAGGAATTTATCCAGATACTCACGGAAGATGTCATGCATAAAAGACTGAAACACAGATGGAGCATTGGCAAGTCCGAACGGCATCACTAGATACTCAAAATGACCCTCGGGCGTATTGAATGCAGTTTTCCATTCATCTCCTTGCCTGATTCTCACCAGATTATACGCACCACGAAGATCTATCTTAGTGAACCAACTAGCCCCCTTAATACGAGCAAACAAGTCAGATAACAATGGCAAGGGATACTGAAATTTAACAGTGATCTTATTAAGAAGGCGGTAATCAATACACGGTCTCAGCGAACCATCCTTCTTGGCTACAAAGAAGAACCCTGCTCCCAGTGGTGATGACGATGGGCGAATATGTCCCTTCTCCAGGGATTCCTTCACATAACTGCGCATAGCGGCGTGTTCGGGCACGGATAAATTAAATAATCGACCTTTAGGGAATTTACTACCAGGAATCAAATTGATAGCACAATCACAATCCCTATGCGGAGGTAGAGCATCGGACTTGGGCTCTTCAAATACATCCTGATAATCAGACAAGAACTCTGGGACCTCAGAAGGGGTGGATGACGAAATCGACAAAAATGGAACATCACCATGTACCCCCTGACAATCCCAGCTGGATACCGACATGGAATTCCAATCCAATACTGGATTATGGGTTTGTAGCCATGGCAACCCCAACACGACCACATCATGCAGATTATGCAACACCAGAAAGCGAATAACTTCCTGATGTGCAGGAGCCATGCACATGGTCAGCTGGGCCCAGTATTGAGGTTTATTCTTGGCCAAAGGTGTAGCATCAATTCCTCTCAATGGAATAGGACACCGCAAAGGCTCCAAGAAAAACCCACAACGTTTAGCATAATCCAAATCCATCAGATTCAGGGCAGCGCCCGAATCCACAAACGCCATGACAGAAAACGACGACAAAGAGCATATCAAGGTAATGGACAGAAGGAATTTGGACTGTACAGTACCAATGACGGCAGACCTAGCGGACCGCTTAGTGCGCTTAGGACAATCAGAAATAGCATGAGTGGAATCACCACAGTAGAAACACAGACCATTCAGACGTCTGTATTCCTGCCGTTCAACTCTAGTCATAGTCCTATCGCACTGCATAGGCTCAGGTTTAACCTCAGGCAGTACCGCCAAATGGTGCACAGATTTACGCTCGCGCAAGCGTCGACCGATCTGAATGGCCAAAGACAAAGACTCATTCAAACCAGCAGGCATAGGAAATCCCACCATGACATCCTTAAGAGCCTCAGAGAGACCCTTTCTGAACAAAGCTGCCAGCGCAGATTCATTCCACTGAGTGAGTACTGACCATTTCCTAAATTTCTGACAATATACTTCTATCTCATCCTGACCCTGACACAAAGCCAGCAAATTTTTATCAGCCTGATCCACTGAATTAGGCTCATCGTACAGCAATCCGAGCGCCAGGAAAAACGCATCGACACTACTCAATGCAGGGTCTCCTGGCGCAAGAGAAAATGCCCAGTCTTGAGGGTCGCCGCGCAAAAAAGAAATAATAATCAAAACCTGTTGAATAGGATTACCAGAAGAATGAGGTTTCAAGGCCAGAAATAGCTTACAATTATTTTTGAAACTTAGAAACTTAGTTCTATCTCCAAAAAACAAATCAGGAATAGGAATTCTTGGTTCTAACATAGATTTCTGATCAATAGTATCTTGAATTTTTTGTACATTTATAACGAGATTATCCATTGAAGAGCACAGACCCTGAATATCCATGTCCACACCTGTGTCCAGAATCACCCAAATGTCTAGGGGAAAAAAAAAAAGTGAACACAGAGCAGAAAAAAAAAAAAAAATGATGTCAGAACTTTTTCTTTCCCTCTATTGAGAATCATTAGTTGGGCTCCTTGTACTGTTATGTTTGCTAATGACAGGTGTTATGAAGGCAATCCAGAAACACAGTGTGCTTAGCGATCAGAGCGCACACAGTGATCTGACAAATACCCAAAAATACAAGAACGAGCTCTGAGACGTGGAAACTCTGTAGACTGCACACCTGATCCTATCCTAAACACAACTAAAAGCGGCTGTGGATTGCGCCTAACAACTACCTAGGCAACTCGGCACAGCCTAAGAAACTAGCTAGCCTGAAGATAGAAAAATAGGCCTGACTTGCCCCAGAGAAATTCCCCAAAGGAAAAGGCAGCCCCCCACATATAATGACTGTGAGTAAGATGAAAAGACAAAACGTAGGGATGAAATAGATTCAGCAAAGTGGGGCCCGATATTCTAGGACAGAGCGAGGACAGTAAAGCGAACTTTGCAGTCTACAAAAAACCCTAAAGCAAAACCACGCAAAGGGGGCAAAAAAAACCCACCGTGCCGAACTAACGGCACGGCGGTACACCCTTTGCGTCTCAGAGCTTCCAGCAAAACAAAAGACAAGCTGGACAGAAAAAAAGCAACAAAAAAGCAAAAAGCACTTAGCTATACAGAGCAGCAGGTCACAGGAACAATCAGGAGAAGCTCAGATCCAACACTGAAACATTGACAAGGAGCAAGGATAGCAGCATCAGGCGGAGTTAAGTAATGAAGCAGTTAACGAGCTCACCAGAACACCTGAGGGAGGAAGCTCAGAAGCTGCAGTACCACTTGTGACCACAGGAGTGAATTCAGCCACAGAATTCACAACAGGCGTATAGTACTTGTTGAAACCACGACCCCAGACTTTTCCAGGTTGGCCTTCAGGTCTTTAGATGATTGATGTTGTGTTTTTTTCCACCATTCACATCAACCTTTGAAGGCATCTCTTATCAATTTTCCTCTTTCCCCCACTTCCAGAGAGGTTCTTGACGGTTCCATGATTGACAAACTTCTTATTAACATTGCGCACTGTTGGAACTGGGATACCAAGGCCTTTGGAAATGGCTTTATACCCTTTGGAAGTCTTGTTTTTGCTAATAATAGCAGTTCTGATGTCCTCAGACATCTCCTTTGTCTTCACCATTGTGACAAAGGAACATTGCCTACCATGTGGCTTTTTAAAACACAGAAGTCATCATTTTTTGGCTAATTCATGCCACATGGGCACCGACAATTAATCACCGGCAATATTCATTTGTGATTTATCAAACGATGAGTCATATTGTGTTTCCATACTAAAGTAAGGTAAAGGAGCAAATACCAGTGACACAGCAGCTTTAGGTTTTTCTATATTTCCCTCCCATTGTTTTTTGTTCTAAATTATTATATATCATTTGCTCTTTTGCATTTAATACGAGTGCTCAATTCAAAAAAATTATTTTCACGTGAATCATTTTTTTCAGGAGATATTCCACATTATGTACTTAAGCTTCATGGGGGCCAATAATTATGAGAAGGACTGTACACATGCTTGTGTCCAATATCCATATCTCCAGACAAGCAAAGGAGCAGCTTCAATAAATGTACAGAAAACAGAATTCAATAATCTGCAATCAGAAATACAGATTCTAAAATAAATCATCACAATCTGGTTTCAATTATTTTTAAAAATGTATGTAACTCATTCCCTTAAAAAAATAAACAAAAATATATCTAAAAATAGTATTGGATGTTTTCATGCATTTTTAATAGGTTAGAGTAGAGCAGGGCCCGGCCAAAAGAGTCTACCTTGGGCTGTGGGACTGTGCAAGGTTGAATGGGTGGAGGCGGAGCTGTGGTGGAGCCTGGGTGGAGTCTCAAAGGGGCCCAAAAATTTTGCCAGTATGGGGGCCTGAAATTCCTGATAACAGCTCGGACCCCAGCTCTGAAATAAAAAAAAACACTTGAGTGGTGCTTTAAACACTTACTGCCAGGTTTAACCACAAATTGTTACTGATATCTGGGGTCCTTGAGCAGCTTATTATCAAGGGACCATTTTATCATGTATTGATTGTCCAAAGTAGAGGACTCCTTTACATGAATGACCATGGAATGCTTGAAATGTCCAGAGTGGCCCTCATCATGCTGTCCTAAATTTACACGATAAAGCGATTTTGCAGGAAGGGCTTCTTTCTTATATTACACCACAGTTTAAAAAAAAAAGAAAAATTTAGGAGCAAAATATCTAATTGGAGTTAAACCTAAAAAAGATAAAATTAAAATGGTGATAAGAATGCAATCAATTTTTTTTAATTATATATATATATATATATATATATATATATATATATATATATATATATATATATATATATATATATATATATATATATATATATATATATATATATTCATTGAAAAAAATTATTTTTGTGAATACATTCAGCCATATAAACAAAATTCATAAACTTAAGTTTAAATCCAATTTAATATTTATTTTTGCATCTACAAGTCATTCCAGAAAAAAAACTAGGCTTTACACAGCTATGTAAAAATAAAAAAGTTATGATTGCTAGTGCTAATAATAACTTTTTGGTCACAATCTATAATGCCCCAAAGTGGTTGTGTATGTGGAGCACCTGCTAGGGTCGTGGGGTACTCGGGCCGGGTCCGACGGTTCTTAACGGGGTGGTCACGGCAGCAGTGACCCGGTCCGTGGCCCTAGGCGTCCAATAAAAATGTCAATGAAATTAAAGGGGAATAAAGTTTATAGGGGATTATTCGTGATGCCACCCGTGGTGTTTGGCAATGGATGGTCGATGCTGTGGTTCAGGTCCACTGGGGCAGTTGGTGACGCAGCAGAGTTAGTACTGCTCTCCCCTTGTAGAGCTAAGCCCCTGGGCAGTTATGGTGTTAAATGTGATGGTGGTGGTCGTTGTAGTGCAGGGCAGGTGACGCAGCAAATAATTCAGAGGACACAGCAGGGTGCAGTTTCCACACTTTTACTCACAGTTCTTATATGCAGTCCCCAGCCGGGTGCTGTGTCCTCCAGGATTGTGGTCCAGTCAGCTCTCAGGTAATTTGGGGTACAACGTGTCAGAACCCCCTTCAGATGGTCCTTTCCTGGTTGTCTCACTGTGCTGGCTCTCTCCTCTCCTACCCTGCGCCTTCACACACAGTGTCCCAAGCCAACAGCCTCGTATCTTGTCGGGCGACATCCTCTTGGTCCCCTTGACCCTATATGGCTGCCTTTTCAGGGAATATTTGTGAATGCGGCTGTGGCACATACAGATTCCACAGCCTCTGGCTTGCTAGCTGAGCCTTGTAATTTTCCACTAGTCTTGGGGGCCGGTTCCCCTACTGCGACCTGGTCCCTCCACCCAACTACAGTTGGCATGGATACGGGCCCCGTGGGTGGATTGCTCACTACCAGTGCCCCTAGGACCCCTTTCTTACTCTTTCTCTCCTGGAACTTCTATCTCTATTCTCTGGTGCTGGGACGAGCTCCTCACAGCTTAATTCCCCAGCTCAAACTCTCTCTCACGTCTGCTCTGCTCTCCTCCTCCCCACAGGCTCACTAACTTTCCAGACCTTTCCTGACTCCTCCTACTGTTTCCATGACAACTCAACTCTCGCCACCCACACCCTCTACCTCGCTCCCCCCTGGCCTTGAGAGGTCTGGAGTTGGATGTAAGTGTGTGGGTTCTGGGTAGTGCCCCCCTCCTTACATAAGAGCGGAGCACCACACCTCGTCCGAGGTGCAGTACCTCTGTGGTGACTAGACCTCAGGGGCACCACATATGTGCGTTTAAGGCTACGTTCCCATTAGCGGCGACGCATGCGTCATGCGCCCCCATATTTAACATGGGGGACGCATGGACATGCGTTGTGCTGCGTTGTGCGACGCATGCGTTTTTTTTGCCGCAAGTGTTGGGCAAAGAAAACGCAACAAGTTGCATTTTTTTGCGTCGAAAGTTCGGCAAAAAACGACGCATGCGTCGCAAAACGCAGCGTTTTTGCGTGCGTTTTGGTGCGTTTTTATTTGCATTGTGCGTTGCGTCGCCGACGCAGCGGCGCACAACGCAAATGTGAACGTAGCCTAAGATGCATCAGAGCTAGCAGCCACCTCATTAGGTTTGCACAATGTTCACATTTCCCTCTGCAGATAATGGCCCTAAAGGCCCCTTCACATTAAGCGACGCTGCAGCGATACCGACAATGATCCGGATTGCTGCAGCGTCGCTGTTTGGTCGCTGGAGAGCTGTCACACAGACAGCTCTCCAGCGACCAACGATCCCGAGGTCCCCGGTAACCAGGGTAAACATCGGGTTACTAAGCGCAGGGCCGATGTTTACCCTGGTTACCAGCGTAAAAGTAAAAAAAAACAAACAGCACATACTTACCTACCGCTGTCTGTCCTCAGCGCTCTGCTTCTCTGGTCTGGCTGTGAGCACAGTGGCCAGAAAGCAGAGCAGTGACGTCACCGCTCTGCTTTCCGGCTGACCGGCGCTCACGGCCAGTACAGGAGGAGTGCAGAGCACAGCGCCGGGGACAGACAGCGGTAGGTAAGTATGTACATAGTAACATAGTAACATAGTTAGTAAGGCCGAAAAAAGACATTTGTCCATCCAGTTCAGCCTATATTCCATCATAATAAATACCCAGATCTACGTCCTTCTACAGAACCTAATAATTGTATGATACAATATTGTTCTGCTCCAGGAAGACATCCAGGCCTCTCTTGAACCCCTCGACTGAGTTCGCCATCACCACCTCCTCAGGCAAGCAATTCCAGATTCTCACTGCCCTAACAGTAAAGAATCCTCTTCTATGTTGGTGGAAAAACCTTCTCTCCTCCAGACGCAAAGAATGCCCCCTTGTGCCCGTCACCTTCCTTGGTATAAACAGATCCTCAGCGAGATATTTGTATTGTCCCCTTATATACTTATACATGGTTATTAGATCGCCCCTCAGTCGTCTTTTTTCTAGACTAAATAATCCTAATTTCGCTAATCTATCTGGGTATTGTAGTTCTCCCATCCCCTTTATTAATTTTGTTGCCCTCCTTTGTACTCTCTCTAGTTCCATTATATCCTTCCTGAGCACCGGTGCCCAAAACTGGACACAGTACTCCATGTGCGGTCTAACTAGGGATTTGTACAGAGGCAGTATAATGCTCTCATCATGTGTATCCAGACCTCTTTTAATGCACCCCATGATCCTGTTTGCCTTGGCAGCTGCTGCCTGGCACTGGCTGCTCCAGGTAAGTTTATCATTAACTAGGATCCCCAAGTCCTTCTCCCTGTCAGATTTACCCAGTGGTTTCCCGTTCAGTGTGTAATGGTGATATTGATTCCCTCTTCCCATGTGTATAACCTTACATTTATCATTGTTAAACCTCATCTGCCACCTTTCAGCCTGTTTTTTTTTTTACTTTTACGCTGGTAACCAGGGTAAACATCGGGTTACTAAGCGCGGCCCTCCCTGTCACACACGCCGATCCAGCGATGTCCACGGGAGATCCAGCGACGAAATAAAGTTCTGGACTTTGTTCAGCGACCAACGATCTCCCAGCAGGGGCCTGATCGTTGGTCGCTGTCACACATTTATTATTATTATTATTATTTATTATTATAGCGCCATTTATTCCATGGCGCTTTACATGTGAGGAGGGGTATACATAATAAAACAAGTACAATAATCTTGAAAAATACAAGTCACAACTGGTACAGGAGGAGAGAGGACCCTGCCCGCGAGGGCTCACAATCTACAAGGGATGGGTGAGGATACAGTAGGTGAGGGTAGAGCTGGCCGTGCAGCGGTTTGGTCAATCGGTGGTTACTGCAGGTTGTAGGCTTGTCGGAAGAGGTGGGTCTTCAGGTTCTTTTTGAAGGTTTCGATGGTAGGCGAGAGTCTGATATGTTGTGGTAGAGCATTCCAGAGTAGGGGGGATGCACGAGAGAAATCTTGTATGCGATTGTGGGAAGAGGAGATAATAGGGGAGTAGAGAAGGAGATCTTGTGAGGATCGGAGGTTGCGTGCAGGAAAGTACCGGGAGACGAGGTCACAGATGTATGGAGGAGACAGGTTGTGGATGGCTTTATATGTCATGGTTAGGCTTTTGTACTGGAGTCTCTGGGTGATGGGGAGCCAGTGCAGGGATTGACAGAGGGGAGAGGCCGGGGAATAGCGGGGGGACAGGTGGATTAGTCGGGCAGCAGAGTTTAGAATAGATTGGAGGGGTGCAAGAGTGTTAGAGGGGAGGCCACAGAGCAGGAGGTTACAGTAGTCAAGGCGAGAGATGATGAGGGCATGGACTAGGGTTTTTGCAGATTCTTGGTTTAGGAATGTGCGGATCCGTGAAATATTTTTGAGTTGGAGGCGGCAGGAAGTGGAAAGGGTTTGGATATGTGGTTTAAAGGAGAGATCAGTGTCAAGGATTACCCCAAGACAGCGGGCTTGTGGGACTGGGGAGAGTGGGCAGCCGTTTACTGTAATGGATAGGTTCGTTGGGGAGATCGCGTGAGATGGGGGAAAGATGATGAATTCTGTTTTGTCCATGTTAAGTTTTAGAAATCTAGTGGAGAAGAAGGATGAAATAGCAGACAGACATTGAGGGATTCTGGTTAGTAGGGAGGTGATATCTGGTCCAGAGATGTAGATCTGTGTGTCGTCAGCATAGAGATGATACTGAAAGCCGTGAGATTCTATGAGCTGTCCCAGGCCAAAGGTGTAGATGGAGAAGAGCAGGGGTCCTAGAACTGAACCTTGCGGGACTCCGACAGATAGGGGGCGAGGTGAGGAGGTGGTGTGTGAGTGGGGGACGCTGAATGTACGGTCAGTTAGGTATGATGAGATCCAGGATAGGGCCAATTCTGTGATGCCAAGGGATGAGAGGGTCTGCAGCAGCAGGGAATGGTCCACTGTGTCAAAGGCAGAGGACAGGTCCAGGAGGAGGAGGACAGAGTAGTGTCGCTTGCTCTTGGCGGTTAATAGGTCATTGGTGACCTTAGTTAGGGCAGTTTCAGTGGAGTGGTGTGACCGGAAGCCTGATTGAAAGCGGTCGAAGAAGGAGCAGGAAGATAGATGGGAGGACAGTTCAATATGGACATGTTGTTCCAGTAGTTTTGAGGCAAAGGGGAGAAGTGATATAGGGCGATAGCTAGATACAGAGGATGGGTCAAGAGAGGGCTTTTTGAGGATAGGTGTGATTGTGGCATGTTTAAAGCTTGAGGGGAAAATGCCAGTTGTTAGTGATAGGTTAAAGAGATGGGTTAGGGTTGGGATGAAGACTGTGGTGAGGTTTGGGATGAAGTGGGATGGGAGTGGGTCAAGTGCACAGGTGGTGAGATGCGATCTTGAGAGTAGAGTGGAGAGTCCGTCTTCTGTAATGGTGGAGAAGTTGGTTTTGGAGGTGGAGGGCTGGGTAGTTGGGAGGAAGGGTTCTGGGGGTTGTTTACTAAAATTGTCTCTGATGTTCTCAATTTTCTGCTTGAAAAATGAGGCAAAGTCTTCAGCTGAGATGAGTGGGGAGGGAGGAGGTGCTGGGGGACGGAGGAGAGAGTTGAAGGTGTTGAATAACTGTTTGGGGTTGTGAGACAGGGAGGATATGAGAGATGAGAAGTAGGTTTGTTTTGCTGTGGCGAGCATGGTTTTGAAAGTAGTGAGGGACTGTTTGAATGCGATGAAGTGCTCGATGGAGTGGGATCTTTTCCATCTGCGCTCAGCAGCTCTGGAAGCTCGCCTCAGTTCTTTTGTCATGCTGGTGTGCCAGGGTTGTCTGTTGATTTTGCGAGCTTTGGTATGTGTGAGAGGGGCAAGAGATTCCAAAGCTGCAGCTATTGTGGTGTTATATAGAGTGGCAGCATCATCCGCATTGTGTAGGGAGCTTATGTCTGTGAGAGGGAGGAGGGATTCAGAGAGTGAGTGAAGATCAAGGTGTTTAAGATTTCTACGAGAGTGTGAGAGTTTGTGGGGTGGGGGTTGTAGACAAGGAGTGGAAAGGGAAGAGAATGTAAGTAGGTTGTGGTCAGAAAGAGGAAGAGGTGAGTTTGAGAGGTTGGATAGGGAGCAGAGGCGGGTGAGAATGAGGTCCAGTGTGTGACCATCTTTGTGGGTGGCTGTAGAAGACCATTGAGTGAGGCCAAAGGAGGAAGTGAGAGATAGAAGTTTAGTGGCAGCTGAGAGGGAAGTGTCAATGGGGATGTTGAAGTCGCCCATGATGATAGTGGGGATGTCGGCGGCGAGGAAGTGGAGTAGCCAGGTGGTGAAGTGGTCGAAGAAGGTGGTGGCTGGCCCTGGGGGACGGTAGATGACAGCCAGTTGGAGGTTGGAGGGGGAGTAGATGCGCACAGAGTGCACCTCAAAGGAAGGGAGGATAACAGAGGGTGGCAGTGGGATTGGGGTGAAGGAGCAGTTATCTGACAGGAGAAAACCAACTCCTCCGCCATGCTTGCTGCTGGGGCGGGGTGTGTGAGAAAGGTGGAAGCCACCGTAAGAGAGTGCCGCAGGGGAGGCTGTGTCAGAAGGGGTGAGCCAGGTTTCAGTGATGCCGAGGAAGGAGAGTTTGTTATTGATAAAGAGGTCATGGATAAATGGAAGTTTATTGCAGACAGAGCGTGCGTTCCATAGTGCTCCAGATAGGGAAATTGGGGGAGTGGGGGCAGGATGAATGGGTATGAGGTTACTGTGGTTGCGAGGACGTGTAGAGGATCGTGGCAGGGGATTAGAAATGAGTGTGGGGATGTGATGAGGAGGGCCAGGATTTGGGGATATGTCGCCAGCAATGAGGAGCAGCAGACAGAGCGTTAGAAGGTGTGAGCTGGATAGGTCATGATGTGGCCGTGTGTGCCTGGCGAGAAAGGATTGTATGTGGAGGAATAGTTCTGTGGAGGAGGTGAGATGACTGGGGAGGATGGAGGGAGAAATGACTAGTTCTTTACTGGGTGGAGGGACTACAGGAGATAGGAAGAAATAGAGTAGTATGGGGGTGAATGTGAAAAGAAACCGAAACATTATAGTGGTTTTCTATTCCTTTACCTTCCAGTCAATTCCAGTCCAATTCTAGTCTAATTCATAGCAATTAAAAAACTGCAATTTAAAAATGCAATTTCTAAGATGGTCAGACACGTCTGGTCAGACTCATGGCTATGATCATCATATCGTTGCTACGTCACAAAAAGCAACGATATCGTTAAGGATATCGTTATGTGTGAAGGTACCTTTAGAATGCAGTACATAGACGTGGTTTCAATATGTATAGAGTGATGAACTTATGTTCTGCTATCTGCAAGTTAAGAGTTAACAAAGCAGTCCTGTTTTCCACTTATGGCCATAAGGTCACATGATTAGACCACATGACCAAGTCCTGGTTTAGCACTGTTAGAGAAGGAGACATATTGTGTTCAGTAGTGTACAAGTGTGTTGCTGAGAAAAACTGAATGAACAGGTAGGAAATGAGAAGAACTCCTGTGAAAGAGAAACTACAGCCTTGGCTGTGAGATAAGCACTGTGCAAATAAGCAGAAATTGAAACTCAGGAATCACTGCACCATTGTTAATCTGCATTATTATACTGGAAAGTAACTGATTGCTGCATTGGAATTTCTGTTAAATTGTTTACCTGGATGTACCTGTGTATTCGTGCAACAAGTGAAGTTTATCAATAGCCTCTCTGGCCTCCCTGTTTGCTGGACTGTTTGGAGTGCTCCACTTTATATCACACTACCCGGAAACAGAAGTCAATTATGTGCTTCCTGGTGTCACAAACTCCGTTCTCTTCTATTTTTCGTCCCTGCCATAGCAAAGTGGTAATATCCGCACACCACATGATGTTTGGCCTATGACATAGTGGTGCATTACGGGATTGCAAAGCCATAACACGGTTATGGCTTCTTTTGTTATTTTCTATCCTTTCAAGCAATGTTCAAAATTATTTTCCTTTCTGTATAACCCTTTTTAAAAGGAATATATCAACCGCAGATGTTATGTATATACATATATGCAGCGCCCCAGAGATCTGGTCGTTGCAGTATGACACTCTGCCACTAAGGGGAGTGATGGTACGTCTGATGGCACTGAAGGAATTCTACTGACCAGGTATCACCAGCACACATTACACTTCACACTCCGGCCACTAGGGGGAGAAAAAGGCTTTATTTATTGGGCCACTCCTCACACTGGTAAAACTAGGGGTTGGGTAGGAAGTTAGTCAGAAGCTGACTGGGTTGGATTCAGGCAACATCCCGTGGCAGGGGGTGTTTCAGGGAGAAGACACAGGGGGGTCCCTGTCAGGTGTGGGAATCTGGCAGGTACCTAGCGAACAGAGCAGAATGTTACGAAACCGCGCCTGCACTACCTTGCGGCGGTATCCTAAGAAAGAGACACGAAGCGAAGGGTATTGTGGAACAGTGAGAAACGAGATCAAGCACAAAGGAGAGCCAGTAGGAGTCATGCCGTGAGACCGAGGCAACATCCTACTGAGGCGCGTTGCCGGTGGCCAGAACACCGCGGAAGTAACTGACTCTATGCCTTACTTCGAACTCCGCAGGACAGTTAATTATAGGTTGGCTGTCTACCTTAACCCCTTAGCGACCGCCGATACGCCTTTTAACGGCGGCCGCTAAGGGTACTTAAGCCACAGCGCCGTTAATTAACGGCGCTGTGGAAAAAGTACATAGCGCCCCCCAGAGGCCGATTTTCTCCGGGGTCTCGGCTGCCGGGGGTAGCCGAGACCCCAGAGAACATGTTTCGGGTCGGTTTTCACCGACCCCGTTTTTGCGATCGCCGGTAATTAACCGTTTACCGGCGATCGCAAAAAAAAAAAAAAAAACGCGATTAGTATTGTGTTTCTCTCCCCTCTAATGTGATCGGACATTAGAGGGGAGAGAAATAGGGTCCCCCGAGCCCCCCACGGTACCTTATGTACCGGAGAAGGTGCCCCCCCGGTCCCCGACCCTCCTCCTTCCTGCCCGGGCTCCAAAATGGCGGGCGCATGTGCAGATGCGCCCGCCAAAGCCTAGCTGGAGCGATCGCAGACCCCCTGGAGCGATCGCAATCCCGGGGGTCTTTACAGACCCCCGGGATTGCGATCGCTGCAAATAGTTTGTAAAAAAAAAAAAAATGCTTTGCATTTCTCTCCCCTCTGATGTGATCGCACATCAGAGGGGAGAGAAATAGAGCCCCCTAGCCCCCCACCATACCGCGTGCTCCTGTCCCCGGTCCTCAGTAGTGGTCCCCAGTCCTCAGTAGTGGTCCCCGGTCCCCAGCCCACTGCTCCTGGCCCCCCTTCTTCTTCTCTGCTGGAAGAAAATGGCGGGCGCATGCGCAGTGCGCCTGCCATGATCTGCCAGCAGAGACCCAGCAACCTATGAGAATTTTCTCATTGGCTGCTGGGTTTTGATTACTGTAATATGTCCAATTACAGTGATCAAAACCCCTAATATTTGATAAACATGGCAGCACTTGGGCTGTACCTTTCTCTTCTCTCCTTGTAGTTGTTCTAGGAGAGAAGAGAGAGAGACTACAGTTCAAGTGCTGCCCTGTCAGTGACAAAAAACATAATATCTGCCTCCGCCAGCATCCCATTTACCCACCCCCGTTCTCCGTAATCCCTGCATCACCAGCAGAGGATTATAAAAAATAAAAAATAAAAATAAAAAAAAATTATAATTTTTTTTTTAATTTTTTTTTAGGGTTAGGGTTAGGGTTAGGGTTAGGGGTAGGGTTAGGGTTAGGGTTAGGGGAGGAATTAGATAAAATGGCTCGCAGAACTTTTAGCGCGGAGCAAGCTTACAGCCTGCTTTGCTCCGGCAGCTCCGGCAGCGAAACAGATTCTGCCCCTGAAGTTGAGCAGTTTTCAGACAGTGATGACGACTCTTCCTCCACGGGATCCCCCAGCCCGGTGGTAGCGGAGTCGGTCGTCACTGCTGAAGCTTCAGAGGCAGGACCAAGTACCGCAGTCCCCCCACCGCTGTGGTATAATGACACCTCATTTTCCCCTCAAATTCCCCCTTTTTCTGCAGTCCCTGGAATAAAAGTAGATGTCGCCAATTTTACCCCCATTGATTTTTTTGAAATTTTCATTAGCCCCGAAGTCCTGCAATTAATCGTCCACCAAACTAACCTATATGCCCGGCAATATATTTCCCAAAAACCCACTGCCTTTCATTCCCGTTCCTGGATCCCCACAAATGTCCCCGAAATTAAAAAATTCTTAGGCCTCACCCTGAATATGGGTATAGTAAAAAAAACCACTCTCCGCTCTTACTGGGCAACAAAAGCTGTCCACTGCACCCCTGTATTTGCAGCCATCATGTCCCGAGCCCGTTACGAAGCCCTGATGAGATTCCTCCACTTCAGTGACAATGCCCAAGCTCTCCCAAGAACTGACCCCAACTACGATCGGCTAAATAAATTAAGACCCCTAATTTCCCTCCTAAAAACTTCCTTTCTAAATTCCTATACCCCAGAGCAAAATATGGCAGTCGACGAGTCCTTGATGAGCTACAAGGGCCGTCTTTCATTCCGCCAATTTATTCCCTCCAAGAGAGCCAAATACGGCGTAAAATTATATAAAGCTTGCGAGAGCTCATCAGGGTACATGTCCACCTTCCTAATTTACGAAGGTAGGGACCGCCAAATAAACCCCCCAAACTGCCCCCAGACAATTGGTATCCCAGGCAAAATTGTCTGGGAGCTAATGACGCCCTTTCTCAATCAAGGGTACCACGTGTACACAGATAATTATTACACGAGTATCCCCCTATACAAATCCCTCCATGCTGCAAGTACAGGGGCCTGTGGGACAGTGAGGAAAAACAGAGTGGGGTTTCCGTCACAGTTGGTGTCCAGATGTTTGGAGAGGGGGGCGTCATTTTCACTTGCAAGCGACCAACTACTTGCAGTGAAGTGGAAAGACAGGAAGGTGTACGGTGGCGCAGTGGTTAGCACTACAGCCTTGCAGCGCTGGAGTCCTGGGTTCAAGCCCCACTAAGGACAACATCTGCAAAGAGTTTGTATGTTCTCTCCGTGTTTGCGTGGGTTTCCTCCGGGCTCTCCGGTTTCCTCCCACATTCCAAAGACATACTGATAGGGAATTTAGATTGTGAGCCCCATTGGGGACAGTGATGATGATGTGTGCAAAATGTAAAGCGCTGCGGAATATGTTAGCGCTATATAAAAATAAAGATTATTATTATTATTATTAAGGACGTCTATATGCTTTCCACACTGCATACGGACACCACTGTGACGGTCAGAGAGAGGGGTGCCACCAGGGACAAAGAAAAACCTGTCTGCGTCACAGAATATAATAGACATATGGGTGGCGTAGACCTGTCAGACCAGGTTCTGCAACCATACCTGGTCAAGAGGAAGACCAGGGCGTGGTATAAAAAGGTGGGAATCTATCTAATTCAGACTGCCACCTACAACAGTTTTGTCCTATACAAAAAATCTCAAGGACCACTAACTTTCCTGCACTTTCAGGAAAAAGTAGTAGAGAGCCTCATATTTGAGTCCATGGCACCGGGGGAAGCCTTCGACTCTGAGGATTCCCGGAGACTGTCAGAACGCCATTTTCCTCACCCTGTCCCTGTCACTCCCACCCAAAGGTATCCTCAAAAAAGGTGCCGAGTTTGCAGAAAGCATGGCAGGCGGAGTGATTCCCGATTTTATTGCCCCACATGCCCATCCCAACCAGGCCTTTGTATCTCCCCCTGTTTTGAGACCTACCACACCACCTACAATTATTAGTTTGTTTTTTTTTCAATCATTTTTATTTTCTGCTTAGTGGCCCCAGTAGTACAATTTGGAACAATTGATAAATATTTTAATTAGTAGATCCCATTTTACCCCATTTCACAATTAATTCCAGAATTTGATCAATCCCATACCAAACTACTATCCCAACAAATTCTCATCCACGTACCCACGTCTGTACGCTCTAGAGTGTGGACCCCACAAATGTTCTTGCAAAGTCAGGTCATCTGAAAATTCTACGACTCGATCAATCCCATACCAAACTACTATTCCAACAAATTCTCGTCCACGTACCTATGTCAATAAGCGTTAGAATGTGGACCCCAGAAATGATCTTGAAAAGTGAGATTATCTGAAAATGAATTCTAGGACTTTATTACTCAAACATTTTTGACCATTTATCTAACTTTGACTGTTTTTATAACTGTCTTGCTACACAAAACTTTGGCTTCCATTTATATTACTTATATTTATGTTGATGATACGGGCATGATCATTTTATTGTAGGATTTCTAAAAAATGAGGACGTTCCGTACTTATACACTATGGGCTTTACTTTATGGTTCTTGCCGAACCTCTGGTACCAGACAATACTTTCTATAGAGAACTGGTTGTTATGTGCATATAGCGGTTCTGACCTTGGCGGGTGGGAGCTTGCTATGGTGTACCACGTCTATTGGCACATTCGTCTCTCATATAGGGATTGATGGAGCTAAAAGGACGTTGTACGACCAGTCTCTGAAAGTGTCTGCCATTCTAGCCCTGATGGTGTTCTTTCATCTTTGGAACAAACTCCGCTTTGCCACATAGTTGGCTGCATTTTCCTACACATTTTGCCCTTCATTCCAGTACAGTTTATTCTTCCTGCTACAATATACGCAAATGCGGGACAACTGTTTTGTTAGCAAGACCAATTTTATAGTCAGCCATTGTGTTTTAGGAGCATGCCTCCCTCTGTGAGTAATAATTCCTGGAAGGATTTTCTTTTTTGCTCAATGTCTCTAGAAGCTTTGAATGGGTCCTGGATCTTCAATTTCAAATAAAGCCAAATTTGTCACATTGTGCCCCTTTCTGTCCAAGCCCTGCCATTTGTCCAAACAGAACTTTTTTACTACATATGGGATATTGTTGCACTCATAATAAAGTGGGTAACGAATTGTGGGGTCCACTTTTTGATGTTATTTCTGAAAAATCGAGACATTCAGGTCTAAAACAAGATTCTCGTGGAAAAAAATGAATTTTTTCAATATGACAACCTAATGTTATCAAACTCTGTGTCATACATGTGGGTTCAAATTGCTCAATATACCCCTGATTAAAATCTTTGAGGGGTGTAGTTTCCAAAACGGGGTCAGTTGTGGGGGGTTTCTGCTGTTAGGCACATCTACAAATCCAAAATGACGTCCGCTCTCACAATTAAGAGATTAAAAAGTCAAACGGCGCGCCTTCCCTTCCAAGCTCCGCAGTGCGCCCAAACAGAGGTTTACCCCCACATACGGGGTATCGACATACTCAGGACAAATTGCACAACAACTTTTGGGGTCTATTTTGTCTTGCTACCCTTGGGAAAATAAAAAATTGGGGGTGAAAAGATCATTTTTGTGAAAAAAAAAATGATTTTTAATTTTTTCGGCTCTACGTTATAAACTTGTGTGAAGCACTTGGGGGTTCAAAGTGTTGACCACACACCTAGATAAGTTCCTTAGGGGGTCTAGTTTCCAAAATGGTGTCACTTGTGGGGGGTTTCCACTGTTTAGGCACATCAGGGGCTCTCCAAACGCGACATGGTGTCCGATCTCAATTCCAGAGAATTCTATGTTGAAAAAGTCAAATGGCGCTCCTTCCCTTCTGAGCTCTACTGTGCACCCAAACAGAGGTTTATCCCCACATACGGGGTATCGACATACTCAGGACAAATTGCACAACAACTTTTGGGGTCTATTTTGTCTTGCTACCCTTGGGAAAATAAAAAATTGGGGGTGAAAAGATCATTTTTGTGAAAAAAAAATGATTTTTAATTTTTTCGGCTCTACGTTATAAACTTGTGTGAAGCACTTGGGGGTTCAAAGTGTTGACCACACACCTAGATAAGTTCCTTAGGGGGTCTAGTTTCCAAAATGGTGTCACTTGTGGGGGGTTTCCACTGTTTAGGCACATTAGGGGCTCTCCAAACGCGACATGGTGTCCGATCTCAATTCCAGAGAATTCTATGTTGAAAAAGTCAAATGGCGCTCCTTCCCTTCTGAGCTCTACTGTGCACCCAAACAGAGGTTTACCCCCACATACGGGGTATCGACATACTCAGGACAAATTGCACAACAACTTTTGGGGTCTATTTTGTCTTGCTACCCTTGGGAAAATAAAAAATTGGGGGTGAAAAGATCATTTTTGTGAAAAAAAAAAGATTTTTAATTTTTTCGGCTCTACGTTATAAACTTGTGTGAAGCACTTGGGGGTTCAAAGTGTTGACCACACACCTAGATAAGTTCCTTAGGGGGTCTAGTTTCCAAAATGGTGTCACTTGTGGGGGGTTTCCACTGTTTAGGCACATCAGCGGCTCTCCAAACGCGACATGGTGTCCGATCTCAATTCCAGAGAATTCTATGTTGAAAAAGTCAAATGCGCTCCTTCCCTTCTGAGCTCTACTGTGCACCCAAACAGAGGTTTACCCCCACATACGGGGTATCGACATACTCAGGACAAATTGCACAACAACTTTTGGGGTCTATTTTGTCTTGCTACCCTTGGGAAAATAAAAAATTGGGGGTGAAAAGATCATTTTTGTGAAAAAAAAATGATTTTTAATTTTTTCGGCTCTACGTTATAAACTTGTGTGAAGCACTTGGGGGTTCAAAGTGTTGACCACACACCTAGATAAGTTCCTTAGGGGGTCTAGTTTCCAAAATGGTGTCACTTGTGGGGGGTTTCCACTGTTTAGGCACATCAGGGGCTCTCCAAACGCGACATGGTGTCCGATCTCAATTCCAGGGAATTCTATGTTGAAAAAGCCAAATGGCGCTCCTTCCCTCCTGAGCTCTACTGTGCACCCAAATAGTGGTCCCTCCCCACATATGGGGTATCGGCATTCTCCGGACAAATTGCACAACAAATGATGTGGTTCATTTTCTTTTTTTACACATGTGAAAATAAAAAAAATTGATTCTGAAGTAAAATATTTGTGAAAAAAAGTAAAATGTTCATTTTTTCCTTCCACATTGCTTCAGTTCCTGTGCAGCAACTGAAGGGTTAATAAACTTCTTGAATGTGGTTTTGCGCACCTTGAGGGGTGCAGTTTTTAGAATGGTGTCAATTTTGGGCATTTTCTGCTACATAGACCCCTCAAACTGACTTCAAATGTGAGGTGGTCCCTAAAAAAATGGTTTTGTAAATTTTGCTGTAAAAATAAGAAATTGCTGGTCAAATTTTAACCCTTATAACTCCCTAATAATTTTTTTTTTTTCCAAAATTGTGCTGATGTAAAGTAGACATATGGGAAATGTTATTTATTGACCATTTTGTGTGACATATCTCTCTGATGTAAGGGCATAAAAATTCAAAGTTTGAAAATTGCAAAATTTTCAAAATTTTCGCCATATTTCCATTTTTTTAATAAATAAACGCAAGTAATATCGAAGAAATGTTACCACTAACATGAAGTGCAATATGTCACGAAAAAACAATCTCAGAATCAGCGGGATCCGTTGAAGCGTTCCAGAGTTATAACCTCATAAAGTGACAGTGGTCAGAATTGTAAAAATTGGCCTGGTCATTAAGTACCAAATTGGCTCTGTCACTAAGGGGTTAAATTTCCTACGAAGACATAGGGGGCAACGCGTGGAGAGTGGCGTCTCTAGGGTCCCGGAAGAGCTCCGAGCCTTCCCGTCATACGGGTGCATCCTAGCCATAATATATCTGGGGGACGAGAAACTAGTAACATCTGGAACAAGAGAGAGAGAAAGAATTAGAAAGAACTAGAAAGAACGTACGAACGAGAACAGAAGTTGTGAGGACTATTCCGAATGCTCAGCAGGGTAACATAGTAACATAGTAACATAGTTAGTAAGGCCTAAAAAAGACATTTGTCCATCCAGTTCAGCCTATATTCCATCATAATAAATCCCCAGATCTACGTCCTTCTACAGAACCTAATAATTGTATGATACAATATTGTTCTGCTCCAGGAAGACATCCAGGCCTCTCTTGAACCCCTCGACTGAGTTCGCCATCACCACCTCCTCAGGCAAGCAATTCCAGATTCTCACTGCCCTAACAGTAAAGAATCCTCTTCTATGTTGGTGGGTAGCACTACAACACACAGGTGCTAGTGGTAGGCAACGATTTCCACCTGCAAAGGGAACTCTGGAAGTGCCCATCGGACCGGCCAGTCTCAGAAAGCCCTGTTAACCATGCTCTGGATTGCGGATCCTGAAGTCTTCAGTAAAGAGGTAAAGAGACTGCAACCTTGTGTCCTCGTTATTGACTGCACCTCACACCATCACCATCCACCTTACTGGGAAGCCCTGGGGACATACTTCACCTGTGGGAAGGTATACCATCCAGCTGCCATTCCATCACCCCAGCGGACCCCACAGCAGCGTCGGTCACCCTGACCGAACACCACAGGTGGCGTCACGAATCCCTGACAGACTGTACCACCTTTATTGGACGCCCCTTAGCAGGGTCGCGGACCGGGTCTAGCCACCGTGACAGCATCAGAACCGAACCAGAGAGGCCTGGTACCGAGAGCGCGTGGCCCTGTGTCTGGGGGCACTCCAGTAACATCTGGAACAAGAGAGAGAGAACGAATTAGAAAGAACTAGAAAGAACGAACAAACGAGAACAGAAGTTGTGAGGACTATTCCGAATGCTCAGCAGGGTAGCACTACAACACACAGGTGCTAGTGGTAGGCAACGATTTCCACCTGCAAAGGGAACTCTGGATGTGCCCATCGGACCGGCCGGTCTCAGAAAGCCCTGTTAACCGTGCTCTGGATTGTGGATCCTGAAGTCTTCAGTAAAGAGACTGCAACCTTGTGTCCTCGTTATTGTCTGCACCTCACACCATCGCCATCCACATCACTGGGAAGCTCTGGGGACATACTTCACCTGTGGGAAGGTATACCATCTAGCTGCCATTCCATCACCCCAGCAGACCCCAAGCAGCGTCGGTCATCCTGACTGAACACCACAGGTGGCGTCACGAAACCTTGACAGACTCCTATCACCTTTTATTGGACGCCCCTTAGCAGGGTCACGGACCGGGTCCAGCCACCGTGACAACCCCAGAACTGAGACAGAAAGGACCGGTACCGAGTGACCTGTGGCCCTGTGTCTGGGGGCGCTCCATATATATATATATATATATATATATATATATATATATTCTGTATATATATAAATATATATATATATATATATTGTGGAGATATAGCTCATCAGGGATCTCTGCTTTGGCCCAAGCAGGTGGCTATGGAGTCACAACGAACAATAGCAGGCTAGCGAGTTCCACACAGGTATGTGTCAGGTGTATTTATTGTACACATTTGCCGTACAATGTTACACGTGCCAAACATGAAATAAAATGTCTAAGGCCGTCTGGCCACTAACTAACAACAAGATACTAACTGCAAAATAAACCTACACAACAAGAAAGAGGTTTGTGCAACCTTACTGTGTCAGCTTCCCAGACCAGCAGATGAGAGACTGAGATCCCAGCAGTTCCTGATTATATCAGCTGAATCAGTCAGGAGTCAAAAGCTGGATTGAATGTGTGGAAGGGAAGCACCAGTCCTTTCAGGCTGATCACTAAAGAAAACCAGGACCGGATTACAGTGAAATAAACAGCTTCACAATCAATACCGTGATACATATGAAATGAAACGGGGAGAAACATATCTGTTTTCTAGTACTTCTCCCCTTGGAACCTCACATACCCCCTTCCTCTGTTCGAGCCCGTGGGGTCGGACACAACGAGCTGCCAAGCAATGTGTCCTAGACAACGCATCTGCATTCCCGTGCGCTGCGCCTGCCCTGTGCTCAACGGAAAAGTTAAAAGGTTGTAATGCCAAGAACCAGCGTGTCACCCTCGCATTGCCCTCTTTTGCGCGGGACATCCATGTTAGGGGTTAATGGTCCGTTACTAGCCTAAATTGGCGACCTAGTAAATAATAGCGTAAGGTGTATAGGGCCCATTTTATAGCCAGGGCTTCCCGCTCAACCACGCTATAATTCTTTTCTGCCCTAGTAAGCTTTCTGCTTAGATAGACCACTGGGTGTTCCTCGCCATTCACTTCCTGTGACAATACTGCACCGAGGCCGACACCAGAGGCGTCCGTTTGGACAATAAACTCCCGTTTAAAGTCAGGGGCAACCAACACTGGTTGGTCACAGAGGACCATTTTTAAATACTGAAATGCCTTCTCTGCTTCTGTGTTCCACTTTATTGTGATAGATTTTGAGCCCTTAGTAAGATCTGTGAGAGGGGCCGCAATGGTGGCAAAATGTTTGATGAACCGCCTATAATAACCAACGATCCCCAAAAAGACTCCGACTTGCTTTTTGGTGACCGGTCGTGGCCAATTCTGAATAGCGTCCACCTTATTGGTCTATGGCTTTACGACTACTCGCCCTATGCTATATCCCAGATAGCGAGCTTCTTCCAATCCCAAAGTACTTTTCTTAGGATTGGCAGTTAACCCAGCAGCTTTTATTGAGTCCAAGACGGCATGTACTTTTGACAAATGTGTGTCCCAGTCATCACTAAAGACAATGATATCGTCCAAGTATGCGGACGCATACTGGACGTGAGGTTTTAGGACAATATCCATTAGACGTTGGAAGGTGGCTGCAGCACCATGTAACCCAAATGGCATATCACGGTACTGGAACAGTCCCTGAGGTGTTACAAAGGCCGTTTTCTCTTTGGCTGAATCCGTGAGGGGAATCTGCCAATAACCTTTTGTTAAGTCGATAGTGGATATGTACCTGGCCGAACCCAGTCTCTCTATAAGTTCATCAACTCTCGGCATCGGGTAGGCATCAAATTTCGATACCTCATTTAATTTCCGAAAATCAATACAAAATCAAATAGTCCCATCGGGTTTAGGCACCAGCACGATTGGGCTAGCCCAATCACTCCGGGACTCTTCAATGACTCCAAGTTCTAACATTTTCTCGACTTCCTGGGCAATGGCTTGTCTCCGAGCCTCCGGAATTCGATATGGTTTTAGTCGTACACGGGCCTGTGGATCAGTAACAATGTCATGTTTAATTAAGTGAGTACGGCCAGGAAGCTCTGAAAAAACCTCTGCGTTTTTCTGTATAAATTCCTTGGTCTCTCGTTTTTGACTTTCGGACAGTGTCTCTGCAATACCCACCTCTGGCAACGCTACCTGGGGGTCATTTACCACAGATGGGGGTGCCCTACGAGGTCCATCATTAAGGGTGGCTTTTGTCATTAGACTCTCCCTATCCCGCCAGGCCTTAAGCAAGTTTATGTGGTAGATTTGTTCGGTTTTCCTCTTGTCTGGTTGATATATCTTATAATTCACTTCACCTATTCTCTCCAACACCTCGCATGGGCCCTGCCACTTCGCAAGAAATTTATTTTCTACAGTAGGTACTAATACTAACACCCTGTCTCCGGGTTGAAAGACTCGTGTTTTAGCCGCTCGGTTATATACCGTGCTTTGGGCCTGTTGCGCACGTTCTAAACATTCTTTAACTATTGGCATGACCGCCTCAATTCTATCTTGCATAAGCATTACGTGTTCAATTACACTGCGATAAGGAGTCACCTCTTGTTCCCAAGTCTCTTTAGCAATATCTAACAGGCCTCTAGGACATCGCACGTAAACTACCTCAAAAGGCGAAAAGCCTGTGGAGGATTGGGGTACTTCACGTATAGCGAACAGGAGATATGGTAGGAGAGCATCCCAATCCCTCCCGTCCTTATCTACTACCCTTTGCAACATTCCCTTCAGGGTTTTATTAAATCGCTCCACCAACCCGTCAGTCTGAGGGTGATATACTGAAGTACGCAAGTGGGAGATTTTTAGTAGCTTACACAAGTCCTTAAGTATTCGAGACATAAAGGGGGTTCCCTGATCTGTTAGTATTTCTTTCGGAATGCCGGTGCGAGAAAACATATTAACAAGCTCCTTTGAAATTGCTTTCGCATTGGCATTCCGCAGAGGCACTGCTTCAGGGTAATGAGTGGCATAATCTAGTACTACCAAAATGTACTGATGTCCCCTGGCAGATTTAACTAATGGACCCACTATATCCATTGCTATCCTCTCGAAGGGCACCTCTATTATTGGTAAGGGCACAAGGGGGCTTCTAAAATGTGACATAGGTGTGGTCAATTGACACGTAGGACAGGACTGACAATACCGGGTCACGTCCCCCCCTAGACCCGGCCAAGAGAAACGCTGCAGAATACGGTGTTTTGTTTTTTCTCCGGCCAGGTGTCCCTCCAAGGGATGTTTATGTGCCAGTTCCAAAACTACCTGGCAAAAGGACTTGGGCACCACTAGTTGCTCTACCGCCACCCCTCGCACTTTGTCTATGTGATACAGCATACCCTGTTGCACAGCTAGATGTGGGAACTCATTTTGAGCCCCTGGGTACAATGGTCTTCCCTCAGAGACCTTTACATTTTCCCATGCCCTTGCCAGAGTAGGGTCCTGGTGTTGAGCGGTCCCGAACTTACCACGGGCCACCTCAAGACCTGGCATTTCTATAGCCTCCTCTAGTTCACTTACGTCGCCTGCATATACAGCCAGAGGTGAGTCTACAGATTCTGGAGTTACCTCTGAGATGGACTCCCCCCCCTCTCGCTGCAATAGCTCAGGGATTAGCCCCACGGCACCCTCCTCAACTAGAGTGCTCATGCCATTTTTAAGACTCCACATGTCCCAAAATAAGGGAAAGTCTCTCCCCAATATTACATCATGTCCCATAGACTTTAGGAGTGCCGCTTGATGTCTTTTGGTTCCTACTGGTGTGGCAAGGGTGACCCAGGCATTGAGGTAGTTTTTTATATCGCCATGGATGCAACTAATGCCCAGGGTTGAGTTCGTTAGGGCTCTAGGGTCCACCAAACTGGCATGTACCGGAGTTACTTGACTGCCGGAATCCAAGACGGCATTCACACTATGGCCGTCGACCTCGAGGCAACACACGTGTCGTTCATTTCCTGTGAGGACCTCTGCAACACAGACCGACTGTACATATAATGAAAGGCGTCTCATAGCGTTACAGTCCATTGGCTCTGTAGTCATTGGGCAGTTAGCTGCTACATGGCCAAGCCCGCGACATCGCCAACATTGTATAGGTCCTTGCTTCCTTGCCGGAGACGCCTGATAGGGTCTGCTGAATTGCTGTGAGACTGTACCGCCTCCATAGTTCTTTGTGGGTCTGCTACCCTCTATTGCAATGTTCTCTTCTTTTGTAGATGAAGCAGTATTTTCTGGCGATTTCTTGGGAGCCCAGCGAGGTGATAACGTCCCTTGGAGTAGGCTTTCGGAAGCATTGTAGCATTCGACCATATTCACCAACTGGTCGGCTGTATATGGGTCACCTTGTCCAACCCATCTCTGTATCTTAGGGGGCAAGGACCGCAGGTACTTGTCTAGAACAACACGTTCCACCATCTCTGCAGATGTCAAAATCTCTGGTTGCAGCCATTTTTTTACTAGATGGATAAGATCATGCATTTGTGAGCGGGCTGGCTGATCTTCCACAAAAGTCCATAAATGTACCCTCTGTGCTCGTACATATGTGTTTACTCCCAGCCTTGCCAGGATTTCGCCTTTTAATTTGGTATAGTCCATAGCCTCCACTCCACTTAGATCGTAATAGGTCTTTTGTGGGTCCCCGCTCAAAAATGGCGCAACCACTTCAGCCCACATGTCCACCGGTAAATGCTCACGTTCTGCAATACGTTCAAATACGGTGAGATACGCTTCTACATCATCGTCAGCAGTCATTTTAAGCAGGGTTTTTTGTACGGCTTTCCGTGCACCAGCAACACTTTGTGCATGATCCCTCTCATCTCGGGGCTGTCGAATCAAAGCCTGCTTTATTGCATTCAACTGCTCTTGCTGAATCTGGTTTTGCTGGTCCAGGGCTTGCTGGAAGTAAGTATTGGTCTGCTGTTGTTGAACATTTGCCTGCAATAACTCTTTCACTAGTTCCTCCATATTACTGGACACTTGGCTCTTCAAAAGCACCGGAGCTTTCAGCCAGAACATACACAGAGCACTTTATCTGCAGTCACAGTCCAACAGCCACTATGCCCGCATTCTCAAAACCATTTGTGGAGATAGAACTCATCAGGGATCTCTGCTTTGGCCCAAGCAGGTGGCTGTGGAGTCACAACGAACAATAGCAGGCTAGCGAGTTCCACACAAGTATGTGTCAGGTGTATTTATTGTACACATTTGCCGTACAATGTTACACGTGCCAAACATGAAATAAAATGTCTAAGGCCGTCTGGCCACTAACTAACAACAAGATACTAAAGGTACCTTCACACATAACGATATCGTTAACGATATCGTTGCTTTTTGTGACGTAGCAACGATATCGTTAAGGAAATCGTTCTGTGTGACAGCGACCAACGATCAGGCCCCTGCTGGGAGATCGTTGGTCGCTGAACAAAGTCCAGAACTTTATTTCGTCGCTGGATCTCCCGTGGACATCGCTGGATCGGCGTGTGTGACACCGATCCAGCGATGTCTTCACTGGTAACCAGGGTAAACATCGGGTAACTAAGCGCAGGGCCGCGCTTAGTAACCCGATGTTTACCCTGGTTACCAGCGTAAAAGTAAAAAAAAACAAACACTATACATACTTACCTACCGCTGTCTGTCCCCGGCGCTGTGCTCTGCACTCCTCCTGTACTGGCTGTGAGCGTCGGTCAGCCGGAAAGCAGAGCGGTGACGTCACCGCTCTGCTTTCCGGCCGCTGTGCTCACAGCCAGTACAGGAGGAGTGCAGAGAAGCACAGCGCCGGGGACAGACAGCGGTAGGTAAGTATGTAGTGCTTGCGCTTAGTTACCCGATGTTTACCCTGGTTACCCGGGGACTTCGGGATCGTTGGTCGCTGGAGAGCTGTCTGTGTGACAGCTCTCCAGCTACCAAACAGCGATGCTGCAGCGATCCGGATCGTTGTCGGTATCGCTGCAGCGTCGCTTAATGTGAAGGGGCCTTTACTGCAAAATAAACCTACACAACAAGAAAGAAGTTTGTGCAACCTTACTGTGTCAGCTTCCCAGACAAGCAGATGAGAGACTGAGATCCCAGCAGTTCCTGATTATATCAGCTGAATCATTTAGGAGTCAAAAGCTGGATTGAATGTGTGGAAGGGAAGCACCAGTCCTTTCAGGCTGATCACTAAAGAAAACCAGGACCGGATTACAGTGAAATAAACAGCTTCACAATCAATACCGTGATACATATGAAATGAAACGGGGAGAAACATATCTGTTTTCTAGTACTTCTCCCCTTGGAACCTCACAATATATATATATATATATATATATATATATACACTGCTCAAAAAAATAAAGGGAACGCTAAAATACCACATCCTAGATATCACTGAATGAAATATTTCAGTTGCATATCTTTATTCATAAATTACATAGTGGAATGTGTTGAGAACAATAAAACATAACAATGATCAATGTAAATCAAAATTAATATCCCATGGAGATCTGGATTTGGAATGATACTCAAAATCAAAGTGGAAAATCAAATTACAGGCTGGTCCAACTTTAGAGGAAATGCCTCAAGACAAGGAAATGATGTTCTGTTGTGTGTATGTGGCCTCCTCGTGCCTGTATGACCTCCCTACAATGCATGGGCATGCTCCTGATGAGGCAGCGGATGGTCTCCTGAGGGATCTCCTCCCAGACCTGGGCTAAAGCATCTGCCAACTCCTGGACAGTCTATGCTGCAACGTGACGTTGGTGGATGGTGCGAGACATGATGTCCTAGATGTGTTTAATCGGACTCAGGTCTGGGGAACAGGTGGGCCAGTCCATAGCTTCAATGCCTTCATCTTGCAAGAACTGCTAACACACTCCAGCTACATGAGGTCTGGCATTGTCCTGCATTAGGAGGAACCCAGGGCCAACCGCACCAGCATATGGTCTCACAAGAGGTCTGAGGATCTCATCTCGGTACTTAATGGCAGTCCAGCTACCTCTGGCGAGCACATAGAGGGCTGTGCGGGCCTGCAAAGAAATGCCACCCCACACTATTACTGACCCACTCCCAAACTGTTCATGCTGAAGGATGTTGCAGGCAGCAAATCACTCTCCACGAGGTATCCAGACTCTAAAAAATACAAAAATAGGGAAAAAGGAAAAATGGGAAGAAAATAAGTCAGCTCACCAATCCCTCAACAGTGCAATGATGTCCACGCACGGAGCCGCCTTGGTCAAGGGCGTAGTCCAGAGCCAGCAATGAAAAAGAAAAAATAATCTCCAGCATGGATCTTCTAAAAAGTCAATTTATTGGAAACACTTTAAAATGCAAACATTTGCAAAAAAGAGATGGGGGTCCCAGGTGGTCAATGTTGACCACCTGGGATCCCCATCTCTTTTTTGCAAATGTTTGCATTTCAAAGTGTTTTCAATAAATTGACTTTTTAGGAGATCCATGCTGGAGATTATTTTTTCTCCGTCTCCAGACTCCAGTCACGTCTGTCACATGTGCTTAATGTGAACCTGCTTTCATCTGTGAAGAGCACAGGGCGCCAGTGGCAAATTTGCCAATCCAGATGTTCTGTGGCAAATGCCAAGCATCCTGCATGGTGTTGGGCTGTGAGCACAACCCCATTTGTGGACATCGGGCACTCAGACCATCCTCATGAAGTCAGTTTCTAACGGTTTGTGCAGACACATGCACATTTGTGGCCTGCTGGAGGTCATTTTGCAGGGCTCTGGCAGTGCTCCTCCTGTTCCTCCTTGCACAAAGGCTGAGGTAGCGGTCCTGCTGCTGGGTTGTTGCCCTCCCACGGCCTCCTCCATGTCTCCTGGTGTACTGGTCTGTCTCCTGGTAGCGCCTCCAGCCTCTGGACACTACACTAACAGACATAGCAAACTTTCTTGCCACAGCTCGCAATGATGTGCCATCCTGGATGTGCTGCACTACCTGAGCCACTTGTGTAGGTTGTAGAGTCTGTCTCATACTACCATGAGTGTGAAAGCACAACCAACATTCAAAAGTGACCAAAACATCAGCCAGAAAGCATTGGTACTGGGATGTGGTCTGTGGTCCTCACCTGCAGAACCACTCCTTTATTGAGTGTGTCTTGATAATTGCCAATAATTTCCATCTGTTGTCTATTCCATTTGTACAACAGCATGTGAAATTGATTGTCAAACAGTGTTGCTTTCTAAGTGGACAGTTTGATTTCACAGAAGTTTGATTTATTTGGAGTTATATTCTGTTTAAGTGTTCCCTCTTATTTTTTTAACAGTGTATATATATTTGAATCTGTACTCACTCGGCTGCGGCTAAGGTAGGCACAGGAAGCTGTTTTGTTGAAATGTCCAAGCAAGTTTATTAAAACTGCATAAGCCACTCTGGATAGCCAAAAGAAACGAACAGCCTTTTCCTGCACAAAGTGAAAAGCACATCGAAAAAACAAACAGTCCATACAGTACTGCGGGTTCGCCCGCTAAGGTCAGTGTCTTTAGCACACATACACTGAAGGTCTCCACATCTCCAGCCACAGACACTGAATGAGACATTTGGTCTCCATTTTATTAGCCAAACCATGCCCCTGCGGTTGGAATATGTGAGTGGTCATTCCCACCCATCTCTTATGACCACTCGTAAAACCCGGCCCTGGAATGGCCAAATAACTCTCTCAGCACTACAATGCCTACAAGTAGTATTCAACCCCCTGCAGATTTAGCAGGTTTAATAAGATGCAAATAAGTTAGAGCCTTCAAACTTCAAACAAGAGCAGGATTTATTAACAGATGCTTAAATCTTACAAACCAAAAAGTTTTGTTGCTCAGTTAAATTTTTATAAATTTTAAACATAAAAGTGTGGGTCAATTATTATTCAACCCCTAGGTTCAATATTTTGTGGAATAACCTTTGTTTGCAAATACAGCTAATAATCGTCTTTTATAAGACCTGATCAGGCCGGCACAGGTCTCTGGAGTTATCTTGGCCCACTCCTCAATGCAGATCTTCTCCAAGTTATCTAGGTTCTTTGGGTGTCTCATGTGGACTTTAATCTTGAGCTCCTTCCACAAGTTTTAAATTGGGTTAAGGTCAGGAGACTGACTAGGCCACTGCAACACCTTGATTTTTTGCCTCTTGAACCAGGCCTTGGTTTTCTTGGCTGTGTACTTTGGGTCGTTGTCTTGTTGGATGATGAAATGACGACCCATCTTAAGATCCTTGATGGAGGAGCGGAGGTTCTTGGCCAAAATCTCCAGGCAGGCCGTGCTATCCATCTTCCCATGGATGCGGACCAGATGGCCTGCCCCTTGGCTGAGAAACAGCCCCACAGCATGATGCTGCCACCACCATGCTTGACTGTAGGGATGGTATTCTTGGGGTCGTATGCAGTGCCATCCTGTCTCCAAACGTCACGTGTGTGGTTGGCACCAAAGATCTCGATCTTGGTCTCATCAGACCAGAGAACCTTGAACCAGTCAGTCTCAGAGTCCTCCAAGTGATCATGAGCAAACTGTAGACGAGCCTTGACATGACGCTTTGAAAGTAAAGGTACCTTACGGGCTCGTCTGGAACGGAGACCATTGCGGTGGAGTACGTTACTTATGGTATTGACTGAAACCAATGTCCCCACTGCCATGAGATCTTCCCGGAGCTCCTTCCTTGTTGTCCTTGGGTTAGCCTTGACTCTTCGGACAAGCCTGGCCTCAGCACGGGAGGAAACTTTCAAAGGCTGTCCAGGCCGTGGAAGGCTAACAGTAGTTCCATAAGCCTTCCACTTCCGGATGATGCTCCCAACAGTGGAGACAGGTAGGCCCAACTCCTTGGAAAGGGTTTTGTACCCCTTGCCAGCCTTGTGACCCTCCACGATCTTGTCTCTGATGGCCTTGGAATGCTCCTTTGTCTTTCCCATGTTGACCATGTATGAGTGCTGTTCACAAGTTTGGGGAGGGTCTTAAATAGTCAGAAAAGGCTGGAAAAAGAGATAACTAATCCAAACATGTGAAGCTCTTTGTTCTTTGTGCCTGAACTACTTCTTAATACTTTAGGGGAACCAAACAGAATTCTGGTGGGTTGAGGGGTTGAATAATAGATGACCCTCTGAAAAGACTTTTCACAATTTAAAAAAAAAACAAAAACAAAGAAATAACATTCATTTTTGCTGCAGTGCATTTCACACTTCCAGGCTGATCTACAGTCCAAATGTCACAATGCCAAGTTAATTCCAAATGTGTAAGCCTGCTAAATCTGCAGGGGGTTGAATACTACTTGTAGGCACTGTATATGTGCTACAGCATGCTTCCGAGCTCACATCACCGCAGCTAATAGCCGCGATGACACATATTTCCCCTCAAGGACACGTCCGGTGGCCATCTTACTGAGGTTCAAATCCCAGAAAAATAAATTATATACCAAGGCTCCTAACACTATAAGGCCGGGGACACACACAACGTATAAAAAAACGGTACGTTTTTGACGGACGAGAATCGCACAAATGTTAACAAAACAGTGATCCGTGTGCAGTGCGAGGATGCGATTTTCTCACATCAAATGATCCGTGTGACATCCGTGTGACATCCGTATGGCATCCGTATGGTGAGATTTTCTCACACACTTGCAAAATGAGCAAATAATGGCTGAGCCTTTCCTGTCACCTGCCCAATGCCTGAGAATTTCTCGCAAGTCACACTGATGGTCCGTGTGATGTGCTATTTTTTCTCACCCCCATAGACTTTCATTGGCGATTCTCGGCCGAGAAACGCTGACAATCGCAGCATGCTGCGACTTCACTCGGATCCTGAATACGGCCGAGAAAATATCGGATGATGGGAGCTGCCCCATTGATTAACATTGGGACGAGTGCTATGCGATTTTTTATCGCATTGCACTCGTCCGTATTACGGTCTAGTGTGACCCCGGCCTAATACCTAGCCTTGGTGGCTGTTATGGTGTAGTGGTTAAAGTGCACAACCACCAATGTAGTAGGACAAGGGTTCAAATCCTGGCTCTGTTTTGTTGAAAATAATATACCAGGACTGGTCCTTGGGCAAGACTACTAACACTTTAGTGCCTACCTCAATAAACATGAGAGTGTCATGAACAAAGAGAGTCTTCTCTTTATGGTAGGCTTGGATACTGAAACATCGGCTTTCTGTAGAGTGTTCTTCTTTTGGGAGGATGTCGTGAAGGGGTTTTTCTTTCCCATGGAAAGGATTCTGCAACCATCTACCACTGTTGTCTTCCGTGGACATCCAGGCCTTTTTGCGTTCCCAAGCTCAACATAGAACTAAGGGGTAAGATTTCTCCTTGTGGAGTGTGACATGCCAGTTTGAGGAGACTTATATAAAAAGGCTGACCATCACTTCCAAACAGAAATCAGGTGTGAACAGGTGCTTACTAAGAGTAGTCATCTCCATATATAACCAACAAACAAAGTATCCCTCTGTAGCCCTATAGCATGCAAACATGATATGTATGAAATTTGAATTGCATTACTGCTGTAGAAAAATTGAGAATACTTAGTGCATAAATTGGACGATTCATGTGTACCCGGCAGCCACAATCAGGGCTGCCATCAGGGCATTACTGCTCTTTCTGGCGTATGGGGCCCGGTGAGCAGACAGGGGCCCGGAGCGGGCCTCTCACTTTTTGCTTCTGCTCACCTGGTACTAAGCCGGCATGCGCCGTGCAGGAATGACGGGTATTAGCATGACCGCACACTGGTTCTCTGCTCCTTCACACTCTGCATAGTGACGAGCAGAGCGCAGGTGGTGCACGAGGCCGTGCAGAGAGTTGCTGGCTCCATGGAGCAGTGACGCGCAGTCACACATGCTGGAGAGGCAGTCAGCAGCAGAGGCAGGGGCCGAGCATCTGATCCCTCCCCTCCTGCAGAGTCACAGCTCTCAGACTATGAAGAGCCATGGAGGGGCGGGGCTAAATGGCAGGGGTTGAGCCAGAGACAATCAGGGAGAAGAAGGCAGAAGGAAAAATAAAAATAAGAGCGGGAGAAAGAAAAGATGGAAGAAGTGAGAGACAGAAACCACAACACGAGGCAAGACACAGATGAGAAGGTTATATACTGTATAAGATACTGGCTGCAGTGGTGGTATTCAGGGGGCTCTCACCAGTTCAGTGTGACACTCTTGTAAAAAATAGCATGCAGTTGCCCGAACTGTCAAGAAGCGGTGCCACAATCCGGTTTCCTGGCCCATAATTTTCAACTAAATGTGCATGGGAGGATGTACGTTCAGTTATTATTATTATTATTTATTATTATAGCGTCATTTATTCCTTAAACAATACAAGTCATAACTGGTACAAGAGGAGAGAGGACCCTGCCCGCGAAGGCTCACAATCTACAAGGGATGGGTGAGAATACAGTAGGCGAGGATAGAGCTGGTCATGCAGCGGTTTGGTCGATTGGTGGTTACAGTTGCAATATATTGCGGTACAGAAAGCCACTGGCTTTCTGCACAGCAATAGCTACCAGCTATCAGCCAATCAGCCGGGAGCTGACATTGGCGCACATGTCACTGGTGTATGACGTCACTGTCATGTGCCTGTCACTGACATTCATGTGTCTTTTGCTCTCCTTTTTGTCACTGTCATGTGCCGGCACGTCCGCACCTCAAATAAATGAGGAAGAGGGAAGGAGAATTTTTTTTTACTTTCTTTTTGTATGAAAAGCCACAGGATGGGAGCTCATATAGGGCAGGATGGGAGCTCATATGACACTACACGTTAACTGCCCGCACCACACCTGAGACGCAGCAGCAACTAAGAAGGGGCATGTTAGAGTCCCTGTAAAATGGCTCAAGCTGCCCGTCGTGCAGGTACCTGTCCCAGGACAGGGGGAAACTGGAGGATCCTGTAGGAAGCTTCAGGCAGCATGGATCTCACCTTTAACGGTGCTAGTTGGAAAGGCTCATGGACCTCTACTGGAACAAGGGCACTCTCCATTGCCTCTGAGCCGGCCGGACCACCATCATCCGTGCCTGGTACCCTGGACTGTGGCCAGCAATCTGCAGTAAACCAGGTAAAGACTTACAACTTGTCTCCTCCATTTATTCATCGGCACATGCCATCATCTTGGCCACACACCATAGGGCCCCTGGGGACCCCGCTTCACCTGTGGGAAGTGTAACACCCATGCTGCCACAACAAAACTGAAAAGAAAGATTACACAACAACCACAAGACGGATTTCATCAACCCAGGTATCATTGTAATCAGTATAACGGCACCGACCTGACACTGTCTGTAGATTACTGTGCACAATCCTGCTGACAGGTTCCCTTTAATTATGTCATTTATGTCACACGGGACACGTGGAGGCCGATGTGTATCCACCGCACTAGACACCCTGGGGCCGACGTGTGTCCACCACACGGGACACGCCGGGGCCGACGTATATCCACCGCACGGGACATGCCGGGGCCGACATATATACATTACATATGCAATATTTGAAAGTGAATGTCATGCGGTGACTATCATGGTGTGACTCGACCCAACGGATGATCGGTCAGCTAACAGCACAATACACATACAACGGAGATGGAATAGGTGAGAGGAAGGCCCTACCCGTAGGGAATGGGGAATGGTCACCACCTGAGCTCAAACCTGAGCCTGACCCTGCACTCCCCTAATGTCCTATGCGGGTCCTTCCCCCCACCGCCGCCAGGATACCTCGTCCCTAACTGTCACCTAACTTAAAAAAACAGGGGAAAGTGACAGACACCAATGGGACAAGGTAACAAAATTTCACCCTTAGCTTCGTCTGCTGCAAAGCACCGCACAACATAAGAAAGGCACCAGATCAGCAAACTCAGCAGAAGCACCACTGCACCCAGCGAGCTCCTTACTCCAGCTTGGTCATTGCTGATTGCTCTAACACCGACAGTCAGCTGATGCATCAGGTGACCTTTTAAAGGATGGTGGGAATGGTCACCGCCCACATCAGCTGACCCACACACACACATGCACGCTCATACACATTGGAAAAGACACACATATGCACGCTCACACACACACACACACACACACACACACACATTAAAAAAGACACACATGCACGCTCACCCACACTGCAAAACACAGGCACACATTAGAATATATGCAAACATGCATGCTCACACACACATGAAAACACACATGCATGCACACACACATAGCAAAACACGCACACATTGCAAAAGACACACACATGCACGCTCAATTATATAGAAAAAACACACACATACACGCTCACACACGTGACAAATCACACATGCACGCTCACATGCATAGGAAAACACATGCATGCTCACACGCATAGGAAAACACACATGCACGCTCACATAGGAAAACACACATGCACGCTCACACGCATAGTAAAACTCACATACTCTAACCTGCCATGTTTAATTTATCATTTGTCAAATGTCCATCTCCCCCACCGCTACTTATCTCAGCACAGCAAAAGCTGAGATGGGCTGCTGGAGAGGCTACCTAGAGTGTGCTGGGTAGTGGGAAAACAGGACAGTTATTTCCTACCTTCTCCATTGTCTAGAAAGGCCGTACTGGGGGCCCACGGCACGTAAGGGGAGGCTGCCATGACGGGGTTACGTGGGACCTGGGGAGCTGGAGGAGTTAGAAGGGATACGGTTGTAAGGGGTTAACTGGGAACTCGAGGGGTGGCTTTAGGGGCATTTTTTTAAAATAAGGGGTGGAACTAGGGGACTGCGGGGAGGGGGCACATAAAAAGGGGCACGCTCCTCACGCAGGCATCCATTTTAGGTGCCTGCGTGACAAGTGAGGAATCTCTGTCACACTTACCAGAATGGACGTGGAAGCGATCCTCCAGCGTCTCTGGACGGCAGCCAGCTCCCAGGGGACAGATTGGCTGAATGCATCCGTTAACAGCCTTCTCCAGGGGACAACGGGAGCACCATCGCAGACACAGCATGACGGGCGCCGGCCGCGGAGGACTAGGCCTCCGGCGCGCCTAAGCCCGGACATCATCCCCAGGGCCCGGCGCCGAAATAGGAGCCCCTCTGCGGACCCTCCGGTAAGCAGCGCTGTTCCCTCCACCTCACAGCACGGCGCCGGGAGGAATCCTCCAGTGCGGCGGGGCCTACAACGGGGGGTGGATCCTTCCTCCCCTCCTTCAGTGTCCGGGCGACGTGGGGCGGCAGGAGCAGGAGCCGGTACGGCGGCCGCCAGCATGCCCGCTGGCGCCGCTCAGCGTGGGAGGCAGCGACAGCCGAGGAGATGGGGGTCAGGTGCGATGGCCCCTCAGCGCCGAGGATTATGCGGGCGGCAGTCGGCTGGCCCTGGCATCAGCGTGCGGCCTTCTGCAGTGCACAGCTCTGGAGTCTTCAATGCAGCAGCGCCCTCTGCTGGTGGTGGCCTGGATATTGCAAGTTCTGCGCCCTCTGCTGGTGGTGGCCTGGATATTACAGCTTCAGCGCCCTCTGCTGGTGTTGGCCGGGATTTTCCTGCAGCAGCGCCCTCTGCTGGTGATGGCCGGAACTTTCCTGGATCTGCGTCCTCTGCTGGTGGTGGCGGAAATTTTCCGGATTCCGGCAGGCGACATTCCGTCGCTTCGGGACGCAGTGCCGGGGACGTATCCGTGGCAAGGAGCCGCACATCTTCCATCGGGCGGCAGGATGCTGGCTCGGCCTTTTCCCTTTCCGCAGCACCAGGGCAGTCGACGGCATCACCGAGTCGCCAGGACACGGATACGGCCGCCAGGAGTTCGGCGGGCAACATCGCGGATCAAGCCGGTCGGGATGCAGGACACCTTCGGCTGGGAGCTGGATCTTCGGCTGCTGGGCTCACAGCACCCAGGCAGCTAGGTGAGAACATTTTCCCTATCTTTAATTTGCCAGGCATAGTTTCCCCTGAAGCTAGGAATAGTGACATTACTTCGGGAGTTGCTAGCGGGGGTATGGGTTTAATCCTTAGAGGTTTAGGGGAGCTAGCGGGCTTGTGGGGGTCCGGTCTTAGCAGGGGGTCTTTGCCATCAGCTGCTTGGTTGGGAAATACGGGGTCGTTTGAGGGGTCTAGACAGTTGTCTGAAGTTACGGGTACATCCAGCAGTGCGGGTCCTGCGGCAGACACGGGGAGCTCATCAAGGGAGAAGGACGGAACAGCACCAGCGCTATCCATAGGGCCTGGGTCAGGAATTGATGCACCAGGTGAGAGAGCTTTGCAGGATAAGGAAAAGGAGGATGTACCGCAAATAGACGATGCGGCAAGGGGGGAGGTCTATGTCTGCTTCGAGGGCCCGTTAGGGGCACATTTAAAACAGGAGGTTAGGGAAAAAATCTGGAAAGGGGAGTACATAGAAATATTTTCTCTTTTACCCCTAGAGAGATTTAATTTGGATAGACCTAGAAGGGAGGACTCTAAAAAAGAAGATGAGGAGAAACGGAGATATAGGCTGATTCCCAGATCATTTTCAAATTGGCTGCAAGCTTTCGCTATTATGGCTAGCGTAATCGGGGAGAAGGCCCCGGAAAATTGCTCGGCATTATTTTGTTACTTAGATGCCATAGGGGAGGCTTACAGGACCTATGGGGGACAGGGTTGGTTACGCTATGACGAACAGTTTCGTCAGCGTAAGGCTTTTAGGCCAAGTATCAGGTGAGATCACAAGGACATAGCGTTCTGGATGAGAGTTATGGTCCCGTCCCGTTTAGGTCAGACCAGCCAGCCTTTTCACGGGGGCACCGGGAGTTCAGGGCAGTCAGGACACTCGGCGGCTTTGCAGAAGGGACTGTGTTTCGCCTTCAATGATGGCGTATGCAGATTCGGGAGCAAGTGTAAATATAGGCATGAGTGTTCAACCTGCAGGGGGGTGCATAGCGCTTCAAAATGTTTCAGGGGCAACAGGCAAAAAGTTGGAGATTCAGCTGACAAAAGGGGTGACTCCGGTGCAGTGGGTCGTGATGGAGGCCTTTCTAAGTAGATACCCTGATAGGTCAGCTGCAGTTTTATTGCGCGACGGTTTTAAGGAGGGTTTCAAAATCCCTTATGTTGAGCAAGATGTTAGTTTAAAAAGAAAAAAATTTGAAATTGGCGTTACAATTCCCGGAGGTCGTGTCGGAGAAGTTGAATAAGGAAGTTGCTCTGGGAAGAATGGCAGGCCCGTTTGTCGCCCCTCCGATTGCAAATCTGAGGGTGTCACCTCTTGGCGTGGTCCCTAAGAAAGAACCTAATAAATTTAGGTTAATCCATCACCTGTCGTTTCCGAAGGGATCTTCGGTTAATGATGGTATTGATCCCGAGTTGAGTTCGGTGTCGTACTTATCATTCGATTCAGCGATGGAGTGGGTTCGAGCATGTGGAAAGGGGGCTAAGTTGGCAAAAACCGACATCGAAGCGGCCTTTCGTTTGTTGCCAGTTCATCCTGACAGTTTGCATTTATTGGGTTGTTTTTGGGATGGCGGCTTCTTTGTTGATCGTTGTCTTCCCATGGGTTGCTCGATTTCATGTGCTTACTTTGAGGCCTTCAGCACGTTCCTAGAATGGGTGGTGAAAGATGTGTCTGGGATACGCTCATGTTCGCACTATCTGGATGACTTTCTGTTTATAGGGCCAGCGGAATCAGCAGATTGTTCGATTTTGTTGCATACAATGGAGAGTGTGACAAAAAACTTCGGGGTGCCTTTGGTGGAGGATAAAACAGTTGGTCCAGTGACAGTGTTGAGCTTCCTAGGCATTGAAATCGACACGGTAGCAATGGAATGTAGGCTACCTGCAGACAAGGTTACCGCGTTGCGCCAAGATGTGGTTAATACGATTGGTTTGAAGAAGATAAATTTGCGCAGTTTGCAATCGTTGTTAGGGAAATTGAACTTTGCATGTAGGATCATGCCGATGGGTCGAGCGTTCTGCCGCCGCCTATCCTTGGCAACAGTAGGGGTAAAGTCCCCTTTGCATTTCATCAGGATAAAGAAAGAGTTTCGGGACGATTTGAAGATGTGGGCGGATTTTCTTGACGAGTACAATGGCAGATCTCTGTGGATTCAGCCGGTGGCAGATGCTACCTCCTTGGGCATTTTGGTGCATGTCGTTGAAATGAGTGGCTTTGGTCATTTCTTTCATGGTAGCTGGTCAGCAGCAGCTTGGCCAGAAGAATGGAAGGAGGAGGGGTTAACAAACAACCGGCTACTGTTGCATTTGTTCCCCAGGGTAGTTGCGTTGGCCCTGTGGGGTGACAAATTGAGGAATTTGAAGATTTCTTTTCATTGTGAGCATGTTGGAACGGTGACGGCGGTAAACTCGTTGTCAGCGGCTACGCCTGCAGTAGTGAAGGTCCTGCAGCACTTGGTTTTCCTGGGTCTTAAGTTTAACTTATGGATTGTATCTGAAGTTAGCTTGTCAGCGCCTGATCCAATAGTTGTTGCTCTTTCTCAATTTCAGTGGCAGCTTTTCCGGGATTTGGCACCACAGGCGGAGAGCGCGGGCCGGGATTGTCCAGTGGAGTTGTGGAACCTGCCGCGAGGGCCGTAACAGAGTTATTTACCAAATCGCTCGCGGATTCATCTTGGTCTCATTATAATCAGGCTTGGAGCTTGTGGGAATCCTGGATGTCAAGTATGGACCAGGATATGGAGGAGGAGTATGGTTTGTTGTTGTTCTTAGGTCATCATTGGGAGGCAGGTTGGTCTGTGACACGTTTGAATAAGTTTCTGGCGGGGCTAGCCTTCAACCTTAAATGGAGGGGGGTAAGGATATAACGAAATCCTTCTTGGTTCGGCAAGTTGTTCTGGGTTGGAAGAAAGGCTGGAAGGCTTCGGACGGTCGGCGACCCGTATCTTATGAGGTGCTCTCAGCCATTGAGCGGAAGTTGCAAGAGGTGTGTTTTTCTGAATGGGAAGGGGTTCTGTTCCGTGCAGCATTTTCTTTGGCCTTCTTTGGGGCATTTTGGTTAGGTGAGTTGGTTAGCCCGTCCGTTAGTAAAAAAGGTATTTTGTTAAGAGAAAACGTGGATGTCGAAGGGAAAAAGGGGGTGGTGATTATTAAGGCTTCAAAAACGGACGTGTATGGGAAAGGGTGCAAAGTGGTGTTGTTCAATGTTGAAGGATCCCCGGTGTGCCCGGTGGCATCCGTGAAGAAGTACATGTCAAAGGGCGGGGTGTTAGACGAGCCATTCCTGGTGCACGAAAATGGGTCTTTCTTGTCCCGTTTTCAGTTTATTTCTGTTTTTAGGAAATGTTTGGCGGCAGCGGGCTTACCTGCAACACAATATAGTGGTCACTCCTTCAGGATCGGGGCAGCGACTGAGGCCGCTAGGTGGGGCCTTGGTGAGGATGTGGTTTGGAGAATTGGGAGGTGGGAATCTTCAAGATTCCAGTCGTATGTTCGCCCAAACCTATTGTGAGTTAGAAGCTGTGTTAAGTTAATTCTGTGTAAATCTTTCTGTGTTGCAGGGCCTGATCCGATGCTCGTCTGAATCATGGGGCATTCGTATGTTGTATGGGCTGCGTTGCGTGCTGCGGTTCGTCCGGACGGTCGTCAGTTGGGTCTTTCTTGAGAGACAGTGACTTTACGATGGATCGGTAAAAGGGGGATGGTGTGGAAGGAATGGTTACCTGAATTTCATCGTTTTGTTAGACTGGATAGAGTGCCGGAGATCGTGGTGATACATTTAGGGGGGAATGATTTGGCTAAACGGTCTTGTAGGGAGCTGATTAAGGATATTAAATTCGATATCCTGAGGTTCTGGGTCATGTTTCCAAAAGTGTTGTTGGTGTGGTCCGACATCATTCCCCGTAAAAGATGGAGAGGTGCTAGATCACACGAGGGGGTGAACAGGGCCCGGATCAAAATAAACAGGGCCATATCTCGGTTTATGGTGAGGAATGGCGCGTTGGCCGTGAGACATGTGGACTTGGAATCGGGTCGAGGAGCTTACTGGAGAGCTGATGGCGTGCACCTGAACGCGGTGGGAAATGATATGTGGTGTTTGGCTATCCATAGTGGCATTGAATTAAGCTTGAAGGTGTGGAGGGACATGAATGGCTAAGGTGTCAGGCCATTCGTGTTCGTGGCGGGGGTGGAGGTCCTCGAAGTCGGTGGAAATGGTAAATCGTGGTTCAATGGGGTGGGGATCTTGAGAGGTCCTGGACACCCCATGAGAGAATTTAACAAGGCGCGGTACGGTTATCCCGCGTGAGGTGGATTTATGGGCCCCTGGCATGGGGGTGGGTTCGGTGGACCAGGATTGGTTATTATCTATCCCTGAGCTGGTGCTTTACGGCTGGGGGTAAGACTCATCCTGGGCTGAACATTGTGGAGTTTTTGGGATACTGAGTTTTATAACTTTGGGGCTTCGAGGACCGCCCCTCCTATTCTGGGTTGTCATAAAAGTTCTGTTATCTTTTATTTAATAAAATGGCTGCTGTGGCCAATTAAATCCAACATATGTCTCCGTCTGCTGTTTTGAGTACGTTAGAAGTTTATTCTTTAGATTGTTAAGAGGCCTGTTTAAGGGGGTTGGGGTAATTTTTCCAGGTCACGGAACTCACGTATACCCTATGTCAAGAAAGGCCGTACTGGGGGCCCACGGCACGTAAGGGGAGGCCGCCATGACGGGGTTACGTGGCACCTGGGGAGCTGGAGCAGTTAGGAGGGATACGGTTGTAAGGGGTTAACTGGGAACTCGAGGGGTGGCTTTAGGGGCATTTTTTGAAAATAAGGGGTGGAACTAGGGGACTGCGGGGAGGGGGCACATAAAAAGGGGCACGCTCCTCACGCAGGCATCCATTTTAGGTGCCTGCGTGACAAGTGAGGAATCTCCCGCCCACCCTCCCTTTTTTGGTTAGGGTAATGGGGGGGTGAAGTCGGCGTATGTGGGCTTTTGGAGTATTGTTTTAAGAGGCGTCTAAATGTATTTATTTTGTTATGTGAATGCTGTCAGGGTATTGTCACGGCAGTTGGCGGGGGTGGAGGTCCTCGAAGTCGGTGGAAATGGTAAATCGTGGTTCAATGGGGTGGGGATCTTGAGAGGTCCTGGACACCCCATGAGAGAATTTAACAAGGCGCGGTACGGTTATCCCGCGTGAGGTGGATTTATGGGCCCCTGGCATGGGGGTGGGTTCGGTGGACCAGGATTGGTTGTTATCTATCCCTGAGCTGGTGCTTTACGGCTGGGGGTAAGACTCATCCTGGGCTGAACATTGTGGAGTTTTTGGGATACTGAGTTTTATAACTTTGGGGCTTCGAGGACCGCCCCTCCTATTCTGGGTTGTCATAAAAGTTCTGTTATCTTTTATTTAATAAAATGGCTGCTGTGGCCAATTAAATCCAACATATGTCTCCGTCTGCTGTTTTGAGTACGTTAGAAGTTTATTCTTTAGATTGTTAAGTGTTGTGAATTCTGTGGCTGAGTTCACTTCTGTGGTCACAAGTGGTATTGCAGTCTCTGGGCTTCCTCCCTCAGGTGTTTTGGTGAGCTCGTTGGCTGCCTTGCTATTTAGCTCCACCTGAGTCTGTCTTCCTTGCTCCTTGTCAATGTTCCAGTGTTGGATCTGAGCTACTGCATCTTTCCTTGGGCCTGCTGCTCTGCTAGATAAGTGCTTCTAGTTTGTTTTCTGTTTTTTCTGTCCAGCTTGCTATTAACTTTTGCTGGAAGCTCTGAGAAGCAAAGGGGTGCACCGCCGTGCTGTTAGTTCGGCACGGTGGGTCTTTTTGCCCCTTTGCGTGGTTTTCGTTTTAGGGTTTTTTGTAGACTGCATAGTTCTCTTTGCTATCCTCGCTCTGTCTAGAATATCGGGCCTCACTTTGCTGAATCTATTTCATTCCTACGTTTGTCTTTTCATCTTGCTAACAGTCATTATATGTGGGGGGCTGCCTATTCCTTTGGGGTATTTCTCTGAGGTAAGTCAGGCTTGTATTTCTATCTTCAGGCTAGTCAGCTCCTCAGGCAGTGCCGAGTTGCATAGGTAGTTATAGGCGCAATCCACTGCTGCTTATAGTTGTGTGAGGATAGATCAGGTACTGCAGTCTACAGAGATTCCACGTCTCAGAGCTCGTCCTATTGTTTTTGGTTATTGCCAGATCTCTGTATGTGCGCTGATTACTGCACGCTGTGTTGCCTGATTGCCAGCCATAACAGTACAAGGAGCCACACCAATGATTCCCAATAGAGGGAAAAAAGAAATCCTGACATCATTTTTTTTTCTTAGCTCTGTCTTCAGTCTTTTTTTTCCCCTAGACATTAGAGTGCTTCAGGACACAGCTGTGGACATGGATATTCAGGCTCTGTGCTCCTCAATGGATAATCTCGTTGTAAATGTACAAAAGATTCAAGATACTATTGATCAGAAATCGATGCTAGAACCAAGAATTCCGATTCCTGATTTGTTTTTTGGTGACAGAACTAAGTTCCTGAGCTTCAGAAATAATTGTAAGCTATTTTTGGCCTTGAAACCTCATTCTTCTGGTAATCCTATTCAACAGGTTTTGATTATTATTTCTTTTTTGCGCGGCGACCCACAGGACTGGGCGTTTTCTCTTGCACCAGGAGATTCTGCATTGAGTAATGTTGATGCATTTTTCCAGGCGCTGGGATTGCTTTACGATGAGCCTAATTCAGTGGATCAGGCTGAGAAAAATCTGCTGGCTTTATGCCAGGGTCAGGATGATGTAGAAGTATATTGTCAGAAATTTAGAAAGTGGTCAGTACTCACTCTGTGGAATGAATCTGCACTAGCGGCTTTGTTCAGAAAGGGTCTCTCTGAAGCTCTTAAGGATGTAATGGTGGGATTTCCTATGCCTGCTGGTTTGAATGAGTCTATGTCCTTGGCCATTCAGATCGGTCGTCGCTTGCGCGAGCGTAAATCTGTGCACCATCTGGCGGTATTGTCTGAGAGTAAACCTGAGCCTATGCAGTGCGACAGGACTATGACTAAAGTAGAACGGCAAGAACACAGACGTCTGAACAGACTGTGTTTCTATTGTGGTGATTCTACTCATGCTATTTCTAATTGTCCTAAACGCACTAGGCGGTTCGATAGCTCTGCCGTTATTGGTACTGTACAGTCCAAATTCCTTTTGTCCATTACCTTAATGTGCTCTTTGTCATCATATTCTGTCATGGCATTTGTGGATTCAGGCGCTGCCCTGAATCTGATGGATTTGGATTATGCTAAACGTTGTGGATTTTTCTTGGAGCCTTTGCGGTGTCCTATTCCGTTGAGAGGAATTGATGCTACACCTTTGGCCAAGAATAAGCCTCAGTACTGGGCCCAGCTGACCATGTGCATGGCTCCTGCACATCAGGAAGTTATTCGCTTTCTGGTACTGCATAATTTGCATGATGTGGTCGTGTTGGGGTTGCCATGGCTACAAACCCATAATCCAGTATTGGATTGGAACTCTATGTCGGTAACCAGCTGGGGTTGTCAGGGAGTACATGGTGATGTTCCATTTTTGTCTATTTCGTCATCCATTCCTTCTGACATCCCAGAGTTCTTGTCGGACTTTCAGGATGTATTTGAAGAGTCCAAGTCTGATGCCCTACCTCCGCATAGGAATTGTGATTGTGCTATCGATTTGATTCCTGGTAGTAAATTCCCTAAGGGTCGTTTATTTAATTTGTCCGTACCTGAACACACCGCTATGCGCAGTTATGTGAAGGAGTCCCTGGAGAAGGGACATATTCGCCCATCGTCGTCACCATTGGGAGCAGGGTTCTTTTTTGTAGCCAAGAAGGATGGTTCGCTAAGACCGTGTATTGATTACCGCCTTCTTAATAAGATCACTGTTAAGTTTCAGTATCCCTTGCCATTGATTTCTGACTTGTTTGCTCGGATTAAGGGGGCTAGTTGGTTCACCAAGATAGATCTTCGTGGTGCGTATAATCTGGTGAGAATCAGGCAGGGAGATGAATGGAAAACGGCATTTAATACGCCCGAGGGTCATTTTGAGTATCTGGTGATGCCGTTCGGACTTGCCAATGCTCCATCTGTTTTTCAGTCTTTTATGCATGACATTTTCCGTGAGTATCTGGATAAATTCTTGATTGTTTACTTGGATGACATTTTGATCTTCTCAGATGATTGGGAGTCTCATGTGAAGCAAGTCAGAATGGTTTTCCAGGTACTGCGTGCTAATTCCTTGTTCGTGAAGGGATCAAAGTGTCTCTTCGGTGTGCAGAAAGTTTCATTTTTGGGGTTCATCTTTTCCCCTTCTACTATCGAGATGGATCCGGTTAAGGTTCAGGCCATCCAGGATTGGACTCAGCCGACATCTCTAAAAAGTCTGCAGAAATTCCTGGGCTTTGCTAATTTTTATCGTCGCTTCATCTGTAATTTTTCTAGCATTGCCAGACCATTGACCGATTTGACCAAGAAGGGTGCTGATTTGGTTAATTGGTCTTCTGCTGCCGTGGAAGCTTTTCAGGAGTTGAAGCGTCGTTTTTGCTGTGCCCCTGTGTTGTGTCAACCTGATGTTTCTCTTCCGTTCCAGGTCGAGGTTGATGCTTCTGAGATTGGTGCAGGGGCGGTTTTGTCACAGAGAGGTTCTGGTTGCTCAGTGTTCAAACCATGTGCTTTCTTTTCCAGGAAATTTTCTGCTGCTGAGCGTAATTATGATGTGGGCAACCGAGAGTTGCTGGCCATGAAGTGGGCATTCGAGGAGTGGCGTCATTGGCTTGAGGGTGCTAAGCATCGCGTGGTGGTTTTGACTGATCATAAGAACCTTACTTATCTTGAGTCTGCCAAGCACTTGAATCCTAGACAGGCCCGTTGGTCGTTATTTTTTGCTCGTTTTGATTTTGTGATTTCATACCTTCCGGGCTCTAAAAATGTGAAGGCGGATGCTCTGTCTAGGAGTTTTGTGCCCGACTCTCCGGGGTTATCTGAGCCGGCGAGTATCCTCAAGGAAGGAGTCATTGTGTCTGCCATCTCCCCTGATTTGCGGAGAGTGTTGCAGAAATTTCAGGCTAATAAACCTGATCGTTGTCCGGCCGAGAAACTGTTCGTCCCTGATAGGTGGACTAGTAAAGTTATCTCTGAACTTCATTGTTCGGTGCTGGCCGGTCATCCAGGAATCTTTGGTACCAGGGAGTTGGTTGCTAGATCCTTCTGGTGGCCATCTCTGTCACGGGATGTGCGTGCTTTTGTGCAGTCCTGTGGAATTTGTGCTAGGGCTAAGCCCTGCTGTTCACGTGCCAGTGGGTTGCTTTTGCCCTTGCCGGTCCCGAAGAGGCCTTGGACACATATTTCGATGGATTTCATTTCTGACCTTCCCGTTTCTCAAAAGATGTCGGTCATTTGGGTGGTCTGTGATCGCTTTTCTAAAATGGTCCATCTGGTGCCCTTGGTTAAATTGCCTTCCTCCTCTGATTTGGTGCCTTTGTTCTTCCAGCATGTGGTTCGTTTACATGGCATTCCTGAGAATATTGTTTCTGACAGAGGTTCCCAGTTTGTCTCGAGGTTCTGGCGAGCCTTTTGTGGTAGGATGGGCATTGACCTATCTTTCTCCTCGGCCTTCCATCCTCAGACTAATGGCCAGACCGAACGAACCAATCAGACCTTGGAAACATATCTGAGATGTTTTGTTTCCGCTGACCAGGATGATTGGGTGTCATTTTTGCCGTTGGCTGAGTTCGCCCTTAATAATCGGGCCAGCTCGGCTACCTTGGTCTCTCCATTTTTCTGCAATTCTGGGTTCCATCCTCGTTTCTCTTCAGGACAGGTTGAGTCTTCGGACTGTCCTGGTGTGGATTCTGTGGTGGACAGGTTGCAGCAGATCTGGACTCAGGTGGTGGACAATTTGACCTTGTCCCAGGAGAAGGCTCAGCTTTTCGCTAATCGCAGACGCCGTGTGGGACCCCGACTTCGTGTTGGGGATCTGGTTTGGTTATCTTCTCGTCATATTCCTATGAAGGTTTCCTCTCCTAAATTTAAACCTCGTTTTATTGGTCCGTATAGGATTTCTGAGATTCTCAATCCGGTGTCTTTTCGTCTGACCCTCCCAGACTCCTTTTCCATACATAATGTATTCCATAGGTCGTTGTTGAGGAGATACGTGGCACCTATGGTTCCATCTGTGGAGCCTCCTGCCCCTGTTTTGGTGGAGGGGGAATTGGAGTATATTGTGGAGAAGATTTTGGATTCTCGTGTCTCTAGACGGAAACTCCAGTATCTGGTCAAATGGAAGGGTTATGCTCAGGAAGATAATTCCTGGGTTTTTGCCTCTGATGTCCATGCCCCAGATCTTGTTCGTGCCTTTCATGTGGCTCATCCTGGTCGGCCTGGGGGTTCTGGTGAGGGTTCGGTGACCCCTCCTCAAGGGGGGGGTACTGTTGTGAATTCTGTGGCTGAGTTCACTTCTGTGGTCACAAGTGGTATTGCAGTCTCTGGGCTTCCTCCCTCAGGTGTTTTGGTGAGCTCGTTGGCTGCCTTGCTATTTAGCTCCACCTGAGTCTGTCTTCCTTGCTCCTTGTCAATGTTCCAGTGTTGGATCTGAGCTACTGCATCTTTCCTTGGGCCTGCTGCTCTGCTAGATAAGTGCTTCTAGTTTGTTTTCTGTTTTTTCTGTCCAGCTTGCTATTAACTTTTGCTGGAAGCTCTGAGAAGCAAAGGGGTGCACCGCCGTGCTGTTAGTTCGGCACGGTGGGTCTTTTTGCCCCTTTGCGTGGTTTTCGTTTTAGGGTTTTTTGTAGACTGCATAGTTCTCTTTGCTATCCTCGCTCTGTCTAGAATATCGGGCCTCACTTTGCTGAATCTATTTCATTCCTACGTTTGTCTTTTCATCTTGCTAACAGTCATTATATGTGGGGGGCTGCCTATTCCTTTGGGGTATTTCTCTGAGGTAAGTCAGGCTTGTATTTCTATCTTCAGGCTAGTCAGCTCCTCAGGCAGTGCCGAGTTGCATAGGTAGTTATAGGCGCAATCCACTGCTGCTTATAGTTGTGTGAGGATAGATCAGGTACTGCAGTCTACAGAGATTCCACGTCTCAGAGCTCGTCCTATTGTTTTTGGTTATTGCCAGATCTCTGTATGTGCGCTGATTACTGCACGCTGTGTTGCCTGATTGCCAGCCATAACAGTTAAGAGGCCTGTTTAAGGGGGTTGGGGTAATTTTTCCAGGTCACGGAACTCACGTATACCCTATGTCATGTGCTGCTGCTCTGCAAGCTGATGCACCTCCCCCTCCTGGTCCTGGCTGATCAGACATTGGAGACAGATCTGCACACAGAGAAGAGGAGTATACTGCGTGCGATCACAATGTTACTAACGCACCCTCCTCTTCTTAGTTGTGTGCCAGGTAGCAGAGCTGCCCATCTCACCACTGCATGCACATTGCTGAAGCCAGTGATGGTTGCAGCCACATGTGCACATTGCGCATTCCCCCACCCCATGATGCTGCACCACTAGGTGCCTGAAAAACTAAAGGGGGCCGGCAGCCGGAATATGGGCTGGTGGCCCCCCAGTGCTGGCACATCGCGGCTCACAGGGCAAATGCCTGGAAGGGCAGATTAGCAATCTGGGCCTGTTAAATACAGTGATCACTGTATTACCTGTACACTGAAACTATATACAGAGATCCTGTGTATAATGTCATTGGTGATCACTGTATTACCTGTACACTGACACTATATACAGAGCTCCTATGTATAATGTCACTGGTGATCACTGCATTACCTGTACACTGACACTATATACAGAGCTCCTGTGTATAATGTCACTGGTGTATGTATATTGTATATGGAGGTAGCTGCTCCTGGTATGCACCTATTCAAACTATCTTGGATGTGCCAGACAGTTTTTTTGTTATTCACTGTATTACCTGTACACTGACACTGTATACAGAACTCCTGTGTACAATGTCACCAGTGATCACTGTATTACCTGTACACTGACACTATATACAGAACTCCCGTGAATAATGTCACTGCTGATCACTGTATTACCTGTAGTGTTGAGCGATACCTTCCGATATCGGAAAGTATCGGTATCGGTTGGGATCGGCCGATATTCAAAAAATATCGGATATCGCCGATACCGATACCCGATCCCAATGCAAGTCAATGGGACCAAAATATCGGAATTAAAATAAACCCTTTCTTTCCTTGTAGGTTCATTCTACATCAAGGAAAACAACTAAGAATAATGTAGGATGTATTGTGGGAGGTGGCGGAGACATTAAAGGCAATGAGGTTTAGCCCAATCAAATAGAATAGCATGTTTTTGTTTTTTTTAAAGACGTTCGGAGTGAAAAAGATATTGAGTATGTAAATTTTTTTTTATTTTGTCAGATATTGATGTTTCACTATTCCACGCCCTTCCCCTTCTTTTTTTTCTTTTTTTTTTTTACTTTTCCCACACTTTCATCTTCATCATCATCAGCATCTTTGACATCAACTTCTTCTTCACCTTATTCATCTTCTTCTTCATCTTCTACCTATTTTTTTTTTTATTACATTCTTCATATTCATTTTATTCAACTATTATTATTCTTCCTATTCTACATATTCTTTTTATTCCACTGTTATTATTCTTCCTATTCTACTTCTTCATCATATTCTCATTTGTGACAGGCATTCCCGTAGTTGTTATCTATAAAAGTTGGAAGATTACACCTTCCGTTCTGCCAGTCACAAAAGTTACATTTGTCCGCGTTCAGTTTGGCCTGCAGCATCAGGCTTTATCCAGGGGCACCACGAGGAGGAACGGACTCACCCCCATACACTGCTTAGTCTTCTTCTGCATATAATTTAGATAATATCTTTTGCTCTGATATTAAGTCTTATGCTTAATGTTCTTCTGCTCTTTGTTCTGCAGCCTCTTGTTCTTCTGCTTCTCGGTCTTCCATGTCGTCGTCTCCAGGGTCGTCGTCTCCAGTGTCGTCATCTCCGCCGTCGTCGTCTCAGCCGTCGTCGTCTCCGCCGTCGTCGTCTCCGCCGTCGTCATCGGGGTGGTCTTCCGGGTCGTCGTCGTCGTCATCGGGGTGGTCTTCCGGGTCGTCGTCATCGGGGTGGTCTTCCGGGTCGTCGACTTTAGGGTCTTAAACTTGGAAATGTAGCAGAAGGTACAAGAAGGCTGAGAAAATGCCAAGAACCAGCTGATGGAACTGGAACTCGGATGGCTACCCGAAGGTTCAAGAGCCTATGGAACTACCGAGGACCAGCTGACGTTACTGGAACCCGGTTACTAAGCAGGAGGTACCCGTGCTAAAAAGCACTACCAAGGACCGCCTGGCGTTGGCGGAACTCGGATACCCAGAAGGAGGCACCTAAGCCAAAGGCTCTGCCCGGAACCAGCTGACGTTACTGGAACCAGGATGGGGAGCCGAAGGTCCAAGAGCCAATGGAACTACCGAGGACCAGCTGACGTTACTGGAACCCGGTTACTAAGCAGGAGGTACCCGTGCCTGAAAGCACTACCAAGGACCACCTGACGTTGGTGGAACTTGGATACCCAGAAGGAGGCACCTAAGCCAAAGGCTCTGCCCAGAACCAGCTGACGGTACTGGAACCAGGATGGGGAGCAGAAGGTACAAGAGCAAAAGACACTGCCGAGAACCAGCTGACGGTGCTGGAACCAGGTGGTGGACCCGAAGGCCCACAGGAGAGGAGAGAACAGCTAGGCCGCGAGGCAGCCGCAGTTACCGAACCCCAACAGTCCTACAGGGGGAGCTGGGCCTACTGGCACTACAGAACCAGCCTTGACTACCAGTTCACGCAGCCCACATAGGAAGCTCCTAAACTGGAGGCACCCTGGAGTTGGCTAACCCGACTGCAACACGACGGGGCAAACATAGGCGTCTCAGCGAGTTTGACACACCCCGGAAACAGCTGACGGTGCTGAAACCAGGTTTGGCACGAGGGAGTACCTGTGACAAAAACACTGCCGAGAACCAGCTGGCGGTGCTGGAACCCAGATGCGTTGCCCCAGTGTGCAAGAGCCAATGGAACGACCGAGGACCAGCTGGCGGTGCTGGAACACGGTTACTAAGCTGTAGGTGCCCGCGCTTAAAAGCACTACCAAGGACCGCCTGACGTTGGCGGAACTCGGATACCCAGGAGGAGGCACCTAAGCCAAAGGCTCGGCCTGGAACCAGCTGACGGTGCTGGAACCAGGTGGTGGACCCCAAGGCCCACAGGAGAGGAGAGAACAGCTAGGCCGCGAGGCAGCCGCAGTTACCGAACCCCAACAGTCCTACAGGGGGAGCTGGGCCTACTGGCACTACAGAACCAGCCTTGACTACCAGTTCACGCAGCCCACATAGGAAGCTCCTAAACTGGAGGCACCCTGGAGTTGGCTAACCCGACTGCAACACGACGGGGCAAACATAGGCGTCTCAGCGAGTTTGACACACCCCGGAAACAGCTGACGGTGCTGAAACCAGGTTTGGCACGAGGGAGTACCTGTGACAAAAACACTGCCGAGAACCAGCTGGCGGTGCTGGAACCCAGATGCGTTGCCCCAGTGTGCAAGAGCCAATGGCACGACCGAGGACCAGCTGGCGGTGCTGGAACCCGGTTACTAAGCTGTAGGTGCCCGCGCTTAAAAGCACTACCAAGGACCGCCTGACGTTGGCGGAACTCGGATAGCCAGGAGGAGGCACCTAAGCCAAAGGCTCGGCCTGGAACCAGCTGACGGTGCTGGAACCAGGTGGTGGACCCCAAGGCCCACAGGAGAGGAGAGAACAGCTAGGCCGCGAGGCAGCCGCAGTTACCGAACCCCAACAGTCCTACAGGGGGAGCTGGGCCTACTGGCACTACAGAACCAGCCTTGACTACCAGTTCACGCAGCCCACATAGGAAGCTCCTAAACTGGAGGCACCCTGGAGTTGGCTAACCCGACTGCAACACGACGGGGCAAACATAGGCGTCTCAGCGAGTTTGACACACCCCGGAAACAGCTGACGGTGCTGAAACCAGGTTTGGCACGAGGGAGTACCTGTGACAAAAACACTGCCGAGAACCAGCTGGCGGTGCTGGAACCCAGATGCGTTGCCCCAGTGTGCAAGAGCCAATGGCACGACCGAGGACCAGCTGGCGGTGCTGGAACCCGGTTACTAAGCTGTAGGTGCCCGCGCTTAAAAGCACTACCAAGGACCGCCTGACGTTGGCGGAACTCGGATACCCAGGAGGAGGCACCTAAGCCAAAGGCTCGGCCTGGAACCAGCTGACGGTGCTGGAACCAGGTGGTGGACCCCAAGGCCCACAGGAGAGGAGAGAACAGCTAGGCCGCGAGGCAGCCGCAGTTACCGAACCCCAACAGTCCTACAGGGGGAGCTGGGCCTACTGGCACTACAGAACCAGCCTTGACTACCAGTTCACGCAGCCCACATAGGAAGCTCCTAAACTGGAGGCACCCTGCAGTTGGCTAACCCGACTGCAACACGACGGGGCAAACATAGGCGTCTCAGCGAGTTTGACACACCCCGGAAACAGCTGACGGTGCTGAAACCAGGTTTGGCACGAGGGAGTACCTGTGACAAAAACACTGCCGAGAACCAGCTGGCGGTGCTGGAACCCAGATGCGTTGCCCCAGTGTGCAAGAGCCAATGGCACGACCGAGGACCAGCTGGCGGTGCTGGAGCACGGTTACTAAGCTGTAGGTGCCCGCGCTTAAAAGCACTACCAAGGACCGCCTGACGTTGGCGGAACTCGGATACCCAGGAGGAGGCACCTAAGCCAAAGGCTCGGCCCGGAACCAGCTGACGGTGCTGGAACCAGGTGGTGGACCCCAAGGCCCACAGGAGAGGAGAGAACAGCTAGGCCGCGAGGCAGCCGCAGTTACCGAACCCCAACAGTCCTACAGGGGGAGCTGGGCCTACTGGCACTACAGAACCAGCCTTGACTACCAGTTCACGCAGCCCACATAGGAAGCTCCTAAACTGGAGGCACCCTGGAGTTGGCTAACCCGACTGCAACACGACGGGGCAAACATAGGCGTCTCAGCGAGTTTGACACACCCCGGAAACAGCTGACGGTGCTGAAAGCAGGTTTGGCACGAGGGAGTACCTGTGACAAAAACACTGCTGAGAACCAGCTGGCGGTGCTGGAACCCAGATGCGTTGCCCCAGTGTGCAAGAGCCAATGGCACGACCGAGGACCAGCTGGCGGTGCTGGAACCCGGTTACTAAGCTGTAGGTGCCCGCGCTTAAAAGCACTACCAAGGACCGCCTGACGTTGGCGGAACTCGGATACCCAGGAGGAGGCACCTAAGCCAAAGGCTCGGCCTGGAACCAGCTGACGGTGCTGGAACCAGGTGGTGGACCCCAAGGCCCACAGGAGAGGAGAGAACAGCTAGGCCGCGAGGCAGCCGCAGTTACCGAACCCCAACAGTCCTACAGGGGGAGCTGGGCCTACTGGCACTACAGAACCAGCCTTGACTACCAGTTCACGCAGCCCACATAGGAAGCTCCTAAACTGGAGGCACCCTGGAGTTGGCTAACCCGACCGCACCACGACGGGGCAAGCATAGGCGTCTCAGTGAGCTTGACACAACCCGGAAACAGCTGACGGTGCTGAAACCAGGCTTGGCACGAGGGAGTACCTGTGACAAGAACACTGCCGAGAACCAGCTGGCGGTGCTGGAACCCAGATGCGTTGCCTATTAAAGATTGTCTTCCTAGAGCCCCAACTAGCGGTGTTGGAGCTAAGGGTAAGCAGGGGGAGCAGAGTGTAGGCCGAAGCCTGCACTGGAGGCAGCTTTGTGTCTGCGTTGCGTTTGCAGGACACTTTGCCGGCTACACAGTGGGGGAACAGCTGGCGTTGCTGAACCCCACTAACACAATGGCGTGTGTTTTTCTCTGTGCAGCTAGCACTTGCGGTCAAAAACTAGCGATGTTAGAGCCCGTGTTGAAGCAGGAGGAGGAGGAGAGGAGCAGAGTGTAGGCCGAAGCCTATTTGAACCAATTTCAAAGGAAACCTTTAACCCCCCCTCAGGTGTTACAAAGTACAAGAGACACACCTTGTGCAGTATTAATGCTGCACAAGTGAAAGGTTGCTCTATTAATTTGTCTACTTGCACACGCTGAATGAAAGACGTACACAATTTAGCCCATTGTACAGTCAAACTGTAGTGGATGCGTGACTTGGCTTTTTAAGGAGACGCAGCACAGGTGTCCCAAATAACGCCTTGGTGCTTGGCGCAGCTTCCTGAGCGTTGTTATTTGCTGTACAGGAGTCTGCGCTCTTGTGTTATCCCTTGGCAATGCCCTGTTAGAGCTGCCCGTCTTATGACCTCATTTCATGTTGGCCGGTGCGGTTAACGATGGCCATAAATCCCAGACCCACAGTGCCTTTTCATAAAGTCACACTGCGGTGCTGTGATTCGTGGCCTTGAGCAGTAAATATTTTGGCCGCTCACACACGTCCTTACACCTGCTTCAGACTGGGCGGCCTCTGCTGATCCCTTCTCGCATGCCGCGGCCATGAGGCTGCACAGTCTGAAGAAGGCGGAAGGAGATGAGTTAAGACAGGTGAAGATATGCACTGCTCGTGCCCATCAATTACACCCACGCAGTCAAAATAAGACAACGAGGAGCATTGTTTCAGGCAGGGCGGACGCACAGGCGCAACAAGCCAACCAATGATGTCAGAAGACGGGAAGCCTAGTTGAACCAATTTCAAAGGTTACCTTTAACCCCCCCCTCAGGTGTTGCAAGGTACAAGAGCCACACCTTGAACAGCATTAATGATGCACAAGTCAAAGGTTGCTCTATTTAATTTTGCTCCTTGCACACGCTGAATTAAACACGTACACTATTTAGCCCATTATACTGTCAAACAGTAGTGGAGGCGTGACTACTAGTCTTTTTAAGGAGACGCAGCACAGGTGTACAAATTTACACCTAGGTGCTGTGCGCAGATTCCTTACCGTTGTTATTTGCAGTACAGTAAACTGCGCTCTTGTGTTATCCCTTGGCAATACCCTGTTAGTGCAGGCCGTCTCATGACCTCATTTCATGTTGGCCGGTGCGGTTAACGATGGCCATAAATCCCAGACCCACAGTGGCTTTTCCTAAAGTCACACTGCGGTGCTGGGATTCGTGGCCTTGTGCAGTAAATATGTTCGCCGCTCACACATGTCCTTACACCTGCTTCAGACTGGGCGGCCTCAGCTGATCCCTTATCGCATGCCGCGGCCAAGAGGCCGCACAGTCAGAAGAAGGCGGAAGGAGGGGAGTGAAGACAGGGGAACATATGCACTGCTCGTGCCCATCAATCACACCCTCGCAGTCAAAATATATGAGACAACGGGGGGCGTTGTGTCGGGCAGGGGGGACGCACAGGCACAGCCAGCCAACCAATGATGTCAGGAGACGGGCAGCGCTAACAATGGGGGTGCTGCGTGTCATTAAAAAGGAAAGTCACACCTCAGGGACATTGTAATGGTCTGTAATGAGACACATTTTGTACTTGTTGAGTTCCACGTGTGCAAGGAGAAAAAGTCAGCCACCTTGTACAAATGCAGCAGTACTGCTGTACAAGGTGGCTGTTATACATAGAAACACCTGGGGGGGTGGGGGGCAGGCTCCCTTCAATTTCAGTTCATGTGCCTGCGTGGCGTTTGCAGGCCACGTTGCCAGCTACACAGCAGGGGAACAGCTGGCGGTGCTGAACCCCAATAACACATTGGCTGGTGTTTTTCTCTGTGCAACTAGCATGTCCGGGCAGAAACTGGCGTTGTTTGAGCCCAGGGTCAGCAGGAGGAGGAGAGGAGCAAAGTGTAGGCCGAAGCCTGCACTGGTGGCAGCTTTTGGTCAGTTGTGCCAGCGTGGCTTGTGCTGGACACGATGCCGACTACACAGCAGGGGAACAGCTGGCGGTGCTGAACCCCACTAACACATTGGCTGGTGTTTTTCTCTGTGCAGCTAGCATGTCCGGGCAGAAACTGGCGTTGTTTGAGCCCAGGGTCAGCAGGAGGAGGAGAGGAGCAAAGTGTAGGCCGAAGCCTGCACTGGTGGCAGCTTTTGGTCAGTTGTGCCAGCGTGGCTTGTGCTGGACACGATGCCGACTACACAGCAGGGGAACAGCTGGCGGTGCTGAACCCCACGAACACATTGACTGGTGTTTTTCTCTGTGCAGCTAGCAGTTCCGGGCAGAAACTAGCGGTGTTTGAGCCCAGGGTCAGCAGGAGGAGTAGAGGAGCAGAGTGTAGGCCGAAGCCTAGTTGAACCAATTTCAAAGGTTACCTTTAACCCCCCCCCTCAGGTGTTGCAAGGTACAAGAGCCACACCTTGAACAGCATTAATGATGCACAAGTCAAAGGTTGCTCTATTTAATTTTGCTCCTTGCACACGCTGAATAAAACACGTACACTATTTAGCCCATTATACTGTCAAACAGTAGTGGAGGCGTGACTACTAGTCTTTTTAAGGATATGCAGCACAGGTGTCAAAATTTACACCTAGCTGCTGTGCGCAGATTCCTGAGCGTTGTTATTTGCTGTACAGGAGTCTGCGCTATTGGGATTCCTTGGCCATGCGCTGTGAGCGCTTCCTGTCTTCTGACCTCATTTAATGTCGGCCGTTACGGTTAGCGATGGACATGAATCCCAGACCCACAGTGTGTTTTCAAAAAATCACACTGCGTGGCTGGGATTCGTGGCCTTGTTCAGTAAATATGTTTGACGCTCACACATGTCCTTACACCTGCTTCAGACTGGGCGGCCTCATCTGATCCCTTATCGCCTGCCGTGGCCATGAGGACACCCAGTCTGAAGAAGGCGGAAGGAGATGAGTGAACACAGGCAAACATATGCACTGCACATGCCCATCAATCACACCCTCGCTGTTCAAAAAAATAAGACACCGAGGGGCGTTGTTTCGAGCAGGGCAGACGCACAGGCGCAGCCAGCTAACCAATGATGTCAAAAGACGGGCAGCGCTAACAAGGGTGGTGCTGCGTATCATTAGAAAGGAAAGTCACACCTCAGGGACAGTGGAATGGTCTCAATGAGACACATTTTGTACGTGTTGAGTTCCACGTGGGCAAGGAGAAAAAGTCAGCCACCTTGTACAAATGCAGCAGTACTGCTGTACAAGGTGGCTGTTTTACATAGAAACACCTGGGGGTGGGGGGCAGGCTCCCTTCAATTTCAGTTCATGTGCCTGCGTGGCATTTGCAGGTCACGTTGCAAGCTACACAGCAGGGGAACAGCTGGCGGTGCTGAACCCCACTGACACATTGACTGGTGTTTTTCTCTGTGCAGCTCGCATGTCCGGGCAAAGACTGGCGGTGTTAGAGCCCAGGGTCAGCAGGAGGAGGAGAGGAGCAATGTGTAGGCCGAAGCATGCACTGGTGGCAGCTTTTGGTCAGTTGTGCCAGCGTGGCTTGTGCTGGACACGATGCCGGCTACACAGCGGGGGAACAGCTGGCGGTGCTGAACCCCACTAACACATTGGCTGGTGTTTTTCTCTGTGCAGCTAGCACTTCCGGGCAGAAACTGGCGGTGTTTGAGCCCAGGGTCAGCAGGAGGAGGAGAGGAGCAGAGTGTAGGCCGAAGCCTGCACTGGTGGCAGCTTTTGGTCAGTTGTGCCAGCGTGGCTTGTGCTGGACACGATGCCGACTACACAGCAGGGGAACAGCTGGCGGTGCTGAACCTCACTAACACATTGACTGGTGTTTTTCTCTGTGCAGCTAGCAGTTCCGGGCAAAAACTAGCGGTGTTTGAGCCCAGGGTCAGCAGGAGAGGAGCAGAGTGTAGGCCGAAGCCTAGTTGAACCAATTTCAAAGGTTACCTTTAACCCCCCTCAGGTGTTGCAAGGTACAAGAGCCACACCTTGTGCAGCATTAATGCTGCACAAGTAAAAGGTTGCTCTATTTGTTTTGCTCCTTGCACACGCTGACTAAAACACGTACACTATTTAGCCCATTATACTGTCAAACAGTTGTGGAGGCGTGACTTGTCTTTTTAAGGAGACGCAGCACAGGTGTCAAAATTTGCACCTAGGTACTGGGCGCAGATTCCTGAGCGTTGTTATTTGCTGTACAGGAGTCTGCGCTATTGTGATCCCTTGGCCATGCGCTGTGAGCGCTTCCTGTCTTCTGACCTCATTTCATTTCGGCCGTTGCGGTTAGCGATGGACATGAATCCCAGACCCACAGTGTGTTTTCAAAAAATCACACTGCGTGGCTGGGATTCGTGGCCTTGTGCAGTAAATAGGTTTGCCGCTTACACATGTCCTTACACCTGCTCCAGACTGGGCGGCCTCAGCTGATCCCTTATCGCCTACCACGGCCAGGAGGCCGCACAGTCTGAAGAAGGCGGAAGGAGATGAGTTAAGACAGGCGAACATATGCACAGCTCGTGCCCATAAACCACACCCTCGCTGACAAAATAAATATGACAACAAGGGGCATTGTTTCTAGCAGGGCGGATGCACAGGCGCAGCCAGCTAACCATGATGACAAAAGACGGGAAACGCTACCAAGGGGGGTGCTGCGTATCATTAGAAAGGAAAGTCACACCTCAGGGACAGTGGAATGGTCTCAATGAGACACATTTTGTACGTGTTGAGTTCCACGTGGGCAAGGAGAAAAAGTCAGCCACCTTGTACAAATGCAGCAGTACTGCTGTACTAGGTGGCTGTTATACATAGAAACACCTGGGGGGGTGGGGCCAGGTTCCCTTTAATTTCAGTTCATGTGCCTGCGTGGCGTTTGCAGGTCACGTTGCCGGCTACACAGCAGGGGAACAGCTGGCGTTGCTGAACCCCACTAACACATTGGCTGGTGTTTTTCTCTGTGCAGCTAGCACTTCCGGGCAAAAACTAGCGGTGTTTGAGCCCAGGGTCAGCAGGAGGAGGAGAGGAGCAGAGTGTAGGCCGAAACCTGCACTGGTGGCAGCTTTTGTTCTGTTGTGGCAGCGTGGCTTGTGCTGGACACGTTGCTGACTACACAGCAGGGGAACAGCTGGCGGTGCTGAACCCCACTGACACATCACCTAGTGTTTTTTCTGTGTAGACAACACTTCCAGGTGGCAACTGACAGTGTTGAAACCCAGGGAATCAAAGAGGAGCAGAGTGTAGGCCGAAGCCTGCAGTGGAGCAAGTTGAAAGGGAACCTTTAACCCCCCCCCCCAGGCATTTGTTGCTGAAAGAGCCATCTTGTACAGCAGTAATACTGCACATGGAAAATGGTGGCTCCGAAAATTATGCTCCTTGCAAACGCTGAAGTACACACTCATATAATGTGTCCCCTCACACCGTCAAACCATCCCGGAAGTGGGACTTTCCTTTGTAATGTGACACAGCACAGCCGTCATTCCAACCCCCTTGGTGCCGGGCGCCACCTCCTCAACGTTGTTTGGTTCTGTCACGGAGCCCGCGCTGTAATGTTATCCCTTGGCCATGCACAGTTAGCGGTGCCCGTCTTCTGACATCATGTAGGTGTCAGGCTGGCAGTGCCTGTGCGTCCAAGCTGCCCGAGATCCAACCTTGCAGTGTCATCTAATGTAGTCCCACTGCGGGCCAGGGATCCATGGGCATGCGCAGTGCATATCATCGCCTCTCACTCACCTCCTTCCTGCTTCTTCAGACTGTGCGGCGTCACGGCCGTGGCATGCTATTAGGGATCAGCTGACGCCGCCTAGTCTGAAGAAGCGTGAAGAAGGGGAGTGAGAGGCTAGTATATGCACTGCGCATGGCCATGGATACCAGGCCCACTGTGGGATCACATTAGACGACACTGCGAGGTGTGATTTCGGGCAGCGTGGATGCACAGGCGCAGCCAGGACGACAACAAATGATGTCAGAGGACGGGCAGCGCAAACTGTGCATGGCCAAGGGATAACATAACAGCGCAGGGTCCATGACGGAATCAAACAACGCTAAGGAGGCAGCGCACGGTGCCAAGGGGGTAGCAATGACGGCTGTGCTGCGTCACATTACAAAGGAAAGTCCCACCTCCGGGACGGTTGGACGGTGTGAGGGGACACATTACATGAGTGTGTAGTTCAGCGTTTGCAAGGAGCATAATTTCAAGAGCGACCTTTCCCTTGTGCAGTATTAGTGCTGCACATGGTGGCTCTTTCAGTAACAAACGCCTAGGGGGGGGGGGGGACAGGTCCCCTTACATTTTAGTTGTGCCAGCGTGGCGGTCGCATGACACGTTGCCGGATACACAGCTGGGGATCAGCTGACGTTACTGAACCCCAATAACAGAGGAGCGACTGTTGACTGTGCACACAGCACTTCCAGGCACCAACTGGCGGTGTTAGAGCCCAGGAACAGCAGGAGGAGCAGATTGGAGGTATTGCCGCACACACAGCTGGGGATCAGCTGACGTTACTGAACCCCAATAACAGAGGAGCGACTGTTGACTGTGCACACAGCACTTCCAGGCACCAACTGGCGGTGTTAGAGCCCAGGGACAGCAGGAGGAGCAGATTGGAGGTATTGCCGCACACACAGCTGGGGATCAGCTGACGTTACTGAACCCCAATAACAGAGGAGCGACTGTTGACTGTGCACACAGCACTTCCAGGCACCAACTGGCGGTGTTAGAGCCCAGGGACAGCAGGAGGAGCAGAGGAACAGAGTGTAGGCCGAAGCCTGATTGGAGCAAGTTGAAAGGAAACCTTTAACCCCCCCCCCCCCAAGACGTTTGTAGCTGAAAGAGCCATCTTGTGCAGCACTAAGGATGCAAAAGGAAAAGGTTGCTCTTTTAATTATGCTCCTTGCAAACACCGAAGTAAACACTAAAAATGTGTCCCTTTATACCGTTAAACCGTTCCGGAGGTGCGAATTTCCTTCGTAATGGACACAGCACAGCTGTCATTCCTATCCCCTTGATGCCGTGCGCTGCCTCCTCAGCGTTGTTTTAAGCTGTCACGGAGCCTGCGCTGTTCTGTTAGCCCTTGGCCATGCCCAATTAGCGCTGCCTGTCTTCTGACATAATTTGGTGTCAGGCTGTCAGTGCCTGTGCGTCCGCGCTGCTCCAGATCCCACCTCGCAGTCTCGTCTAACGTAATCCCACTGCGGGCCTTGGAACCATGGGCATGCACAGTGCATAACCTCGACTCTCACTCCCCTCCTTCCCTCTTCTTCAGACTGTGCGGTGTCACCGCCGTGGCATGCTAGGGATCAGCTGACGGCGCACAGTCTAAAGAAGGCGGAGGGAAATGAGCGAGAGCCCGAGGGGAAGATATGCACTGCGCATGCCCATGGATCCCAGGCCCGCAGTGTGACTCAATCAGAAGACACTGCGAGGCGGGATCTCGGGCAGCGCGGCCGCACAGGCGCAGCCAGCCTGACACCAAATTATGTCAGAAGACAGGCAGCGCAAATAGGGCATGCCCAAGGGATAACAGAACAGCGCAGGCTCCGTGACAGCTTAAAACAACGCTGAGGAGGCAGCGCATGGCACCAAGGGGGTAGGAATGACGGCTGTGCTGCGTCACATTACGAAGGAAAGTCCCAGCTCCGGGACGGTATAACGGTATCAGTGTACACATTTTATAAGTGTAAAGTTCTGCGTGTGCAAAGAGCTAAAAAAAAAGAGCTACCTTTTCCTTGTGCAGCATTACTGCTGCACAAGATGGCTCTTTCAGTAACAAACGACGGGGGGGGGGGTAGGGGACAGGTTCCCTTACATTTAGGTTGTTGTGCCAGCGTGGCGGTCGCAGGACACATTGCCGGCTACACAGCTGAGGATCAGCTGACGTTACTGAAACCCAATAACACTAGGTCGTATGTTTTTACTGTGCAGCCTGCACTTCTGAGCCGCAACTGGCAGTGTTGGAGCCCAGGAATAGCAGTTCAGGTGGTAGAAAGATGAACACAGCAGGAGACCTGGATGACACCCAATTACTTAATCAGGCAGAGGAGTGGCAAATTCCTGCGAGATCCAGGCCTGGTTCATTTTCAGGAAAGTAAGCCGGTCAACGTTATCGGAGGATAGTCGCATGCGACGGTCTGTTAGTACACCACCTGCGGCACTAAAGACACGTTCCGATAAGACACTAGCCGCAGGGCAAGCCAGCACCTCCAATGCATACTGGCTTAGCTCTGGCCATGTATCCAGCTTAGAGACCCAAAACTTGAACGGGGAAGAGCCGTCTGGGAGTACAGTAAGAGGGCAAGCCATGTAGTCTGTCACCATCTGACGGAACCGTTGCCTCCTGCTGACTGGAGCCGCCGGTGATGGTGTAGACATTTGGGGCGGGCACACAAAAGTGTGCCAGAGTTGTGCCATACTGGGCTTGCCTTGGGCAGAGGCACTGCTTCTGCTCCCTCTTTGGGCAGAGCCTCCCCCACTGCCTCGACGCACTGAGCTGCTTTGTAAAGCACTAGCAGCACTCCTCTCAGTTGGACAGGAGAAGATGATGGAATTCACCAGTGTGTCGTGGTACTCCCGCAATTTACGCTCCCGGGTCAACGCAGGGATGAGGTTTTGGACGTTGTCCCGGTAGCGAGGATCGAGGAGGGTGAACACCCAATAATCAGGCATGTTGAGAATGTGGTCGATGCGGCGGTCGTTTCTCAGGCACTGCAGCATGAAATCCACCATGTGCTGCAGAGTGCCAACTGGCCCAGAAACGCTGTCCCCTGCTTGAGACATGATCTCTGCCCGCTCGTCATCACCCCACCCTCGCTGTACACACTGACCACTGGACAATTGTGTCGCTCCCTCCTCTGGACGGAGCTCTTCCTCCTCCATTGACTCCTCCTCATCCTCCTCACAAATTGGCCCCTGCGTACCCCTTTGTGAGGAACCACGTGGCGCTGACTCTCCAGAAGCTGATGGAAAAGGTGACTCCTCATCCTCCACCTCTTCCACCACATCATCCCTTAACCCTTGCAAAGTTTGCTGAAGCAGGCAGATAAGGGGGACAGTCATGCTGACTAGTGCATCATCTGCACTTGCCATCCGCGTGGAATAATCAAAAGGACGCAAAACCTGGCAGACGTCCTTCATAGTGGCCCACTCTGTGGTTGTGAAGTCTGATCGGCGCTGACTGCGACTTCTTTGCGCCTGATGCAGCTGGTACTCCATAACTGCTTGCTGCTGCTCACACAACCGCTCCAACATATGTAACGTGGAATTCCACCGGGTAGGTAGGTCACATATGATGCGGTGTTCCGGAAGGCGGAATCGGCGCTGCAGAGCAGCAATGCGGGATCTGGCCAAGCTGGAACGCCGCAAGTGAGCACACTCTAGGCGGACCTTGTGCAGCAGGGCATCAAGATCCGGATAGTCCCTCAGAAAACTCTGCACAACCAAATTGAGCACATGTGCCAGACATGGGATGTGAGTGAGGTTGCCAAGGGCCAAAGCTGCCACCAGATTTCGGCCATTGTCACACACTACCATGCCTGGCTGGAGATTCGCTGGCAGTAACCACACATCGCTCTCCTGCTTGATGGCATTCCAGAGCTCCTGCGCTGTGTGGCTTCGATGCCCCAATGAAACTAGTTTCAAGACGGCCTGCTGACGTTTGGCCACGGCTGTGCTCATGTCGGTCATAGGTAAACGTTCACGGGTCCATGTGGAGGTGGACTGTGACGGATCCTGCAGAGAGGAATCAGAGGAACTGGTGTAAGAGGAGGAGTCGATGCGTACAGACTGGATTCCTGCAATCCTTGGAGTGGGCAGGACACGTCCTGCGCCACTCGCACGATCTGTACCTGGCTCAACAACATTAACCCAATGGGCAGTGAGGGAAACATATCGCCCCTGTCCATGCTGACTGGTCCACGCATCGGTGGTGAGGTGGACCTTGCTACTGACGGCGTTCAGTAGCGCATGTTTTATGTTTGCCTCAACATGCCTGTGCAGGGCAGGGACAGCCTGCCTGCTGAAGTAAAAGCGGCTGGGCACCTTGTACTGTGGGACTGCCAATGCCATCAAGTCACGGAAGCTGTCAGTCTCCACCAGCCTGAACGAGAGCATTTCCGGGGACAACAGTTTGGCAATGCCTGCATTCAGAGCCTGTGCTCGGGGGTGGTTGGCCGAGAATGCCCGCCTTTTCTCCCATGCCTGGACTACCGATGGCTGTAGAGTAGACTGGGAGTGTGAGGATGACTGGGAAGGTGGTGCTGTGGGTGGAATTACACTAGGTCTCTGGACAACAGTGGAGGAAGAGGCAACACGAGATGAAGAGGTGGTAGCTGCCGCTGTTGGTTGGCCTACGTCTTCACTGTGTTTCTGTAACTCCACCGCGTGCCTGTTCCGCACATGTTTCCACATATTTGTGGTATTGAGGTTGCTGACACTTTTACCTCTTTTTACTTTCTGATGACACAGCTTGCATTTGACAAAACAAATGTCATCTGCAACTGTGTCAAAAAAGGACCAGGCACTGCAAGTCTTGGGAGCGCCCTTTTTGGCTTTGGAAAGAGACAGGCTCCTAACGGTGCCAAAGTGGAGGCTACAGGCTCCGCAGTCTTCCCCCTCCCTCTCCCTCTTTGTCCCGTAAGGGGAAGCTCTTCCTCAGAGCTGCTCCCACCACCTTCCTGTTCCTCACGCCACGATGGGTCAAGGACCTCATCATCTCCACTACCCTCTGCCACCAACTGCTCCTCCTGGGTAGTCTCGGCAGCACAGTACGCATCAGAAAGCGGCACCTGAGTTTCATCATCAGATGCGTACTGCGCTGTGGTCACCGGAGGCACTGGCCCACCTGCCTCTTCAGAGTCAGAGAGATAAAGCTTTTGGGCATCACTGCACACTGCCTCTTCTTCCATTTCTCCAATGCTGCTTGGCTGGCCCCCTGTTTCCAAGCCAAGAGATTCAGAGAACAGAAGTAGAGACGGCTCCTGTCCTGGGCTCTCTGACTGCCTGGCCAATTTGGCAGGTGGTGAAGAGACAGATGGCTGCTCTCCAGTGCTCTGTGCCTGAGAGGATGTGGCACTAACTGAAGTCGATGCCGAGGCTTTAGCTGCCATCCACCCGACAACGGCTTCAATTTGGTCTTCACGTAGCAGCGGTGCACGGCGCTCTCCGACAAAGCTGCGCATGAAGGACTGTTCCCTGCTGAAACTGAGTGACGACGAGTCACCGGCGCCCGCAGCAGGCACAGAATCACCACGTCCTCTCCCTGCTCCTCTCCCTGCTCCGCGCCCACGCCCACGTGCCTTACTCCCTGCCCTCTTCATCTTGGTTGACAGATAAAGATAAGCAGAAAAGTACTAAGGCCTAAGTGTGCTTATTCCTGAAATGCTCCTCCTAACAGGTGTAAGAAACACTAATGTTGTAAATTGTGGACTAAACTTTATTATTTTTCAAATGTGGCCTACACAAGTGTTAAGTTGTGTTTGGTGAACTTAACTTTTTTTTTGGTGCAGATCGGGCTACAGAGCTAGTTTAAATCACACGGAGACCGTGGAGACAGCCGTAAACGGCGCTGCAAGGCCAAAAAACCCTCCTCTCGGTTATCCTATATAGTGTTTTTCCACTATTTAGCTGGATACGAGTGGAAAGACACTAATAGGAATTTTTTTTTTCAAATTTTAAACAGGCTGCACTATTTGAAAAAAAGTAAAATTTTTCTCAAGGTATGAGGCAGTAACGAACCCTGAGCTGAATCCAACCGGCTATGGCTGCACACAGACTACAGGGCGAGCTGGGCTCACACGGAGACCGTGCAGACAGCCGTAAACGGCGCTGCAAGGCCAAAAAAACCTCCTCTAGGTTATCCTATATAGTGTTTTTCCACTATTTAGCTGGATACGAGTGGAAAGACACTAATAGGAATTTTTTTTTTTCAAATTTTAAACTGGCTGCACTATTTGAAAAAAAGGAAATTGTTTTTCAAGGTATGAGGCAGTAACGCACCCTGAGCTGAATCCAACCGGCTATGGCTGCACACAGACTACAGGGCGAGCTGCGCTCACACAGAGACCGTGCAGACAGCCGTAAACGGCGCTGCAAGGCCAAAAAACCCTCCTCTAGGTTATCCTATATAGTGTTTTTCCACTATTTAGCTGGATACGAGTGGAAAGACACTAATAGGAATTTTTGTTTTTCAAATTTTAAACAGGCTGCACTATTTGAAAAAAAGTAAAATTTTTCTCTAGGTATGAGCCAGTAACGAACCCTGAGCTGAATCCAACCGGCTATGGCTGCACACAGACTACAGGGCGAGCTGGGCTCACACGGAGACCGTGCAGACAGCCGTAAACGGCGCTGCAAGGCCAAAAAACCCTCCTCTAGGTTATCCTATATAGTGTTTTTCCACTATTTAGCTGGATACGAGTGGAAAGACACTAATAGGAATTTTTTTTTTCAAATTTTAAACAGGCTGCACTATTTGAAAAAAAGTAAAATTTTTCTCAAGGTATGAGCCAGTAACGAACCCTGAGCTGAATCCAACCGGCTATGGCTGCACACAGACTACAGGGCGAGCTGGGCTCACACGGAGACCGTGCAGACAGCCGTAAACGGCGCTGCAAGGCCCAAAAACCCCCCTCTAGGTTATCCTATGTAGTGTTTTTCCACAATAGAGCTGGAGACTGGTGGAAAAACACTAATAGGAAATTTGAGAAAAAATGTGCAGCAGGCTGCACTAAGAGCAAAAAAGGACAACTGTGTGAGGCAGTGTGAACCCCCCCTGAGCTGAATACAACCGGGTATATGGCTGCACACAGACTACAGAGTGAGCTGCACACACACACACACACAGAGACCTTGCAGAACGCTGTTAAAACAGCGCTGCAAGGCAAGAGCAAGGTGAACAGTGAAGAACACACAGCGTTTTGCTAAATTAGCCTTTGGAAAGGAAAATAAAGCAATTAGCTAGCTCGACTGGCCCTCAGTTAGAACACAGCGTCCTGTCCCTAACTGAAATCACAGCAGAGTGAGCGCAAAATGGCGGCAGCGTTTTTTATAGTGCAGAGTGACATCATTTCAGCAGCCAATCCAAGCCTTGCCAGTACTTACATGCCCACCATGCTAAACAGGATGTGCCCACACTTCCAATCATTCCTCATTGGCTGCTGCGTTCAGTTTGAATTCTGGGAACTTCCGATTCCGGTATCCGATACGCGGGAAGTATCGGAATTCGGTATCGGAATTCCGATACCGCAAATATCGGCCGATACCCGATACTTGCGGTATCGGAATGCTCAACACTAATTACCTGTCATGGTGTGGTGTTATTTGTCCCTTGTATGTGATATTATTGGTCATTTTAAAAATTGAAAAATAAATAAAAATATACCTAAATTGTATTGGATAATTTAACAAATGTTTAATAAGTTGCAGTAGAGTAGAACCCGGCCAAAAGAGTCTACAAAAGCTGTTGGCTATGTATGTGATCTGGTGATGGGAACTGTTAATGTGTGATTGGTGAGGATGTGGTTCAGAAGTGAAGTTTTTCCAAGAGATGGCGATGGGACTGTAGAAGGTTCGAGGGGTGGAAGCGGATCTGGGGTGGAGCTTGTCTGGAGTCTAAAGGGGGCCCCGAAATGTTGCCAGTATGGGGCCCCGAAATTCCTAGTGGCAGCCCTGCATGGGGGGTGCATTATACTGTATGGAGGACCATGGAGGAGTGTATTATATTGTAAAGAAGACCATTGGGGGGTTAATTATATTGTATGGAGGACCATGGGGGTGCATTATATTGAAGGAGGACCCTGTGGGGTGCATTATATTTTATAGATGAAAATAGGAGGTTCATTATATTGTATGGAGGACCAGTGGGTGCATTATATTGGATGAAGGACCATGAGGGGATGCATTATATTGTATGGAGGCCCATGGGGGGTGCATTATATTGGATGAAGGACCATGAAGGAGTGCACTATATTGGATGAAGGACCATGAGGAGTGCATTATACTGTATGGAGTATCATGGGGAGAGCATTATATTGTTTGGAGGGACCATGGAGGGGGTACATTAAATTATATGGAGTACAATGGGGGGTGCGTTATATATTATATGGAGGACCATGGGGAGTGCATTATATTGTATAGAGGACCATGGCGAATAGATTACATTGTATACAGGACCATTGCGCGTACATTATATTGTACAGAGGGCCATGGGGGTGCATTAAATTCTATGACGGACCATGGTGAGTGCATTATATTGCATGGAGGACCATGGAGGTTGTATTATATTGTATGGAAGACCATGGGGGTGCATTATATTGTATGAAGGACCATTGGGGGTGCATCATATTGTATGGAGTACCATGGGGGGGTGCATTATATTGTATGTAGGACAAAGTTGAGTGCATTATATTGTATGGAGGATCATGATGAGTGCATTATATCGTATGGAGGACCATGGCGAGTGCATTATATTGTATAAAGGACCATGGCCAGTGTATTATATTTTATGGAGGACAATATGGAGTGCATTATATTGTTTGGAGGACCATGACGAATGCATTAAATTGTATAGAGGACCATGACGAATGCAGTGCATTTTATGGAGGATCATGGTGAGTGCATTATATTCTATGGAGGACCATGGGGGATGCATTATATTGTATGGAAGATCATGCGGAGTGCACTATACTCTATGGGGGGACCATGGGTAGTGCATTATACAATACTAGATGGCAGCCCGATTCTAAAGAATCGGGAGTCTAGAATCCATATATACTTTATTTATTCAAATGTAAGAATAATACAATTAATAAATAATAGTAAGAAAGAACAAAAATAATAGGCAGTATATGGAGAAAACACCAAACAAAAGTTCAAAATTGGTGTGAAAATGTCACTGAACCACTTCACAACTAAATATATATAGTTTTGGTAAATGGTATTATCATTTTTTTGACGAAATTCGGCAGGAGCTTGAAGAGCAACGTCACTGGGCCCGCCTCCACGCAGTAGAAACTTGCTGTGAGGTAAAAATTCAAAAATCACACCAAAATGGCGGGCGGAGTGTGTCACAGTACGGCACGTTTCTGATTGGTCGCTCGCAGCAGGCGGCAACCAATCAGACACTGGACACTGTTGACGTCACTTATCTCCGGACATTATCTCCGGACATTAGCTCCGGACATTAGCTCCGGACAAAGCCACGGAAGTTGGCACAAATTGCAGGAAGTAGCATTCTAGGCAATTATATATTAGATGGAGGGCACAGTATATTATATGGAGGATTATGGGGACCTATTATGCTATATGGAGGATTATGGGAGGTCATTATACTATATGGAGGATTATGGGAGGTGCATTACACTATATGGGGGATTATGGTGGGAGCATTATACTATGTGGAAGGTTATGTGGGGCCATTATAATATTTGGAGGGCTATGTGGGGGGCCATTATACTGTATGCAAGCAATTATATAGTGTGAAGATTTGTGTGGGGTCCATCATGCTGTGTGGGGTCCATCATACTGTATGGTGGGCTAGTACGGGTCATTATACATTGTGGAGGCCATTATACTGTATGTAGGCCCATTATACTGCATGGAGGGCTGTGTGTGGGCCACATTTAGGGGTTATACTGTGTTGGGGTCACCATACTTTGCCTTGGGGGTACAGTAGGATCATTATACTGTGCTTGTACAGGCTAACGTGGAGGATCTCACCATGGGGGCACTTTTGTTGGCATCATACTTTATTAGGGCAATGAAAGAGGAATCTAGGACATCAGCAGGAGGAAAATTACTATGTAAAGGCTGGACAGTTGTAAGATATGCTATTCTATGACCCCGGGAATTATTTGTATTTATTTATTTATTATTTTACTAGATGGTGGCCCGATTCTAACGCATCGGGTATTCTAGAATATGTATGTAGTTTATTTATGAAGTTTTCAGAATAATGCAATTTATACACAGACGGCTGGGCGCGAGCAATCAGCGAAGCAGCCGGCACGACCAATCAGCGAAGAGTGATTTAAATCCTGCGCCAATTTCGCTGATTGCTTGCGCTGGCTGGGCGTGACCGATCAGCGAAGCATGATGTAAATCCCCCGCCAATGTAATAATTGGTCACGCCAGCTTAGCGTGAGCAATGAGCGAAGCGTGATTTAAATCCCGTGCCATGCTGATTGGTCGCGCTGGCTGGGCACGAGCGATCAGCAAAGCGGGATTTAAATCCCGCAGCAATGTCGCTGATTGGTGGCGCCGGCTGGGCGCGACCAATCAGCGAAGCGTGATTTAAATCCTGTGCCAATGTCGCTGATTGGTCGCGCGCGCTGGCTGGCCGCGACCAATCAGCGAAGCGGTGTGACCGGAGCATCGCGAGCTGCAGGAAAAGCTGCTGCGGAGGCGACGGAAGGTGAGAATATCACAATTTTTTTTTTTTAGTATTTTTAACATTATATCTTTTTACTATTGATGCTGCTTAGGCCGAGACCGCTACGTCATCATCTCGCGAGACCGCAATGCATGGACCAGTCACCGTAGCTTCGCGTGGAGCGAGAAAGGCCTCGGCTGGATCCGGGGGGCCGATGGAGGGTGAGTATATAATGATTTTTTATTTTTTTGATTATTTTTAACATTAGATCTTTTTACTATTGATGCTGCATAGGCAGCATCAATAGTAAAAAGTTGGTCACACAGGGTTAATAGCAGCATTAACGGAGTGCGTTACACCACGGCATAACGCGGTCCGTTAACGCTGCCATTAACCCTGTGTGAGCGCTGACTGGAGGGGAGTATGGAGCGGGCACTGACTGCGAGGAGTAAGGAGCCGCCATTTTGCCGCCGGTCTGTGCCCGTTGCAGATTGGTCATGGCTGTTTTGCCGCGACCAATCAGCGACTTGGGATTTCCGTGACAGACAGAAAGAAAGACAGAAGGACAGACAGAAAGACGGAAGTGACCCTTAGACAATTATATAGTAGATTTTTTTGGGTGGGGGGGCAATTAGAACTTCTGTTATGGTGCCCCATGATTTCTATGTACGCCCCTGTGTATTCTATTAGGGTAATCAGTTTGCCATTCACCTTTCCTTCCTGCAAACACGTGGGTAATCACAAGCTGCTGGAAATGAACCCAAGTGATGGGGAATACTGGCTGCTTGGTTTCTCAGAAAGAAAACAATTTATTTTCCCTATGCTCCTATACTTCGTAACAACCATAGTTATACAAGGTTCACAACAGACAAAGGAATAACTACTGCAACGTGTACAGACCCTCTGTGTCCTGGAGAGTGAGGTGGGAACAACATTTAAATGTAAAATGATCCTGTGGGACATTGTTGTCTTCTGGAATAAATGTGTGGAGTAATATCCATCTCCTGCCATTGCTTGAGGTGTTACATTTTTTTGAATCTCAAACCCAACAGGATATCAAGCCATATCCGCACGTATGCTCTCCGCTTACCATTAATCTCTGTTTTACACACATACCCCTTGACTCGGACCCCGTTCAGCAGCCAGATGACAGACTCATTACTGATGGCTACTTTGCACCTTGCGCCATCTCAGGAACTCACCAGTGTTTTGTCCTTTTGAACTTCTGAACTCGAGCAACATTTGGGATTTGTCTGTGAAAGTAATTTTGCAAAGAGTAAAAGTCACGGAAAAGATTTTCAAAAGGGAGATTCTGTAAATGAATCTGCATTGAGTTAGAATATTTCTTTGTAAATATGTAGATGAAAGCACATGTGAAGCTTTGTAGCTATGTGCTGCTTTAAACAGTTATGCCTCCCCCCAAAAAACAAAAACAAACAATAAACCCCCCAAATTATTCTCTATCTATAGCCACTAGTAATTTTGGAACCCTGAGAACAGGGTGCTCCTCCATTCCATTTACTGTCAAAGAGACTGCCAGAAAAAGCCAAGTACAGCACTCTGTCTTCTCCAGCATGCCCATAGAGCACCTGTGATCCATTCTAGGTGAGCCTGCAGAGCATGCTGTCAGGATTCTCTGGTGTTGCGGTTGAGAGTGTGCGGTAAAAATGCGATTTGCATACTTTCGGCCACATTCCTACTAGATGTGATCGGCCTTACTCAGTTTATATTGAGCGAGGCCGAGCAAGTCTAGTCAGCACTAAAGAAGAACGAACTTGTTTCGGAAAACATCCGCCAATCTCAAATTCGGCACAAACATAGCTCATTCGGATTCATATTCAAATTCCCAAGCATTTTCCCTGAAAGTCAGCAAAATTCGGGCACAATTTGGTAAATGATTGCATTTCCACTAATTCTTTTGTTAGGACTTTGGCAAGGATAGTGGTGCTGTATGATGGGTGGGGGGACGTGTTTGATTAGGGAAAGGGAGAGGTCAGAGAAGCCGTGGACTGTTATTCTTTTTGTTTTTTTATTTACTTAATGTGTGAAGATTCTGGCTGTCAATCAGGTAAATGTCATTGGCTGCCGAAGTCACATGTCACTCTCCATATAAAAAGCGGAGATTTTGCTTTGGTGGTAACATTTTGTCAGTGTAATAGCACAGAGGCTGCTCCTGTTGAAGGAAGGCGAAGAGGTTACGTTGCGGCTTGCCGCACAGACACTGAGTAATGCAACCACGACAAGCACTGCATCCTCAGCCACAACTCTGGCTGTGGCAGCGGTCTTGGGTCTGCAACTCACAGGGGTGGCAAGGGTTGCCTAGCCTGGGCCTTTTTTGAGACGGCAAACGATGACCTAAATCACATTATCTGCCAATTTTGCAAAAAATGACGCAGTAGAGGCAAAAATTGCAATAATTTGACTGCTACGTGCATGAACCAGCACATGCATGATCAATATACGTTAGTCTAGAAATCTCACTGTGCTAAAATGTTGGCTAGAGGGCCTCACCACCCACCGACCATCCCAACCATCGCATCTTCTGCTTCCTCCTCCTCGTTCACCGTGGCAACTGTTCTCACACAGGTCTCCGACCACAGAACCGCCACTTGTTTATCCCTTACAGTCAGGGTGAGTCAGCTGTTATGGAAATGGAGATACCTGCTGTTTTTTTTTGCCAAGCACATCACATCTTTCTCAATCCACCATAACATTGCCACCTGCACCTCTCTCACGGTCCAGCAGTTTGTCCGGTTCACCGTACTGTACTCCGCCCTCTCTCAGCACTGCAGCCAGCCCTCGGTCCCGCAGTTATGGTCATGTAAAATAATGTTTCCTCCTACACATGCCAAAGCTAAGAGCTTGAACTCCACATTATCCAATCTGTTGGCCAAAACAATGCTGTCTTTCCACCTGGTGGATACAGACGGTTTCCGAAAGCTGATGGCTGTCGCAGTCTCCCAGTACCAGTTGCACAGTCGCCGTTACTTCTCTAAGAAAGCTGTGCTTGTGCTACTCCAGCATGCCTCAGGCACCATAACTCGCTTCTTAAAAAAATCTATATCTACCAGGGTGCATTTCACCACATACACCTAGAAGGGCAAGCTTGGTCAGGGGTGGTACATCTCGCTGACTGGGCAGTGGGTGACTCTGGTGGGTGTGGGGCAGCCGCTGCTCCAAGAGCCTTGGAATCCCCAAGTCTTGCAGGACAAACCTCTACATTTAACACTTCCTCCACTGTTTCTACCTCCTCCTCTCTCTCCTCTAGGGCCTCCACCTGTGCCCTCAACCTTTCCTTTCATTCCTTAATGAGACCCGTGTTCCAATAGTGCAGAATTTCCTCCACTTCCGTACTACACAGCCAGGGCTCACCGCAATCAGGCAGTGTTTAAATTAATATGCCTTGGAGATCGCAGTCACACAGCTCAAGAGATGTGGACTGCTATCCAGGCCACATTTCAGCAATGGCTGTCTCCACTGAACCTGGAGCCAGGGAAGGCCGTGTGCGATAATGGTATGAATCTGGTGGCCTAAGTTTCATCAAGATGAACAAGTCCTGGATCTCCAATGACTTTTGCACACCTGTCAGACTGGGCATACTAGGCGATGGTGTAGTTTTTAGTGTGCTGCATTGATCTGGCATTATTGCAGTCTGTGACACCTTTGTGGTGTCTTCTTCTGTGCCTGCTGTTACTACTGCTGCTGATGTGGCAAACAATTTTTGGAAATTTGGAGACTACATGTTGGGTCTCCATCTGGTGGGTTGCCTGTAGTGGAAAGTGTGTCAGAGGCCTATTGTAATATTTCTACTCTAAGTAAATTGATAATACTTTAGTGGTATCTGCCCCTAATTTTTGGAAATTTTTGGACTCCGAGTTTAATCTCCTTCATGTGTGTTGCCTGTAGCAGTAGGGCTCCTAGACCTGCAGGACTCCATTTACTTTCTGTCAGCTAACTGTGTTATTATCTTTAAATTTTTCTAACATTAGTAGTCTACCAAGATGATATTTGTGCCACCTGAGTGTGCCTGAGTAGAAAAGTAGTTTGAGCTGTTGCATGAGGTATCAGGGCTCCCAGCACAGCAGGCCTACACCGATTCCTCACCCACCTCGTCTTAATTTAAACTTCAATTCAAAGATGTAAATGTTGGACCAGACCCTCATACCTCATGCATTGCCTATGGCTGACTGCTGCTGTGCCATTATCAAATTTATATTGTGGGTCAGTTGATGCCACTTTTCCTGGTGTCTGCCTCTAATTGTTGAAAATATTTGGACTCCAGGTTGGGTCTCCTTCATGTGTATTGCCTGAATTTGGCAGGCCTCTCAGAGAACCAGGCCTACACCTGTCACTCATCCACCTGTTACTGATCAATGTTTTAGCTAGAAATGCTGGTCCAAGCCCTGTCCCACGCATCCATGCTCTGTGCAATTATAGTATTTGTACTTTGGATCATTTGATGACACTTTTCCTGGTGTCTGCCCCTAATTTGAGTGGCTTTGGCAGCTTTTTTGCCCCCCCCCCCCCTGAAGGTGTTATCTATGCGTTTGGTTTTTGTCTCTCACTGAATTCAATGGATTTCAGGTATGTCCGCCGAACATGTTCAGCAAATATCGGGACAACGAGCCGAATTGAACTTTGAAATGCTTGTTCATCTCTAGTCAGCATGTGACTGCATGTATGCAAATCAATATAATGCAGAGCTGTTTATCTAAATTGAAGATTAGAGGGGTTCAGTTACAGTATATTATGCCTCCCCATACGGTAATCCCAGGCGTAGGACTGGGTTGACGTTCTCTCTTGAAGGTCTCTTCAATGACCTCACACAACTACACTCAAAAACTGTCATGGTGCAGAACAAGGTGGCACTGGAGGTCTATACTTTTGAGTGATGAGTCCTGCTTTTGTCTTGAATGCAATGACATCAGGAGATTGGTCTGGAGACTACATGGGCAAGGTGGCGAAGAGACCTTAATGAGGAAACATCACGCCAGTCCTATTCCTGGGATTATGGTGACATAATGTATAGTAGCTGGACTGCTCAAGTCTTCATTCCAGATACAATGACAGCTCAGCGATAGGGTTATTAGGTTGTGGACCCAATGGTGCAACTACTGTATTTCTTTATAGATTCCATGGAGCCATTTTTCAACATGGTAACGCCCGGCCAAATGTTGCTTGTTCTACTGTGAGCAGCCTGTGTGGCAGACTTGTCTCTCATCAAGGACATCTGGGACGTCATTAGTTGACAATTTCAAAGCTGCCAGCAGTAGATCTTGATGATTTGCACAAGTGCATTTAATGCAGCAGAACCTTCCTCCGACCACCATTAATAACTTCATTGATGGCAGTCAAAGTTTCTCTTAGTTTACATTAGTGCATACGGCTCTCATACTCAATACTAAATAAACTGAGATGTTTTAGCTATGGCATTTTTCTGTGCTGTGTTGTGCATAAATATGTGATTTTTATTAGTCTATGCCTGATGAAGGGACCGGACTAGTCTTGAAAACTTGCAATTTGTTACCATCTTTTCAGTTAGCCATTAAAAGGTATCAACCACTTAGGACTCTCAATTCTAAATATTTTTGAGATATTATAGAAATTTTCTTAACATTTTTTAATCATTTGCAGATTATTTAAATGCCTATGGATTCTGTGATTTCCGTAATTCATGACTTTGCCTTTTTGGTGTTGCAATTTCAATATTTGGGAGTGCATCTTAATTATTTTCACTATAGATTTTGGACTGCAAATTGCAAATATATTCATTTTGAAGTAAATCCTACTTGGTCCTCTCCAATTTTCCTGTTTTTCATTTAAAAATATAGTCTATATCGCTATAATAATAAATTTGAAACTTTAGTTATCTTCTGCTTTTTGAGACGGACGATGCTGGAGCTAAAACGATGTGTTGAAGTGAGAGAAAGAAAAGGACAGATGCCACTAATCTTCTTTGTATTTTTTCCAGGCCCTTATCAAAACCTGTATGGGCGCTGGCGCCCCTAGAAATAATAAAACATTAGCAAACTGCGACCTCTAGTGTTCACAATTGAGACCATTAAAGTGCTTCATCTTTTTATGAGGATTTTACATTTAATGAGGATGACGAAGGCTCAGAACGCCATTTTCCTCATCTATAATGTAATCCCTCATTATACAGTTTGCACATGCACAATAAAGTTCTATTAAGTGTTAACCACTCAAATCTGCACATTAATGTATTAATGACATGAGTTTATAATCCTTTATTGACTGTTAATTGGTTAACATTTTTAAAGAAATGGTAATCTAGACATGACACTTTTCTTCTTTTTAAATGTTTTTTTTTCCTTTCCTAGAATTAAGAATCAGTTATGGCATGCAGAATCCACAAAATAAACGTGAGACATTGAGATTTGTTTGTCTGAAGCTTGTCACTAATGTGAAAAGCTCAAGTTCTTTGTACAGTCATAGAGGCCATAAGGGAGTTGGGAGCATAATGTCTTATTATTGAGTTTAATGCTTGCCTGTGTATAAATTAAGCTCCTTCCAGTGGAGCTTGCAAGTAAGTAATATTTTAGCAGTTAAAAAGGGTTACTCAAATGCTTAAAATTTGTGACTTATGCTCCGGGTATGCTCCTTGACGTTTGGTGGATGGGAGTGGGGCTCTTGGATTCCAGTGAGTGGCAAGTATTTACTATATGTGCATGTGTATTGCTTTGTTCATCTTCTGTATACCGGTACTTGCCTTGGACTTTATGCGGACTACCTTATACTATGATTATTATTTTCTAGCCCATATTTGGGCTTTATTTTGGGACTTATAGTTCTTGTTATGGGGGTATTTGTTCGCATACTTAATCCAGCGCATGTTGCCACATGCACACACATTTTTTGCATGGGTTACACTCACTGGTGTCTCTTATAAAGGACATTTATTCCTTTCTTGTATTTTTAAGCATATCCCTGTATATAGGGAATGCTTTTGTTTGGGTATCTTTCTATGCTCTTTTAAATGTTTTTATGTCTTTTTGTACTTGTTTGCCTCAATAAAGCTTAGATTATTCTTACATTGGTTGTGTGTGCACTGTTTGTTGCGCCTTCTTTTTCTTTTCTATATTATTGTTTATGCCTTGGCGCAATAGTTGCACCCCCATCAGATATAATACATCATTGTAGGTGGTGCCTGCTCGCTTCTTTCTTTTTGTTTGGTGGATGGGCTCACAATTTTTGGCCAAATCTTGTGCTAAACATCTCATGTGTTTTTTCATAGATTTCACAAGCCATTACGCTATTCACATTTCATGTATCGCACATTTCCTTGCTTTAGTACAGTTGAGTGCAGCCATTATCTATTTGGGATGTAAGACTTTTTTTGGTTATGCACCAGTTCAGACTAGATTGCTGTTCAGTCAGTTTTCCTATATTTATTATGCTCCGGGTATGTCATAAATACTAGATTGGCGGGTGGTTGACTATTTGTACCCTTTCCCCCTGGGGCCTACTCATTATTTGTATCTGCATACTCTGTACTTTAAATATGACAATCCACCGCACTGATAGAAGTGCCACATGCTCTTTCAAATAGCTGATTTACAGGGGTTGCACAGGTATTCTAAGGAAAGGCCATAAATTTAATTTGTTAATGCAGGGGAGTTTGGAATCCTGCTTTAGAAAACTACAATGCAACCAATTTATGTCTGACAGACAGTGGCGTAGGAAGGGGGGTGCGGGGGGGGCGGGCCGCCCCGGGCGGCACAATGCGGGGGGCGGGCATCTAGCCCTGCTGGCACAAGCATCTCTTCAGTCAGTGCAGGGCCAGGCAGTGCAGGGCACATCGGGGTTAACAAGGCAGCCAGCGTGACATTGTTTTGTGGGCGGAGAGTTCTCCTGCTCTGCTCCTCCGCCCGCCCCTCGCTGACTGCTGAACTTACATCAGGACAGGCAGATTCTGGAGGAACTCCTTGGCAAGCCTTGCCGCCCTGAGTGAGTGCGATGTATCCCTGTATTCTGACAGTCTGGGTGACCTGGGGCGGCCACAGCTGATATACTGTATATTATATACTTCAGCAGCCGCCCAGGTCCCCAGCACCTGTCCTGTATATGTATATACTGTATCTATACAGCCTGCATGACAGTATATATAATATATATACAGGACAAGTGCTGGGGGCCTGGGCTGGGCGGCTGCTGAAATATATACACTGCACAGTACCATCACTCCCCTGTATATATACACTGCACAGTACCACTGCCCTGTATATATACACTGCACCGTACCACTGCCCTGTATATATACAATGCACAGTACCACTGCCCTGTATATATACACTGCACCGTACCACTGCCCTGTATATATACAATGCACAGTACCACTGCCCTGTATATATACAATGCACAGTACCACTCCTCCTGTATATATACACCGCACAGTACCACTCCTCCTGTCCTGTATATATACATTGCACAGTACCACTCCTCCTGTATATATACACCGCACAGTACCACTCCTCCTGTATATATACACTGCACAGTACCACTCCTCCTGTATATATACACCGCACAGTACCACTCCTCCTGTATATATACACCGCACAGTACCACTCCTCCTGTATATATACACTGCACAGTACCACTCCTCCTGTATATATACACCGCACAGTACCACTGTCCTGTATATATACACCGCACAGTACCACTCCTCCTGTATATATACACCGCACAGTACCACTCCTCCTGTATATATACACCGCACAGTACCACTCCTCCTGTATATATACACTGCACAGTACCACTCCTCCTGTATATATACACTGCACAGTACCACTCCTCCTGTATATATACACTGCACAGTACCACTCCTCCTGTATATATACACTGCACAGTACCACTCCTCCTGTATATATACACTGCACAGTACCACTCCTCCTGTATATATACACTGCACAGTACCACTCCTCCTGTATGTATACACTGCACAGTACCCTCCTCCTGTATATATACACTGCACAGTGCCCTCCTCCTGTATATATACACCGCACAGTACCACTCCTCCTGTCCTGTATATATACACTGTAGAATTTACAATAGCTGTCACTCATATAAGAAGTGAAATCTGGCATTGGACTATACCTAGATTTCTCTGCTGTATCTGGGCATCATGAATCGTGGTATGTGTTAAAGGGGGGGGGGGGGGACCCACTGAGACTCTTTTGCCCGGGGCCCTCAAAAACCTGGAGCCGGCCCTGGGGGTGGGTCACCGGGCTGCGGCCGGCGCTGCAGCTGTTTAACGCTATTGACGTGTGGGCCCGCGCCCGCACGTCAATAGTTAACAGCCGCCAGCCAATCTGAGGCTGGCAGCTGACGTCAGTCCCAGTGTGCATGTCGCCGGCGTCTGACATCATTGTCAGTCGCCGGCGAGTGCACGTTTCAGCTGCATGGAGAGAGCAGGAGCGCGGTCAGGTAAGCAGAACTTGGTTATTTTTGCAGTCCCGATCATGTGATGGTAACATTCACCGGCGAAACAATTAAAGTTCTACATCTGAGGTCTTATTCCTGCGGGGGGGGGGGGGGGGGGGCGCCAAGCTCGGGACCAGCCCCGGGCGGCAAAAGCTCTAGCTACGCCTCTGCTGACAGATACAAATACAGGTAGTACATGATAAGCATACTGCTGTTGTTTCCTGTGACTTAAAGCCTCATAGACTATTACTGCTGTGCTACAGCTTTATATTTGTTTGTTTTTTATGATAGCCATTAAGCATCCATTTGTTAAAGGCTTAACACATTCCTCTACTCCTTGATAATGTATACTTGTAATGTAACTCTGTCTCAGAGTGAATCAGGGTGAAGTCGACGTGACATGTACATTTATCAATATGACAGTTTCTTCTACAGTGAGTGGAGGATGATTTAGTGGCTAGTGTATAAATGGAAAAGTTACACTTTACTTTTTCTTTCACAGCAAATAGAAAGTGATCAACTGTTCCTCTATATTACTTCAGCATATGGTTTAAATTGAATGAATAATAAAATGAACCCTTGAAATAAGCCTAGTGTAAAAGTGCAAAGAGGCGAGTCAATAACCACGTGCATTATTCTAGTTTCTACAGTCACTTTTCTGCAGGTTACTGGGAATTCAGGAAAGCTTCTTCAACTGTTGCAGCAAATTGCTTAAAGTTAGGGAAGAGTCAGATGGCCGTGTAACTCGGATAAGGATCGCAACACAATGCTTGGTCTGGCTGCCGGCTCTCCTGACCCAAGTATGACAGGTGCATAGAAATACAGTAATGTGCAAAATAATAGCAGTATAACATTGCTAATGTGTTTTAAATACACTCCCTGACAGAAGTTATGCCGCTTATCCGTGTTATGTAAATGAAAGCTTATAATCTGACGTTAAATTCATCCATTGGTTGTATAAATTATTCAATTGAAAGCTGAAACCCTCTGAAATGTGGTTTAGGTTAAGAAAATAAATTGGCATCAATGCAGAAATATTGATCAGTTAATGGACACAGAATGGTCAAATTTTGGCAAGACAAAAGTTTTGTCGCCCACAGAAAGTAATGTGATATTCAAACAAATAATTAACTTAAAATACAAATAAATGTTGCATAACATTGGTGAATGAAGTTGTGGTGCTATTAGAGTCATATTTAATATTTTGTGTTACTTCCATGAGCTTGAAGGATTGCATCCATGCGGTTCAACAATGATTCATACAATTTATTAATGAAGTCATCAGGACCAGCAAAGAATGCCTCCCAGAGTTCATCTAGATTCTTTGGTTTTGTCTTACAAACTTCCTCTTTCATCCTACCCCAAACATGCTCAATGATGTTCATGTCTGGTGACTGGGCTGGCCAGTCCTTGAGCACCTTGATCTTTTTTGCCTGGAAGAACTTTGTTGTAGAGATGGAGGTATGAGATGGAGCACCATCCTACTGCGGAATTTGACCCCTTTATGATTTTGAATATAAGAGGTAGCTAATACTTCTTGATATTTTAGGCTATTGATATTGCCTTCCACCTTGCAAATGTTTCGAACACCCCCATGATCTTTCCACCACTAAATGTAACTGTTTTCTGAGTGTATTTTGGATCCATACAGGCTCCAGTAGGTCTCCTGCAGTATTTGCGGTGGCTGTGGTGTAATTCTACTGTAGATTCATCAGAGAAATCCACCTTCTGCCACTTTTCCAGCGTCCATCTGTTTAGCAGGCGGTGGGATTTTGCAAGTTCCACACGGTTTTTTATTTGCCTTTTGTTAAGTGCTGGCTTCTGGGCACTAATTCGACCATGGAGGCCATTTCGAAACAGAATCCTACAAACTGTTCTAGTTGACACAGGGACTTGAGGTGACCAGGCTTGTTAAAGCACTGCTGCAGTGGAAGAGGGGCTTGCTTCGGATTTTCTAACCAACAAACGTTCCTCCTGAGCAGTTGTCTTGCGAGGCCTGCCGGACCTGGGTTTGTCACACATCTTTAGTCTCTTCAAATCTTTTCTTAATTCTTTGTACTTGATGCTGAGACACATTAAAGGTTCCAGCCACCTCTGCATGGATCTGGTCTTCAGCCTCTTGATAATCCAGGCTTTGGTCGCAGGGTGGATTTTTGGCAGGTTGTCAGAGCTCAAGTTGCTGTTCAAGTGAAGGTCTGGGGTGCTGGGTTTCTTTTTATACACACACACTAATTAACCGATCATTTACTGAGCACAGGTGAGGATGTAAACTAGGATTGGGTGCATTATATGACCATTGCCAAAGTCTGACCATTCTGTGTCCATTAACTGATCAATATTTCTGCACTGATGCCAATTTATTTTCTTAACCTAAACCACATTTCAGAGGGTTTCAGCTTTCAAAAGAATAATTTATACAACCAATGGATGAATTTAACGTCAGGTAATAAGCTTTTATTTACATTACATGGATAAGCGACTTAACTTCTGTCAGGGAGTGTACTGTTTCTGACAGAAAAGATCACATAACATGGGAAAAAATGTAATGACTATGTGTAGACGAGTAATGGACAATCAATAGTCATGGTGTGCTCTCTGCTAAATGGATGTAATTGACTCATTTAATGAAAGGGGGTGTTCTAATTAATTGCAGCATGTGGTTAGACCACCACAACCATGTGGTTACACAAGGACCTGTTTAAGCACCAGTTGCTGAGAAACGGCTGTTGTCCTGTGAGTCACCCTGCCTGAGCCATGGGGTACTCGGTACCGGGTCCTGAGTTCACAGGGGGATGTCACGGTGGCGACCCGGTCCGTGACCCTGGGCGTCCATGTAAAAGGGAAAGGTCTTTAAAGGGGATAAAGTTTATGTTCGTGATGCCACCTGTGGTATTCGGTCAGTGGGGACTGACGCTGCTTTAAGGGGTCCTCTGGGGTGATGTTATGGCAGCTAGATGGTATAACTTCCCACAGGTGAAGTATATCCCCAGGGCTCCCGGTGTGTAGATGGGAGATGGTGAATGGCGTAGTAAAGAATGAGGACACAGGTTTGCAGTCTTTTTACCTTGTTTACTGAAGTCTTCAGGCAGCCACAGTCCAGGGCACCAGATCACAGGGCAGGCAGGGTCCGGCCAGCTTGGAGGCAAATTAGGAGTCCCCTTACCCAGGTGGAAATCAAAGCCTTCCTCTTGCACCATGGTGTTGTAGTCCCTTACTGCCTATGGCTTCAAATAAGGTCCTCACAAGTGTTCTTATTGTTCTCTCTGTCCCCCATATAGGATAGGACATGACTCGTATGACTGGTGACTTGAGGCGGTTTATAGGGACTCTAGCATGCCCCATCCTCTAAGGGTGTCACCGTGCCTCCTGAGTATTAGGGCGGACAGGTAACTTGCAGTTTAGCTGTCCTGCCGGTCTCTGATGTAAGTCAGGGAGTCCCTTACAGTCCTCAGTATTCCAGCTACGGGCTATCTGCGCTTAAGAAGGAGATAATTCATTTGCAGCTGGTCTCCCCTGATGTCACTCTCCTGTGCTTCGCTCTCCTGCACACTCACTGTACAGCTTTCTGTATGTCTCTTCCTCCAGGCGCTGTAGTGCTTCAGACTACAGGCCCCTTCAGACCTTCTGATACTCTATGTCGGTCTACTCTCTTCTGTGTCTCTCACTTTCTGAACTGAAACTGAACTCTTTACATCCAGATCAGAATGTATTTATAGGGGAGTTCACCCTAAACTAGGCATAGAGCTACCCCTTCTGGTCTGGAATGGGAACATGTTGTATGCATTGTGGTTACCTGATAAGAGATATCCTTCATCGCTTCCAAACGTAACATCACTCTCCCAGTGAGGAAAGCAATGCTGCTGTGGCGACCAGGACCCAGGGGCGCCACATAAACACTCCATTCATGATTGTCCTGATGAAGAAGCTGTATGCTTTGAAACGCGTTAACTAATAAACCACTTAGTATTGGATTGGTATCCTCCATTCTTTCACAGCAGAGAAGAACAACCCATTTGCTCCTTTTATGCATTCATCTCTCCGTGGGTGGCAGCAGCCATTAGCGCTATAAGTGGTTGTGTGCACACATCCGAATCAGGGGAGCACATTCTGTGCATTTCTGTTTAATTTCTTACCACCTAGATAAGACCCTATTTGCAATTGGTCTTTTTTCAGTATTTTTCCTTTTCTAATTGAGTTCGGAGTTCAATTAGTGAGGTCATTCATACTGTGAAGAAACAGGTGTCTGTAAGGAAGGAGGACAGAAAATGTTATACCTGCTGCTTTTAGCCATAGCTTAGTTAGCAAAACGGGTCGTTCCAGATATTGTACCGAAGGAAAAAGAACTTTGATCAAGAAGTTGATTGGAGAGGGGAAAGCATATAAATAATTGGCTGCTCAGCTAAAAAGATGTCTAATGCTTTAAAATGGCAAATAAAACCCAAAACACAGGAAAAGAAATAATACCATCTGCATAGAACATAGAATCACAAGAATGCTAAAGAACCATCCAATGATCAGTTCCAGGCAGATCGAAGTAGATCTTCAGTTACCGGTGAGTCCTCCAACCATCAAAAGATGCCTATGTGAAGACAAACTATCTGCAAGAAATCCTTGTACCATTGCTGAAAAAAGGCATGTGTTGAAAAAGTTACCGTTTGCCAAAGAACACACTGACTGGCCTGAAGAGAAGTAGTACAATATTCTATGGTCAGATGAGATCAAGATTGTTCTTATTGAGTTTAAAGGCCCCATACAGTTTGTGAGATGACCCAGAAACACTGAATTCAGTCCGCAGTACACAGTGAAGACTGTAAAACATGGAGGTGCAAGCATAATGGTTTGGGGATGTTTCTCATACTATGGAGTTGGGCCCATTTATCGCATACCAGACACCATAAACCAGTTTGAATAGATGAAAATACTTGAAGAGGTCATGTTACCTTACGCTGAAGAACAAATGCCCTTGAAATGGGGGTTTCAGCAGGACAATGGCCCCAAACACATCAGCAAGAGGGCAACATCCTGATTCCAGACCAACAAGATTAATAGTAATAATAATAATAATAATTTTTATTTATATAGCGTCAACAAATTCCGCAGCACTTTACAATTAAGCGGGGACATGTACAGACAATAAATTCAGTACAAGTTAAGACAATTTAAACAGTGACATTAGGGGTGAGGTCCCTGCTCGCAAGCTTACCATCTACAAAGATATGGGGGGACACAATAGGTGTGTTTAAGTGCAATAGTCAAGTATCAAGTGCAGTTATCGTGTACTTGGAGGGTGTGGAGGCAGATGAATAGTAGGGTGCAGATTCACATGCAGATAATATTTGGAAGGAGGGAACAGGACAAAGTTAGTTTACTGAGTTGTTGATGTGGTAGGCTTGTTTGAAGAGATGGGGTTTTAAAGCGCGCTTGAATAGGTCTGGGCTAGGTATTAGTCTGATCGTCTGGGGAAGTGCATTCCAGAGAGCTGGTGCCGGTAAGAATGTCGGTCAGAGCACTGAGAGGTCATGCTGTCAGATGTCAGCATTATCCCACAGCTGTGACTATGACCCGCGACAACGCTACCGCCGGTGAGACAGTCAGAGCGTGCGGGGGTCATGCTGTCAGATATCAGCATGACCCACAGCTGTGACCTGTGGTAAAAAGCTTACTGCAGGTCAACAGGCGTGGGCTGATGGGAATACTGCTCTCATCGGGCTATGTCTGCTGTCACTGTTGTCAGTGACAGCAGGTGCCACTGATGGGAGACGTAGTCTCTTCAGCTGACGCCTGTACTCACAGTTAAAAAAAGAAAAGAAAAAAAAGTAAAATAATTACATACATATTCATCAAATAAAAATAAAAATCACATTATACTCACCAACATCCCTGATGCCCTTGTCTCTTAGAAATAATGTAAAATAATAAACCAACATATACTCACCTGTCCGCTGTAGTCCACGTAATCCTGAGTGTCCCACGGCGATCTCACGTGTAGAACAGTCACATCAGGAGATGTGACCGCTCTACCTGGCCGCCGGCGATACACTGACAGAAGGTAATCGCTCCCACAGTGTATCACTGAGCTGCCGTGAGTGAGGTCATCGGCGTTCATCAGTTCATCAGCTTCGTTGCTCTCACTTATAGCACCACTGCGTGAGAACTGGCAGCCCCGTGCTGTACACTGTGGTAGCAATTACCTCCTATCAGTGTATCCGCCGGCTATCTTTGAAAGCAGTCACATCATTATCTTCTCTGCGAACAGGTGAGGAATATTGTGGTTTATTTTATTTTTGTTGCAAGAGACGTTGGCTTCAGTGTATTAGGTGTTTGGTAAGTATGGTTTAATTTAGATTCAATAAAGGAGTCTGTGTCATTATTTCAAATAAAGGACTTTATTCTGGTTGTCTGTGTTTTTATACAATATCACTAAGGGGTTACTAATGGATAGGTGTCTTACTGACGCCTCTCCATCACTAACCTGTGGGCTTGATGTCACCTGACAATACAAAGGTGACATCAACCCCACAAATATGAACCCCACTTGCAACTGCTACAGGGCAAGTGTGAAGAGCGAGGCTAAGAACCAGAGTAGGTGCATCTTATAGATGCGCTTTTTCTGGGGTGGCTGAAAGCTGATGTTTTTAGTCTGGGAGGGAATTCAATATCCATGGCCCCTTCCTAGGCTATTAATATCAGCCCACAGCTGTCTGCCTAGCTTTGGATGGTTAGATTTTATAAGGGGACTCTATGTCATTTTTTTTCTGGGGCCCCCCTGTAAACTAGCCAGTAAAGGCTAGGCAAACAGCTGTCAGCTGATATTAATAGCCTGGGAATCTTTATGGCTATTGGCTCCTTCCCAGAATATTAACATCAGCTGTCGCCTTTTCCTCTGATGGTTATGAAAATTACTCGGGAGCCCACACAATTTTTTTTTCTTTTTTTTTTCTTTAAAATTAACAGTTACTGTTTGGTTACAGCCTATGAACGTTCATTCTGTTACCCCTCCTACTTAAGCTAGTGACAAAGTGTGTGTGTTTACTTATCAGCTTAGTAATGAGGGTGTCAGGCTGTCATCACTAAGCCTGTTATGATCTGGTGATTAGGGAGCGACATGCGTCTAGCTCTGAGCAGGTGGCAGCTATACTGACCGCAGTCCCTAAGCTCAACACAACACTAGAAGTAGCCGTGGAATGCTCCTAACTCGGCCTAGGCATCTTGTCACAGCCTAAGAGCTAACTACCCCTAAAGATAGAAGCAGGAAAACTATCTTGCCTCAGAGAAAATCCCCAAAGGATAGATTAGCCCCCCCACAAATAATGACTGTGAGAGGAGAAGGAAATGAAGAAGGATGAAATAGTGGACAGACATTGAGGGATTCTGGTTAGAAGGGAGGTGATATCTGGTCCAGAGATGTAGATCTATGCTGACGACACACAGATCTACATCTCTGGACCAGATATCACCTCCCTTCTAACCAGAATCCCTCAATGTCTGTCCACTATTTCATCCTTCTTCTCCGCTAGATTTCTGAAAATTAACATGGACAAAACAGAATTCATCATCTTTCCCCCATCTCACGCGACCCCCCCAACGAACCTATCCATTACAGTAAATGGCTGCCCACTCTCCCCAGTCCCACAAGCTTGCTGCCTCGGGGTAATCCTTGACGCTGATCTCTCCTTCAACCCACATATCCAAGCCCTTTCCACTTCCTGCCGTTTTCAACTCAAAAATATTTCACGAATCCGTTCATTTCTCAACCATGAATCTGCAAAAACCCTAGTCCAGGCCCTCATCATCTCTCGCCTTGACTACTGCAACCTCCTGCTCTGTGGCCTCCCCTCTAACACTCTCGCACCCCTCCAATCTATTCTAAACTCTGCTGCCCGACTAATCCACCTGTCCCCCCGCTATTCCCCGGCCTCTCCCCTCTGCCAATCCCTTCACTGGCTCCCCATTGCCCAGAGACTCCACTACAAAAGCCTAACCATGGCGTACAAAGCCATCCACAACCTGTCTCCTCCATACATCTGTGACCTCGTCTCCCGGTACTTACCTACCCGCAACCTCCGATCCTCACAAGATCTCCTACTCTACTCCCCTCTTATCTCCTCTTCCCACAATCGTATCCAAGATTTCTCTCGCATATCACCCCTACTCTGGAACCCTCTACCACAACACATCAGACTCTCGCCTACCATCGAAACCTTCAAAAAGAACCTGAAGACCCACCTCTTCAGACAAGCCTACAACCTGCAGTAACCACCGATCGACCAAACCGCTGCATGACCATCTCTACCCTCACCTACTATATTCTCACCCATCCCTTGTAGATTCTGAGCCTTCGCGGGCAGGGTCCTCATTCCTCCTGTACCAGTTATGACTTGTATTGTTTAAGATTATTGTACTTGTACATATTATGTATACCCCATATTATTGTACTTGTTGTTATTATGTATACCCCTCCTCACATGTAAAACGCCATGGAATAAATGGCGCTATAACAATAAATAATAATAATAATAAATGACATACGTAGTATGAAACAAGATTTAGCACAGGAGGCCACTTCTAGCTAAATAGAAATAGTACAGAAGAGAACGCTGTGCGGTCAGTAAAAAAAAACTAGAAAAAGTCCACCGCAGAGAAATGCAAAAATCTCCACACCTGACTAAAGATGTGGAGGGCAAACTCTGCTGCCCAGATCTTCCAGCTTAACTGAATAGATCCATACTGAAAAGCTGGACAAATGAACAAAAACAAAGAAAGTGCTGAACAACAAAGTCCACAACAAGAGAATCGCAAAAGGACAAGCAAGAACTTAGCTTTGATGAACTGGTCAGAGTGTCAGGAAAGTCCTAAGAGCAATGACTCCAGGCAGGAACAATTGACAACTGGCATTGAATGAGGGATAAGGCCAGACTAATATAGCCGAGCCAGAAAGACGATCAGTGAAAACAGCTGCTGAAGCTAAATCCAAGAAGCAGCCATACCACTAAAAAGCACAGGAGGGAGCCAAAGAGCAGAACTCACAAAAATGCTACTTACAACCACCGGAGGAGCCCAAGAGCGGAATTCACAACAGTACCCCCCCTTAAGGAGGGGTCACCGAACCCTCACCAGAGCCCCCAGGCCGATCAGGATGAGCCAAATGAAAAGCACGAACCAAATCGGCGGCATGAACATCGGAGGCAACAACCCAAGAATTATTCTCCTGGCCATAACCCTTCCACTTGACAAGATACTGAAGCTTCCGCCTCGAAAAATGAGAATCCAAAATTTTCTCAACCACATATTCCAACTCCCCCTCAACCAACACCGGGGCAGGAGGATCAACAGATGGAACAACAGGCACCACATATCTCCACAACAAAGATCTATGGAAAACATTGTGGATGGCAAAAGAGGCTGGAAGGGCCAAACGAAAAGACACAGGATTGATAATCTCAGAAATCTTGTAAGGACCAATAAACCGAGGCTTGAACTTAGGGGTAGAAACTTTCATAGGAACATAACGAGAGGACAACCAAACCAAATCCCCCACACGAAGCCGAGGACCAACACACCGACGGCGGTTAGCAAAACGCTGAGCCTTTTCCTGGGACGTCAAATTGTCTACCACATGAGCCCAAATCCACTGTAACCTGTCCATCACAGAATCAACACCAGGACTATCAGAAGGCTCAACCTGCCCTGAAGAAAAACGAGGATGGAAACCAAAATTACAAAAGAAAGGCGAAACCAAAGTAGCCGAACTGGCCCGATTATTAAGGGCAAACTCGGCCAACGGCAAGAAAGTCACCCAATCATCCTGATCAGCAGACACAAAGCATCTCAAATAGGTTTCCAAGGACTGATTAGTTCGCTCAGTTTGGCCATTGGTCTGAGGATGGAACGCCAAAGAAAAAGACAAATCAATACCCATCCTACCACAAAAGGCCCGCCAAAACCTGGAAACAAACTGGGAACCTCTGTCAGACACAATATTCTCCGGAATGCCATGCAAACGAACCACATGCTGAAAAAACAATGGAACCAAATCATAGGAGGAAGGCAATTTAGGCAAAGGTACCAAATAGACCATTTTAGAGAACCGGTCACAAACCACCCAGATAACAGACATCCTCTGGGACACAGGAAGATCCTAAATAAAATCCATGGAAATATGTGTCCAAGGCCTCTCCGGGACGGGCAAAGGCAAAGGCAACCCACTAGCATGGGAACAGCAAGGCTTGGCTCGGGCGCAAGTCCCACAGGACTGCACAAAAGCACGGACATCACGCGACAAGGAAGGCCACCAAAAGGACCTAGCAACCAAATCTCTGGTACCAAAAATCCCAGGATGACCAGCCAACACTGAACAATGGACCTCAGAAATCACCTTACTCGTCCATCTATCAGGAACAAACAGCTTCCCCACAGGACAGCGGTCAGGCCTATCAGCCTGAAATTCCTGAAGCACCCGCCGCAAATCAGGGGAGATGGCAGAAAGAATCACCCCTTCCTTAAGAATGCCGACCGGCTCAAGGACTCCAGGAGAATCCGGCAAAAAACTCCTAGAGAGGGCATCTGCCTTAACATTCTTAGATCCTGGAAGATATGAGACCACAAAATCAAAACGGGAGAAAAACAGGGACCACCGAGCCTGTCTAGGGTTCAGCCGCTTGGCTGACTCAAGGTAAATCAAATTCTTATGATCGGTCAAGACCACAATGCGGTACTTGTCTCCCTCAAGCCAATGTCGCAACAAATCAAATGCCCACTTCATAGCCAACAACTCCCGATTGCCGACATCATAATTGTGTTCCACAGGCGAAAACTTTCGGGAAAAGAAGGCACATGGCTTCATCAAGAAACCATCAGAATTCCTCTGTGACAAAACGGCCCCTGCCCCAATCTCAGAAGCATCAACCTCAACCTGAAAAGGAAGAGAAACATCCGGTTGACGCAACACAGGGGCAGAAGTGTTGTGAATTCTGTGGCTGAATTCACTCCTGTGGTCACAAGTGGTACTGCAGCTTCTGAGCTTCCTCCCTCAGGTGTTCTGGTGAGCTCGTTAACTGCTTCATTACTTAACTCCGCCTGATGCTGCTATCCTTGCTCCTTGTCAATGTTTCAGTGTTGGATCTGAGCTTCTCCTGATTGTTCCTGTGACCTGCTGCTCTGTATAGCTAAGTGCTTTTTGCCTTTTTGTTGCTTTTTTTCTGTCCAGCTTGTCTTTCGTTTTGCTGGAAGCTCTGAGACGCAAAGGGTGTACCGCCGTGCCGTTAGTTCGGCACGGTGGGTTTTTTTTGCCCCCTTTTGCGTGGTTTTGCTTTAGGGTTTTTTTGTAGACTGCAAAGTTCGCTTTACTGTCCTCGCTCTGTCCTAGAATATCGGGCCCCACTTTGCTGAATCTATTTCATCCCTACGTTTTGTCTTTTCATCTTACTCACAGTCATTATATGTGGGGGGCTGCCTTTTCCTTTGGGGAATTTCTCTGGGGCAAGTCAGGCCTATTTTTCTATCTTCAGGCTAGCTAGTTTCTTAGGCTGTGCCGAGTTGCCTAGGTAGTTGTTAGGCGCAATCCACAGCCGCTTTTAGTTGTGTTTAGGATAGGATCAGGTGTGCAGTCTACAGAGTTTCCACGTCTCAGAGCTCGTTCTTGTATTTTTGGGTATTTGTCAGATCACTGTGTGCGCTCTGATCGCTAAGCACACTGTGTTTCTGGATTGCCTTCATAACACCTGTCATTAGCAAACATAACACAGAAGTAAATCGGCGTTTAAGCTCCTGAAAGGCCTCAACAGCCTCAGAGGACCAATTAGTCACATCAGCGCCTTTCTTCGTCAAATCGGTCAGGGGTTTAACCACACTAGAGAAGTTGGCAATGAAACGGCGATAAAAATTAGCAAAGCCCAAAAATTTCTGAAGGCTCTTCACAGATGTGGGTTGAATCCAGTAATGAATGGCTTGGACCTTAACAGGATCCATTTCTATAGACGAAGGAGAAAAAATAAACCCCAAAAAAGAGACCTTCTGAACTCCAAATAGGCACTTAGACCCCTTCACAAATAGAGCATTATCACGAAGGATCTGGAATACCATCCTGACCTGCTTTACATGAGACTCCCAATCATCGGAAAAAATCAAAATATCATCCAAATACACAATCAGGAATTTGTCAAGATAATTGCGGAAAATATCATGCATGAAAGACTAGAACACAGATGGAGCATTAGAGAGCCCAAATGGCATCACAAGGTATTCAAAATGGCCTTCGGGCGTATTAAATGCAGTCTTCCATTCGTCGTGCTGTTTAATACGAACAAGATTATATGCCCCTTGAAGGTCAATCTTGGTAAACCAACTAGCTCCCTTAATCCTAGCAAACAAATCAGAGAGCAAAGGTAAAGGATATTGGAATTTGACCATGATCTTATTAAGAAGGCGATAATCAATACAGGGTCTTAAGGAGCCATCCTTCTTGGCAACAAAAAAGAATCCCGCTCCCAATGGTGACGAAGACGGCCAAATATGCCCCTTCTCTAAAGACTCCTTAACATAGCTCCGCATGGCGGCATGCTCTGGCACAGACAGGTTGAAAAGTTGGCCCTTAGGGAACTTACAGCCCGGAATCAAGTCAATAGCACAATCACAGTCCCTGTGTGGTGGAAGGGAACTGGACTTGGGCTCATCGAATACATCCTGGAAATCTAACAAAAATTCAGGAACATCAGAAGAGGGGGAAGAGGAAATTGACATCAAAGGAACCGCACTATGTACCCCTTGACAACCCCAGCTAGTCACAGACATTGATTTCCAATCCAGCACTGGATTGTGTACTTGTAACCATGGAAAACCCAGTACAACAACATCATGTAAATTATGCAACACCAGAAAACGGCAATCTTCCTGATGTGCAGGAGCCGTGTACATAGTCATCTGCGTCCAGTACTGAGGTTTATTCTTGGCCAATGGTGTAGCATCAATACCCCTCAAGGGTATGGGACTCTGCAAAGGCTGCAAAGAAAAACCACAGCGCCTAGCGAATTCTAAGTCCATTAAGTTCAGAGCAGCACCTGAATCCACAAATGCCATGACAGAAAAAGGTGACAATGAGCACATCAGGGTCACAGACAGGAGAAACGTAGGCTGCACAGTACTAATGGTAACAGATCTAGCGACCCTCTTAATACGCTTGGGGCAATCAGAAATAGTATGAACAGAATCACCACAGTAAAAACACAGCCCATTCTGACGTCTGTATCCCCTCTGTTCCGCTCTAGTCAAAATCCTATCACATTGCATGGGCTCAGGACTTTGCTTAGAGGACACTGCCATATGGTACACCACTTTGTATTCGTGCAGGCGCCGATCAATCTGAATGGCCAGAGACATAGATTCGCTCAAACCAACAGGCGTGGGAAACCCCACCATAACATCTTTAAGGGCTTCAGAAAGACCCTTTCTGAAAATTGCTGCCAAAGCGTCCTCATTCCATTTAGTGAGCACAGACCATTTTCTAAATTTCTGGCAGTATAATTCTGCCGCTTCCTGACCCTGACACAGGGCCAACAGTGTTTTCTCAGCATGCTCTACAGAGTTAGGTTCGTCATACAATAATCCGAGCGATTGAAAAAATGCATCTACATTAAGCAATGCCGGATTCCCTGACTCAAGTGAGAATGCCCAGTCCTGAGGGTCACCACGCAGTAGAGAAATAACTATCTTTACTTGCTGAACGGGGTCACCAGAGGAACGGGGTTTCAGAGCAAAAAACAATTTGCAGTTATTTTTAAAGTTCAAAAACTTAGATCTATCCCCGTAAAACAAATCCAGAGTAGGAATTCTAGGCTCTAAGGCCGGAGTCTGAACCACATAATCTTGAATAATCTGTACTCTTGCAGCAAGCTGATCCACACGAGAAAACAAACCCTGAACATCCATGCCTGCATCCAAATCCCGAATCACCCAGAGATCAAGAGGAAGGAAAAAGACAAAACAAACTAAAGAAAAAGAAATGTCTCAGAACTCTTTTTCTCTTCCTTCTTTTGAGAGGCATTCAGCTCATTTTGGGCCAGTTGTACTGTTATGATCTGGTGATTAGGGAGCGACATGCGTCTAGCTCCGAGCAGGTGGCAACTATACTGACCGCAGTCCCTAAGCTCAACACAACACTAGAAGTAACCGTGGAATGCTCCTAACTCGGCCTAGGCATCTCGTCACAGCCTAAGAGCTAACTACCCCTAAAGATAGAAGCAGGAAAACTATCTTGCCTCAGAGAAAATCCCCAAAGGATAGATTAGCCCCCACAAATAATGACTGTGAGAGGAGAAGGAAATGACATACGTAGTATGAAACAAGATTTAGCACAGGAGGCCACTTCTAGCTAAATAGAAATAGTACAGAACAGAACGCTGTGCGGTCAGTAAAAAAAAACTAGAAAAAGTCCACCGCAGAGAAATGCAAAAATCTCCACACCTGACTAAAGGTGTGGAGGGCAAACTCTGCTGCCCAGAGCTTCCAGCTTAACTGAATAGATCCATACTGAAAAGCTGGACAAATGAACAAAAACAAAGAAAGTGCTGAACAACGAAGTCCACAACAAGAGAACCGCAAAAGGACATGCAAGGACTTAGCTTTGATGAACTGGTCAGAGTGTCAGGAAAGTCCTAAGAGCAATGACTCCAGGCAGGAACAATTGACAACTGGCATTGAATGAGGGATAAGGCCAGACTAATATAGCCGAGCCAGAAAGACGATCAGTGAAAACAGCTGCTGAAGCTAAATCCAAGAAGCAGCCATACCACTAAAAACCACAGGAGGGAGCCAAAGAGCAGAACGCACAAAAATGCTACTAACAACCACCGGAGGAGCCCAAGAGCGGAATTCACAACATAAGCCTAGGGCTAGGTGTCAATGACAGCTGCTGACACCGAGCCCTAATCCCATTACTGTGATGCAATACTGCATCAACATGAAAAAAGTGGCTTTGAACCAAGAAATTACATCACAAAACTTTTTTTAAAATCTTTATTTAGCTCAAAAAAGCCTTCGTTGGTGTACAAAAATGCATGCAAAAAAGGCTGCAATAACGCACCAAAAACGTGCGTTTTTGCCGCAGCATTTTTCCTGCCAAGTGATGCAGAAACCGTGCAGAAATTTCTGCAAGCAAATACTCAGTGTGCGCACATAGCCTAACATGTTGCTTGCAGATTAGACTGCATTATTGATGTGACTGGTTTATTTTGAAACTTAGCATGAACAATGGCTAAGCCACATTTCTGATCCAGCAAAATGTGCCGAGCGTCAGTAGAGACCACACCGACGCAGGGTGTAATTCAGACGCTCCTCACCTGTGTAACATTTTATATCAGCCTGGAAAGCCGTTATCCTATCCTGTCCCTTTCAGTCTGCTTAGATATCGTTTTCCTTCTCGTCATCTGCTTAGAAAACTGATAAAAGAACATTAGAAAACTTTCCACCTTCTCATGCTGTTCTAATTTTTTTGCCTACTAGGAAAATACTTCTAGTCCAGATATTTCTATTTTTTTTGTGGGCTGTTATAGAACTGCTTTGAATATTTAACAACCCCAGCCGGATGTTTAGCATCGCCAATTAGGAGACTTCTATGTCCATATGCCCTACAACTGTGCATTAAATACATGTGTCCATGAATATGAGCGCCAGGATAAATGAATGCTCCCGGGGGATGTATAATTTAATTGAACACTTAAAAACAGTGGGAAGATGAGATGGACGGAGCACTTCATCAGTCAGATAGAGCGTGGTTTCCTTCCTGCTTCATAAACCAGTTTCCCATGGCTTGATAAAAAAAATCTGTCACTTTGATAACCAGCCCAGATAAGCAGCTTCAGAACCACCGCGAGACACAGCTGGACAGGCCGCTTGTATGTTTGCAGGAAATGGGGATATTATGTCGTGTTTCTATTTTCTCTGGAAATTATTTGGAAAGCTTGTTGATTAGCTTACATCACATGCGGAAAGCACGGCAAGTTATCTTTCATGGTTTGACACGCAGGTCACTGTTTTCTGCCCTACTGCTCTAAGATATAGCAATATGTCTGCCACAAATTCAATGGTAAAGGTTCTTTATAGAGCTGAAGAAACATTTCCGCATGGACACCTCATATAGTCACATATTCATGGCCTTTGAGCTTTGTCCCTGACCACTTATAATAATAATAATAATCTTTATTTTTATATAGTAACATAGTAACATAGTAACATAGTAACATAGTTAGTAAGGCCGAAAAAAGACATTTGTCCATCCAGTTCAGCCTATATTCCATCATAATAAATACCCAGATCTACGTCCTTCTACAGAACCTAATAATTGTATATAGTAACATATAGCGCTAACATATTCCGCAGCGCTTTACATTTTGCACACATTAACATTGCTGTCCCCGATGGGGCTCACAATCTAAATTCCCTATCAGTATGTCTTTGGACAAACCACACCATACAACCACTTACTGTTTTGTTTTTTTTGTCATATTATCTACTATCATCTGTATTGCTCTATTGGCAGTTTTGTTTTTAGCTATCATATAGTAGAACAGAAGTCCTAAAAGGAGGCAGCACAGTGATCCAATGAAAAATAAGGCTTTTTAACTATTTTGTCATCCTGCTACATGGACCTTTACTGGACAGTAGAGATGAGCAAAGAAAATCACAGGACTCTGGCCTAGCATCCAGGTCCGTACTCCATGGCCGCTGGATGGGCACACTGTGAACCATCTCCTACTTGACAGCATCACAAATTGTACCTTTGAGTAGACAACCTGGTGTAACCTAATTTTTTCACCATGGTGCACACACAACATTGCACCAGGCCGGTTAATCAGAAGAGTAGCTGGGGATGCCAACAGGTAGAAGGCAGTTCACAGGGCTCCCATCAATCAGTCATGGAATAAGTTAGAATCTGTTTTGTTTTTGACCATCCGCCATCTTGTTGTGGTTTCTGTCTGCTGGTCTTTATCCCCTGGTGCTGGGTTGTCTTAGGTCAGGTGATTGTATCACCCTTTATTATTCAGCACCTGCCTCCCAGTCCTTGCTGGACAACAGTGTTAATCCGCTAGAGTTCTGGCTAGGTGCTTTGATAGCTTTCTGTGTTTCATATTGGGGAGTTCTGGGACCCCCAATTCTGCTATCATTAGTTTCTGTTTTTGTTTGGTTTCTGCAGCCTTCTCTGTATTTTCTATTAGGAGGTGACCTGTTTTTATTCCCAGTCCTTAGATCTTTTAGGGACCTCCTTCCCTCTATCTATAGGTCTTCGCTTGAGATTAACCTAGGATTGTCGGTGGGTCTATACGCAAGGAATGGGTCGCCCACTCCATCATAGGGTATCAGCCTAGTCTCAGTGCAGGGTCAGTTTTCCCCTTCTATCCTAGTTCTGTGTTGCAGTTCTGTAACAGAATACTGGCTGACCAAGATTCGACCAGTCAGTTTGCTAATCTCTGCTGGACAGATTTTCCGAATTAATTCTCTCCTGGAAAGAAGGAAAACTATTTTGTTAACCTATTGTTGACATCTAGTAGAGTAAGGTAAGTCAAATTCCAAACTGAGAGTGAGCCTTGAAACATGACTACAGATATTAGCCAAGTATTAAAAATCTAGTTAAAGGGTCGTACATTAACTGGAAAGGGTACGTACCTCTACTAGGTAGCAAATATTTTTTTCCTTCATATTTGGATATGTTCCAATGGCGCTCCCTGTATTGGTCCAGGAGTAGAGGCCAATGACTAACACCCTGTTGTGGCTGATGGGTTTTTAATGGGAATCAGTCAGCAGGATTTCACCCCCCACCAAAAAAACAACCCTATTTATATGTGCATGTAGATCTTTCAAACACAAGAAAAGCTATACTGTTACTTGGCCAGTTCTTTCCTCCATTACTGAGAAATTGGAGTTTACATTCAAATGCAAATAAGACTACTGTAATGCTCTATTAATTGGCCTACCCCTCACTCGCCTTTCCCCTCTCCAGTCCATCCTTAATGCAGCAGCCAGGGTTGTCCATCTGGCTAATCGTTACTCGGACGCGTCCGCTCTTCGCCAGTCGTTACACTGGCTGCCCATTCATTACAGGATACAATTCAAAGTACTTGTTCTCACCCACAAAGCTCTCCACAGTGCGGCATCCCCTTACATCTCCTCCCTCATTTCTGTCTATCGGCCTAACGGACCACTGCACTCTGCAAATGACTTTCTACTATCCTCTGCCCTAATCCGTACCTCTCACTCCCGACTCCAAGACTTCTCCCGTTCTGCGCCAATCCTCTGGAATGATCTACCCCAAGATATTAGGACCATCCACAATTTGCATAGTTTTAGGCGCTCGCTCAAAACACATTTGTTCAGAGTGGCCTATCACATTCAGTAATCAAAGTCATTTTATGTTTGTGTGTGTGTGTAGCCCATTCAGTATCTCCATCTATCCCCCACCCCTGAAGATGGCTGGACCATCATTGTAAATACATCATTGTAAATACACACCTGTACTTTGTATCTCCCCCACCTCATTGTAGATTGTAAGCTCTCACGAGCAGGGTCATCTTATTGTGCTTTAATTATTGTATTGTTAACGTTGTTACTTATGACTGCTGTGTTTGAAACTGTTAAACTGTAAAGCGCTGCGGAGTATGTTGGCGCTATATAAATAAAGATTATTATTATTATTAAGACTGAAGATCTACTTATAGATCTGAAACCTCTGTCACTTCAGCTCTATTACCTATACAATGCCACCTCCTCCTGTTTGACTGACGACTTTTTTGCCTCCAGTCACACAGCATAGAGGCTGATGATTCTACATAATTTCTCTTTTACAAATCTTACATTTCTTCCACCTTTGTGGAGGTGACAAATCTTGTACTGTCATGAGTTTTTAGTGCAAAATCTGCAGTGAATGTTCAAAAAATCTTGCATGTCTTAACTTTTCCTAGGCTCTAACTTGGTATTTCTAAGACCGCTTTTAAGAATGGCTGTACTTATGATAGACATCTGGAAGAAAGAAGATTTGACCATTTTATAGCAAAGCAGATAAAAGCCTCAGAGCGCAGGGATTTTGTATTTTTTATGTAGCTTGCATTTACGAGTAATACTTTGTGATGAGTTTAAGTTCAGAATGTTCTCGTTTCTTTTAAATGCTTAAATAAGTTCAGCTGCTGGGAAAAGACTAATAGCTGACATGTAAGCCTGCTGTGGGATTTTAGGAAGGGGTATGAAATGATATAGTGATTGAGAAAACTAGGGTGTGGTGTTCATCTGCTCAGGTCTTAAAACATATATTTAGCTTTAAGAATGTATCCCATTTTACATATGCTGTCCTTTAAAAGTCAAGTTTCCCAACATGTTTCCAGTGGGAAAAATCTCACAAACTAATCTTTAATGAACCTTGTGAGGCATGAAGGTTGTTAGCTGGATTTTAGAGAAATTGGAAAAAATCCAAGGAACACGTCATAATCCAGATCTTGATAGAAGTCATTATGTTCATCCCTAATTATGAATCGAGTCACAAAGGGTCATTTCCCAAAAAAGAAAAGGTGCTATGTCTATTGTGCTGAGTTTTGCCAGTGTTGTATAGATAAAAGCTTAAAAAAAGATTATATTCTTCAAAGGCATCTAAAATACAAAAACAATGAATCAAATTAGCAGACATAGGGATTTTTAATACCATTCCCTTGTTTTGTTTCTTTATAATGCAGACTTATTATGTTTCCATGATTTCAGACTGTAAATAGATGCTGTCTGATCTTGCAATCATAAACCCTTCTATTTCCCCTACTTTTTGCTAATTGACCGAGTGGATGTTATCAGGGACTAGGGGGCAGATGGAAGCGTGTATGATTGCAAGAACAACCCACGCAAGGTTTAGACCTCTCTGCCGTAACTTTTAAATCTCTGGCAGGAGATGGGATCTTGCTAAGGAAGTATCCATGCACTTCTATAATGACTGGTTATGGTTGTAACATCCTTCCCTAATGACATTATGAAGAGTAGCCCTGGAGCACAAATAGCTGCTCTAACAAGTAAAATACTGTGAAGACTACGAAAAGAAGGCCTGCGAGCCTGTAACTTTCATTATAAAAGGCACTTTACAACTTGTCATGTACATGTGCCTTTACCCTAATCTCTTAATACCTCCCCATACTCAATATTGGGTCCTCTGTGATGTCCTCATATCTACATATCTAACGCATCCACTATTAAGACTTAAGGTACCGTCACACTAAGCGACGCTGCAGCGATACCGACAACGATCCGGATCGCTGCAGCGTCGCTGTTTGGTCGCTGGAGAGCTGTCACACAGACCGCTCTCCAGCGACCAACGATCCCGAGGTCCCCGGTAACCAGGGTAAACATCGGGTAACTAAGCGCGGCCCTGCGCTTAGCTACCCAATGTTTACCCTGGTTACCAGCAAAGACATCGCTGAATCGGTGTCACACACGCCGATTCAGCGATGTCTACGGGGAGTCCAGCGACGAAATAAAGTTCTGGACTTTCTTCCCCGACCAGCGATCTCCCAGCAGGGGCCTGATCGCTGCTGCCTGTCACACTGGACGATATCGCTAGCGAGGACGCTGCAACGTCACGGATCGCTAGCGATATCGTCTAGTGTGACGGTACCTTTATGCAAGCCCGAATGATGGTGCTGGTATCAAAATTCTCCCATCTATGATACTACTTTACAGTCACAGTGACTTTGTTGTGAACAATATAGAATATAATGTGTACAAATGCATGGAAAGAAAAGATCATGGATGCCATTGAGGTTGCAGAAACTTGCCCATTGAGCATGGCTTTAAAAGTAGACTATGCCACAACCTTGAAAGATCAGGCTTCTGGAAAGTGGAAGCGCGACATATTGCAAGATCTTTCAACTCTTCCAAATCCCTGCAAGAAAAGCGAGGCTTGTTGTTCAGACACTAATGGTTTTTTTTTTGTCTTACACATCTGTAATCTCCTATACCAGAGGGGTCTGTACTCAATTCCAAAGGGTCACTAAGAGACTAGAGTATTAAGTGAATCATGCATCCCAGAAAGACCTTTTATCCAGAACTAATTCAACATTGTGTAATTGGATAATTAGATGGTCGTTAGGAAATATTTTCAACTCACTTGAGTGTAGACCACCCTGTCTTAAATTGGCACTACCCTGTCTTAAAAGTAATGTCTATCATGAGGAGAGAGTAGTATTTTCTTCCTAATTTATGTTTTATCATCAAAATACCGGATTCCATTTTCATAGCCACATTCTTATAGTTTTTTTTTTTGTTTTTTTTTTAAATTCCGAATGTGCATTGAAAGGTGATCCCTTTGAATGATCTCCTTACCCAGAACACCAAATTTCCTCATTAAATCTCTTGAATTAATGGTCTGTTATGGAGTATCCTTTTTTGGAATGATATATACCGTACTTTTTGTGTTCCATTAAAACATATTGAGGCCATGGTAAAATTGACTTTTCCCAATGAAAATGTGACCAAGCCTTAGATAGCACAAACCATTATATTTGTGTATATATGTATAGAAATGAGCAATTAAATGATGTACCAATGTAGTACTACAGAAATGAATGCGATGCGGCAACCTGGACTAATATGTACATGTAGAATAGTAAATGATGAATTCGTCTTGATTAAACCTGACCCTTCACAGTCCTCCCGTAAAAGAGGATTTTCCATGGGCAGAGCGCAGTTATTCCAATTACGTTCACATGTAGAATTAACATGGAAATGAAAAACATTACCAAGAGATCTACTGCAAGGATAAAGTCTTATTAAAGTCCCATCTTAAGATTACAAAATCGGAACAGAATGACAATGAGCCAGAAAAAAAAAAGACAAATGCGATGGAAAATACTTGTCATACTGCGCTGTTCCTGGTTTTCTTTTTATGTCTCACACCTGTGCTCGAATCCATCCAAATCTTAATAAATCCTTTAACCATCTGTCAGATGTACATGAAATAAGTGACAGCGGTCTAAGCTATGTTGACATTTCTACCTGGATCCAAACATTTCAAGATCACATGCCAAGAATGGGAAAAAAAATCTTTCCCCTAGAGAAAATATAAGAAAAAAAAAAGTCTCAATTTTATGCATGTCTTTGCCAAATGTTAAACTACGTTTTTTGATAATGTGAACCAATCTGGCTCTTAATGCGCTTTTGACAAGGTCATGGTCTGAAAGGCCCTTCGTCTTGGCTTATATAGGGAAGAAAAAAAAATGAGAACCAGCAAAAGACTGCTTTCATATCAGATTGCAGAATTAGAAACATGTAACCCATTTGCACATTATTACAGCAGATTTATTTTGCACTATATAAGTGGCCAGGATCCAAGCACCCTGAAGGCTCTAGATAGATGTGAGCACAATGGAAACATTGAAAAATAAAAATAAAATGAAAACCTTGAGAAAACAGCAAAACTGAGCAATGAACATGCGCAAAAAGCCTGATCATCTCTTTAGTGCATTTGTTCTACCATAATTTGCACTTTTTTTTGCATTTAACTAGGTTGTATGCGCTGTATAATATTTGTAGTATTTTTCACTCATTCTTGGCTTGCTGAAAAGTTTTGTTTTTTTGTTAGTAGGTGAGGTTTTGATGGAGTGATTTTTTTTGTCACATTTGCTTATTTAAATTTTCTTAAAACTGCAAAATGTTTTGTGCAAAGTCAAAGTACAAAGATGCTGGAAAATCTGTATCAGTGTGAAGAGGAAGCGGCACTGGGTGGGAAGAGAGCTGGAGTGACGGTCTTCAGATCCAATAGCTCAGCAGCCTCATTTGTATTTCTGTATAAATGCTAATTTCTCAGGATCTGAGAACAATCTCATCTTTGAAAGAATCCATGCAAATATAAATGGTTTGGAGCTGTGAAATCCTGAAATCCGCAACACATATTGTCGTACAATTCAAAGCGCGACGCTACATTGTAGTAATTGTACTGTGCGATGATTGACCCGCTGCTATTGTGGAGCCTCAGCCACTTTTTAGAAAAGAGAAGGTATATCTTCCCCTCTCAGGCATTTTAAAGTTATGTTGTGGAGCATTTGATAAGGTCGTCCCGTGCAGGCATAGTGTGGCCAGGGCTTAGAGAAGCTGGGCTGTTGTGAATTCTGTGGCTGAATTCACTCCTGTGGTCACAAGTGGTACTGCAGCTTCTGAGCTTCCTCCCTCAGGTGTTCTGGTGAGCTCGTTGGCTGCTTTGTTATTTAACTCCACCTGATTCTGTCTTCCTTGCTCCTTGTCAATGTTCCAGTGTTGGATCTGAGCTTCTGGATCTTTCCTGTGGCCTGCTGCTCTGCTTAGATAAGTGCTTCTTTGCTTTTGTTGTTACTTTTTCTGTCCAGCTTGTTAATTCGTTTTGCTGGAAGCTCTGAGACGCAAAGGGTGTACCGCCGTGCCGTTAGTTCGGCACGGTGGGTCTTTTTGTCCCCTTTGCGTGGTTTTTTGCTTTAGGGTTTTTTGTAGACTGCAAAGTTCTCTTTGCTATCCTCGCTCTATCTAGAATATCGGGCCTCACTTTGCTGAATCTATTTCATCCCTACGTTTTTCTTTTCATCTTGCTAACAGTCATTATATGTGGGGGGCTGCCTTTTCCTTTGGGGTATTTCTCTGAGGCAAGTCAGGCTTGTTTTTCTATCTTCAGGCTAGTCAGCTCCTCAGGCTGTGCCGAGTTGCATAGGTAGTGTCAGGCGCAATCCACAGCTGCCTTTAGTTGTGTTTAGGATAGGTTCAGGTATTGCGGTCTACAGAGATTCCACGTCTCAGAGCTCGTTCTATTGTTTTTTGGGTTATTGTCAGATCACTGTATGTGCTCTGATTGCTGGCACACTGTGTCACTGGATTGCCTACATAACAGTACAAGGAGCCAGCCTAATGATTCTCAATAGAGGGAAAAAAGAAGTTCTGACATCATTTTTTTTTCTCAGCTCTGTGTTCAGTCTTTTTTTTCCCCTAGACATTTGGGTGTTTCAGGACACAGGTGTGGACATGGATATTCAGGGTCTGTGCTCTTCAATGGATAATCTCGTTACAAATGTACAAAGGATTCAAGATACTATTGATCAGAAATCTATGTTAGAACCAAGAATTCCTATTCCTGATTTGTTTTTTGGTGATAGAACTAAGTTTCTTAATTTCAAAAATAATTGTAAGCTATTTCTGGCCTTGAAACCTCATTCTTCTGGTAATCCTATTCAACAGGTTTTGATTATTATTTCTTTTTTGCGCGGCGACCCTCAGGACTGGGCATTTTCTCTTGCGCCAGGAGACCCTGCATTGAGTAATGTCAATGCGTTTTTCCTGGCGCTCGGATTACTTTACGATGAGCCTAATTCAGTGGATCAGGCTGAGAAAAATTTGCTGGCTTTGTGCCAGGGCCAGGATGATATAGAAGTATATTGTCAGAAATTTAGGAAGTGGTCAGTACTCACTCTGTGGAATGAATCTGCGCTGGCAGCTTTGTTCAGAAAGGGTCTCTCTGAGGCTCTTAAGGATGTCATGGTGGGTTTTCCTATGCCTACTGGTTTGAATGAGTCTATGTCTTTGGCCATTCAGATCGGTCGACACTTGCGCGAGCGTAAATCTGTGCACCATTTGGCGGTATTGTCTAAGATTAAACCTGAGCCTATGCAGTGCGATAGGACTATGACCAGAGTTGAACGGCAAGAACACAGACGTCTGAATGGTCTGTGTTTCTACTGTGGTGATTCCACTCATGCTATTTCTGATTGTCCTAAGCGCACTAAGCGGTTCGATAGGTCTGCCGTCATTGGTACTGTACAATCCAAATTCCTTCTGTCCATTACCTTGATATGCTCTTTGTCATCGTATTCTGTCATGGCGTTTGTGGATTCAGGCGCTGCCCTGAATCTGATGGATTTGGATTATGCTAAACGTTGTGGGTTTTTCTTGGAGCCTTTGCGGTGTCCTATTCCGTTGAGAGGAATTGATGCTACACCTTTGGCCAAGAATAAACCTCAGTACTGGACCCAGCTGACCATGTGCATGGCTCCTGCACATCAGGAAGTTATTCGCTTTCTGGTGCTACATAATCTGCATGATGTGGTCGTGTTGGGGTTGCCATGGCTGCAAACCCATAATCCAGTATTGGATTGGAACTCTATGTCGGTATCCAGCTGGGGTTGTCAGGGGGTACATGGTGATGTTCCATTTTTGTCTATTTCGTCATCCACTCCTTCTGAGGTCCCAGAGTTCTTGTCTGATTATCAGGATGTATTTGAAGAGCCCAAGTCCGATGCCCTACCTCCGCATAGGGATTGTGATTGTGCTATCAATTTGATTCCTGGTAGTAAAATCCCAAAAGGTCGATTATTTAATTTATCCGTGCCTGAACACGCCGCTATGCGCAGTTATGTGAAGGAATCCCTGGAGAAGGGACATATTCGCCCATCGTCATCACCACTGGGAGCAGGGTTCTTTTTTGTAGCCAAGAAGGATGGTTCGCTGAGACCGTGTATTGATTACCGCCTTCTTAATAAGATCACTGTTAAATTTCAGTATCCCTTGCCATTGTTATCTGACTTGTTTGCTCGGATTAAGGGGGCTAGTTGGTTCACTAAGATAGATCTTCGTGGTGCGTATAATCTGGTGAGAATCAGGCAAGGAGATGAATGGAAAACTGCATTTAATACGCCCGAGGGTCATTTTGAGTATCTAGTGATACCTTTCGGACTTGCCAATGCTCCATCTGTGTTTCAGTCTTTTATGCATGACATCTTCCGTGAGTATCTGGATAAATTCCTGATTGTTTACTTGGATGACATTTTGATCTTCTCAGATGATTGGGACTCTCATGTGAAGCAGGTCAGAATGGTTTTCCAGGTCCTGCGTGCTAATTCTTTGTCTGTGAAGGGATCAAAGTGTCTCTTCGGTGTGCAGAAAGTTTCATTTTTGGGGTTCATCTTTTCCCCTTCTACTATCGAGATGGATCCGGCTAAGGTCCAAGCCATCCAGGATTGGACTCAGCCGACATCTCTGAAAAGTCTGCAAAAGTTCCTGGGCTTTGCTAATTTTTATCGTCGCTTCATCTGTAATTTTTCTAGCATTGCCAAACCATTGACCGATTTGACCAAGAAGGGTGCTGATTTGGTTAATTGGTCTTCTGCTGCTGTGGAAGCTTTTCAGGAGTTGAAGCGTCGTTTTTGTTCTGCCCCTGTGTTGTGTCAACCAGATGTTTCTCTTCCGTTCCAGGTCGAGGTTGATGCTTCTGAGATTGGAGCAGGGGCGGTTTTGTCACAGAGAGGTTCTGGTTGCTCAGTGTTGAAACCATGTGCTTTCTTTTCCAGGAAGTTTTCCGCTGCTGAGCGTAATTATGATGTGGGCAACCGAGAGTTGCTGGCCATGAAGTGGGCATTCGAGGAATGGCGTCATTGGCTTGAAGGAGCTAAGCATCGCGTGGTGGTATTGACTGATCATAAGAACCTTACTTATCTCGAGTCTGCCAAGCGCTTGAATCCTAGACAGGCCCGTTGGTCGTTATTTTTTGCCCGCTTCGATTTTGTGATTTCGTACCTTCCGGGCTCTAAAAATGTGAAGGCGGATGCTCTGTCTAGGAGTTTTGTGCCCGACTCTCTGGGTTCATCTGAGCCGGCGAGTATCCTCAAGGAAGGAGTCATTGTGTCTGCCATCTCCCCTGATTTGCGGCGAGTGTTGCAAAAATTTCAGGCGAATAAACCTGATCGTTGTCCGGCGGAGAAACTGTTCGTCCCTGATAGGTGGACTAGTAAAGTTATCTCTGAACTTCATTGTTCGGTGTTGGCTGGTCATCCTGGAATCTTTGGTACCAGAGAGTTAGTGGCTAGATCCTTCTGGTGGCCATCTCTGTCACGGGATGTACGTACTTTTGTGCAGTCCTGTGGGATTTGTGCTAGGGCTAAGCCCTGCTGTTCACGTGCCAGTGGGTTGCTTTTGCCCTTGCCGGTCCCAAAGAGGCCTTGGACACATATTTCGATGGATTTCATTTCTGACCTTCCCGCTTCTCAAAAGATGTCAGTCATTTGGGTGGTCTGTGATCGCTTTTCTAAAATGGTCCATCTGGTGCCCTTGGTTAAATTGCCTTCCTCCTCTGATTTGGTGCCTTTGTTCTTCCAGCATGTGGTTCGTTTGCATGGCATTCCTGAGAATATTGTTTCTGACAGAGGTTCCCAGTTTGTTTCAAGGTTTTGGCGAGCCTTTTGTGGTAGGATGGGCATTGACCTATCTTTTTCCTCGGCTTTCCATCCTCAGACTAATGGCCAGACCGAACGAACCAATCAGACCTTGGAAACATATCTGAGATGTTTTGTTTCTGCAGACCAGGATGATTGGGTGTCCTTTTTGCCGTTGGCTGAGTTCGCCCTTAATAATCGGGCCAGCTCGGCTACCTTGGTCTCTCCATTTTTCTGCAATTCTGGGTTCCATCCTCGTTTCTCTTCAGGACAGGTTGAGTCTTCGGACTGTCCTGGTGTGGATTCTGTGGTGGACAGGTTGCAGCAGATCTGGACTCAGGTAGTGGACAATTTGACCTTGTCCCAGGAGAAGGCTCAACTTTTCGCTAATCGCAGACGCCGTGTGGGTCCCCGACTTCGTGTTGGGGATCTGGTTTGGTTATCTTCTCGTCATATTCCTATGAAGGTTTCCTCTCCTAAATTTAAACCTCGTTTTATTGGTCCGTATAGGATTTCTGAGATTCTCAATCCTGTGTCTTTTCGTCTGACCCTCCCAGACTCCTTTTCCATATATAATGTATTCCATAGGTCGTTGTTGCGGAGATACGTGGCACCTATGGTTCCATCTGTTGAGCCTCCTGCCCCGGTTTTGGTGGAGGGGGAATTGGAGTATATTGTGGAGAAAATTTTGGATTCTCGTGTTTCTAGACGGAAACTCCAGTATCTGGTTAAATGGAAGGGTTATGCTCAGGAAGATAATTCCTGGGTTTTTGCCTCTGATGTCCATGCTCCAGATCTTGTTCGTGCCTTTCATGTGGCTCATCCTGGTCGGCCTGGGGGCTCTGGTGAGGGTTCGGTGACCCCTCCTCAAGGGGGGGGTACTGTTGTGAATTCTGTGGCTGAATTCACTCCTGTGGTCACAAGTGGTACTGCAGCTTCTGAGCTTCCTCCCTCAGGTGTTCTGGTGAGCTCGTTGGCTGCTTTGTTATTTAACTCCACCTGATTCTGTCTTCCTTGCTCCTTGTCAATGTTCCAGTGTTGGATCTGAGCTTCTGGATCTTTCCTGTGGCCTGCTGCTCTGCTTAGATAAGTGCTTCTTTGCTTTTGTTGTTACTTTTTCTGTCCAGCTTGTTAATTCGTTTTGCTGGAAGCTCTGAGACGCAAAGGGTGTACCGCCGTGCCGTTAGTTCGGCACGGTGGGTCTTTTTGCCCCCTTTGCGTGGTTTTTTGCTTTAGGGTTTTTTGTAGACTGCAAAGTTCTCTTTGCTATCCTCGCTCTATCTAGAATATCGGGCCTCACTTTGCTGAATCTATTTCATCCCTACGTTTTTCTTTTCATCTTGCTAACAGTCATTATATGTGGGGGGCTGCCTTTTCCTTTGGGGTATTTCTCTGAGGCAAGTCAGGCTTGTTTTTCTATCTTCAGGCTAGTCAGCTCCTCAGGCTGTGCCGAGTTGCATAGGTAGTGTCAGGCGCAATCCACAGCTGCCTTTAGTTGTGTTTAGGATAGGTTCAGGTATTGCGGTCTACAGAGATTCCACGTCTCAGAGCTCGTTCTATTGTTTTTTGGGTTATTGTCAGATCACTGTATGTGCTCTGATTGCTGGCACACTGTGTCACTGGATTGCCTACATAACAGTACAAGGAGCCAACCTAATGATTCTCAATAGAGGGAAAAAAGAAGTTCTGACATCATTTTTTTTTCTCAGCTCTGTGTTCAGTCTTTTTTTTCCCCTAGACATTTGGGTGTTTCAGGACACAGGTGTGGACATGGATATTCAGGGTCTGTGCTCTTCAATGGATAATCTCGTTACAAATGTACAAAGGATTCAAGATACTATTGATCAGAAATCTATGTTAGAACCAAGAATTCCTATTCCTGATTTGTTTTTTGGTGATAGAACTAAGTTTCTTAATTTCAAAAATAATTGTAAGCTATTTCTGGCCTTGAAACCTCATTCTTCTGGTAATCCTATTCAACAGGTTTTGATTATTATTTCTTTTTTGCGCGGCGACCCTCAGGACTGGGCATTTTCTCTTGCGCCAGGAGACCCTGCATTGAGTAATGTCAATGCGTTTTTCCTGGCGCTCGGATTACTTTACGATGAGCCTAATTCAGTGGATCAGGCTGAGAAAAATTTGCTGGCTTTGTGCCAGGGCCAGGATGATATAGAAGTATATTGTCAGAAATTTAGGAAGTGGTCAGTACTCACTCTGTGGAATGAATCTGCGCTGGCAGCTTTGTTCAGAAAGGGTCTCTCTGAGGCTCTTAAGGATGTCATGGTGGGTTTTCCTATGCCTACTGGTTTGAATGAGTCTATGTCTTTGGCCATTCAGATCGGTCGACACTTGCGCGAGCGTAAATCTGTGCACCATTTGGCGGTATTGTCTAAGATTAAACCTGAGCCTATGCAGTGCGATAGGACTATGACCAGAGTTGAACGGCAAGAACACAGACGTCTGAATGGTCTGTGTTTCTACTGTGGTGATTCCACTCATGCTATTTCTGATTGTCCTAAGCGCACTAAGCGGTTCGATAGGTCTGCCGTCATTGGTACTGTACAATCCAAATTCCTTCTGTCCATTACCTTGATATGCTCTTTGTCATCGTATTCTGTCATGGCGTTTGTGGATTCAGGCGCTGCCCTGAATCTGATGGATTTGGATTATGCTAAACGTTGTGGGTTTTTCTTGGAGCCTTTGCGGTGTCCTATTCCGTTGAGAGGAATTGATGCTACACCTTTGGCCAAGAATAAACCTCAGTACTGGACCCAGCTGACCATGTGCATGGCTCCTGCACATCAGGAAGTTATTCGCTTTCTGGTGCTACATAATCTGCATGATGTGGTCGTGTTGGGGTTGCCATGGCTGAAAACCCATAATCCAGTATTGGATTGGAACTCTATGTCGGTATCCAGCTGGGGTTGTCAGGGGGTACATGGTGATGTTCCATTTTTGTCTATTTCGTCATCCACTCCTTCTGAGGTCCCAGAGTTCTTGTCTGATTATCAGGATGTATTTGAAGAGCCCAAGTCCGATGCCCTACCTCCGCATAGGGATTGTGATTGTGCTATCAATTTGATTCCTGGTAGTAAAATCCCAAAAGGTCGATTATTTAATTTATCCGTGCCTGAACACGCCGCTATGCGCAGTTATGTGAAGGAATCCCTGGAGAAGGGACATATTCGCCCATCGTCATCACCACTGGGAGCAGGGTTCTTTTTTGTAGCCAAGAAGGATGGTTCGCTGAGACCGTGTATTGATTACCGCCTTCTTAATAAGATCACTGTTAAATTTCAGTATCCCTTGCCATTGTTATCTGACTTGTTTGCTCGGATTAAGGGGGCTAGTTGGTTCACTAAGATAGATCTTCGTGGTGCGTATAATCTGGTGAGAATCAGGCAAGGAGATGAATGGAAAACTGCATTTAATACGCCCGAGGGTCATTTTGAGTATCTAGTGATACCTTTCGGACTTGCCAATGCTCCATCTGTGTTTCAGTCTTTTATGCATGACATCTTCCGTGAGTATCTGGATAAATTCCTGATTGTTTACTTGGATGACATTTTGATCTTCTCGGATGATTGGGACTCTCATGTGAAGCAGGTCAGAATGGTTTTCCAGGTCCTGCGTGCTAATTCTTTGTCTGTGAAGGGATCAAAGTGTCTCTTCGGTGTGCAGAAAGTTTCATTTTTGGGGTTCATCTTTTCCCCTTCTACTATCGAGATGGATCCGGCTAAGGTCCAAGCCATCCAGGATTGGACTCAGCCGACATCTCTGAAAAGTCTGCAAAAGTTCCTGGGCTTTGCTAATTTTTATCGTCGCTTCATCTGTAATTTTTCTAGCATTGCCAAACCATTGACCGATTTGACCAAGAAGGGTGCTGATTTGGTTAATTGGTCTTCTGCTGCTGTGGAAGCTTTTCAGGAGTTGAAGCGTCGTTTTTGTTCTGCCCCTGTGTTGTGTCAACCAGATGTTTCTCTTCCGTTCCAGGTCGAGGTTGATGCTTCTGAGATTGGAGCAGGGGCGGTTTTGTCACAGAGAGGTTCTGGTTGCTCAGTGTTGAAACCATGTGCTTTCTTTTCCAGGAAGTTTTCCGCTGCTGAGCGTAATTATGATGTGGGCAACCGAGAGTTGCTGGCCATGAAGTGGGCATTCGAGGAATGGCGTCATTGGCTTGAAGGAGCTAAGCATCGCGTGGTGGTATTGACTGATCATAAGAACCTTACTTATCTCGAGTCTGCCAAGCGCTTGAATCCTAGACAGGCCCGTTGGTCGTTATTTTTTGCCCGCTTCGATTTTGTGATTTCGTACCTTCCAGGCTCTAAAAATGTGAAGGCGGATGCTCTGTCTAGGAGTTTTGTGCCCGACTCTCTGGGTTCATCTGAGCCGGCGAGTATCCTCAAGGAAGGAGTTATTGTGTCTGCCATCTCCCCTGATTTGCGGCGAGTGTTGCAAAAATTTCAGGCGAATAAACCTGATCGTTGTCCGGCGGAGAAACTGTTCGTCCCTGATAGGTGGACTAGTAAAGTTATCTCTGAACTTCATTGTTCGGTGTTGGCTGGTCATCCTGGAATCTTTGGTACCAGAGAGTTAGTGGCTAGATCCTTCTGGTGGCCATCTCTGTCACGGGATGTACGTACTTTTGTGCAGTCCTGTGGGATTTGTGCTAGGGCTAAGCCCTGCTGTTCACGTGCCAGTGGGTTGCTTTTGCCCTTGCCGGTCCCAAAGAGGCCTTGGACACATATTTCGATGGATTTCATTTCTGACCTTCCCGTTTCTCAAAAGATGTCAGTCATTTGGGTGGTCTGTGATCGCTTTTCTAAAATGGTCCATCTGGTGCCCTTGGTTAAATTGCCTTCCTCCTCTGATTTGGTGCCTTTGTTCTTCCAGCATGTGGTTCGTTTGCATGGCATTCCTGAGAATATTGTTTCTGACAGAGGTTCCCAGTTTGTTTCAAGGTTTTGGCGAGCCTTTTGTGGTAGGATGGGCATTGACCTATCTTTTTCCTCGGCTTTCCATCCTCAGACTAATGGCCAGACCGAACGAACCAATCAGACCTTGGAAACATATCTGAGATGTTTTGTTTCTGCAGACCAGGATGATTGGGTGTCCTTTTTGCCGTTGGCTGAGTTCGCCCTTAATAATCGGGCCAGCTCGGCTACCTTGGTCTCTCCATTTTTCTGCAATTCTGGGTTCCATCCTCGTTTCTCTTCAGGACAGGTTGAGTCTTCGGACTGTCCTGGTGTGGATTCTGTGGTGGACAGGTTGCAGCAGATCTGGACTCAGGTAGTGGACAATTTGACCTTGTCCCAGGAGAAGGCTCAACTTTTCGCTAATCGCAGACGCCGTGTGGGTCCCCGACTTCGTGTTGGGGATCTGGTTTGGTTATCTTCTCGTCATATTCCTATGAAGGTTTCCTCTCCTAAATTTAAACCTCGTTTTATTGGTCCGTATAGGATTTCTGAGATTCTCAATCCTGTGTCTTTTCGTCTGACCCTCCCAGACTCCTTTTCCATATATAATGTATTCCATAGGTCGTTGTTGCGGAGATACGTGGCACCTATGGTTCCATCTGTTGAGCCTCCTGCCCCGGTTTTGGTGGAGGGGGAATTGGAGTATATTGTGGAGAAAATTTTGGATTCTCGTGTTTCTAGACGGAAACTCCAGTATCTGGTTAAATGGAAGGGTTATGCTCAGGAAGATAATTCCTGGGTTTTTGCCTCTGATGTCCATGCTCCAGATCTTGTTCGTGCCTTTCATGTGGCTCATCCTGGTCGGCCTGGGGGCTCTGGTGAGGGTTCGGTGACCCCTCCTCAAGGGGGGGGTACTGTTGTGAATTCTGTGGCTGAATTCACTCCTGTGGTCACAAGTGGTACTGCAGCTTCTGAGCTTCCTCCCTCAGGTGTTCTGGTGAGCTCGTTGGCTGCTTTGTTATTTAACTCCACCTGATTCTGTCTTCCTTGCTCCTTGTCAATGTTCCAGTGTTGGATCTGAGCTACTGGATCTTTCCTGTGGCCTGCTGCTCTGCTTAGATAAGTGCTTCTTTGCTTTTGTTGTTACTTTTTCTGTCCAGCTTGTTAATTCGTTTTGCTGGAAGCTCTGAGACGCAAAGGGTGTACCGCCGTGCCGTTAGTTCGGCACGGTGGGTCTTTTTGCCCCCTTTGCGTGGTTTTTTGCTTTAGGGTTTTTTGTAGACTGCAAAGTTCTCTTTGCTATCCTCGCTCTATCTAGAATATCGGGCCTCACTTTGCTGAATCTATTTCATCCCTACGTTTTTCTTTTCATCTTGCTAACAGTCATTATATGTGGGGGGCTGCCTTTTCCTTTGGGGTATTTCTCTGAGGCAAGTCAGGCTTGTTTTTCTATCTTCAGGCTAGTCAGCTCCTCAGGCTGTGCCGAGTTGCATAGGTAGTGTCAGGCGCAATCCACAGCTGCCTTTAGTTGTGTTTAGGATAGGTTCAGGTATTGCGGTCTACAGAGATTCCACGTCTCAGAGCTCGTTCTATTGTTTTTTGAGTTATTGTCAGATCACTGTATGTGCTCTGATTGCTGGCACACTGTGTCACTGGATTGCCTACATAACACTGGGCCTGGTTGATGTGGGAGCGGGTCCTTGAAGAACATGGTCTACGTAATTAGGAATAGGGCTTTGGAGATAAGGAATAGTTGACAAGACTCATGGCCCTTGAGATCAGGGTCTGGGTAAAGGGATGAAAGAGAGGCATGGTGGAAGTCAATGTTCTGGATAACAAGACCAAGTCTGTGCCGAGTGACCACCAGTATTTTAGTGGAAAGGTAAGGCTCTGTGGAGTGACCATTGGAAATTCAGTGGGAAGGAGATATCTGAGGACTGTGTGAAGTAATTATCTAAGATTATGTACCATATCTAAGAAGTACAACCATTAAGAGTTATTGTGCCCCTTAAAGTGACAGCAACCAGTAAGCTTTCTGTGCCACTGTATGTGAAGAAGTAAAAGTAAAGTTGTCTGAGTTCCATGGGACTGTCTGTTTTTACTCCCCATGCTACTTACACATTTGCACAGCAGTTCCATTTTTTCAGTAATACTTAGTCTCATGCTTCCATTTTTCTATTGAGATAAATATTCATCTTAAAGCATCGGGAATTTACACAATCAAGTAGCATGACCTGTTACAAAGTCATCTGTATGTAGCTTTAAACTCATGAATGCAGAGGGAGCGTTCGCTCTTTGGGTTAATGTCTTTTATAACCACTGTAACCCCGGTCATTTGGTGTTTTAGGCCCGCAGTCAGCAGCGTGTGGTTGCAGCTGCATCACTTACTTTAGAGATTTTGTTTTGAGGGCTTTTCATTTGTGCAATAATTCTTCCATATTGTAGGCATTTAAATTGACTGCAAACTTTCATGTTGAAGTCGCCAGCATTTGTTGTGTCAGGTGGAGCGCTGTTCTGATGATTAAGATGTGGCCTCAGTAAAAAATCAAATTACATTTAAGGACATTTTAATTAAAATGCACATGCGGGTTGTGTTCTATGCCAGTAAAGATGTGGGGAAAACACATGTTGAAAAAGGTTACTCTGAGATCTTGAACTTCTTATTTTTTACTTTCTGAAACTGGCCTGTGTCTAAGATGCAAAAACAAAAAACATATTTTATTAAGAACAAATGCTATTGTGTTTTTTTGCATGTGCTGTTCTTAAATGTTAGCTGATGTGTAGATGTTGGTCGTTACCTTTAATTAAAGGGGTTGTCCTCAAATGGAAAACCCTTTCTTAAATGCTGCAGTCCCCATCTAAAATGTAAAAAAAAAAAACATATCCTCACCTCCGGAATCAGCGCCGTTCTATGTGAGCACTGTGTTATGATGTCATGTGAGTGCTGCAGCCTTCACAATCCCATCAGATCAAGTTCTATCTGACAAAACGCTGGAGCCCATCAGTGGCCACTAATAAGCTGCATTGCACACATGACCTAACAATGTCATGTGAGCACCAAAGGGAAACATCGCTGACTTTGAAAGAACAGCACCGATCCTTTAGGATGTCTTCATAACACTTGATGTATTCCTTCAATAATGTTATTATCAGTCCTGATGAGAACAGTGATTCCACACGTGATCATCACCAACAAAAATGTCACAAGCTTCCTTTAAAGAGCAAGTGGACATAGATTAACCCTGACAAATTATAAGTTTCTATTGTTTTTGTTATTATGCTCATAAACAAAGGATATATCAAGCACAGGGCATGCAAGATTCTTTCTGACCCTGGGTTTCACCTTTTGGCTTCCTCCTGCGATGTTCTACCAGGAAGACGCCAAATGGCAAAACCCATAGTCAGGTAGTAGCTGGCAAGCAACTTGTTTAAAATGTTTATTTTTTGTGTGTTTTTTAACTTTTTTTCCTTTCAAGATTAATTTAAAAAAAAACAACTGGAAGCCCAATGTCTTTCACTTCTTTAAGGTTGGCTTGGTTAATTTTCTGGTTAGCCAATAAAGGTATCACTCCTAGAATATTTCTGTCATCATTGGGAGGAAAAATATTCACATCGATTTTTCTGGCTAACACGGTACCACAATACAATTTGTTATTGTACATCACTTCTTTAAGGGAAACTCGCGACTCTATTGTTGGAACTGATCACTTGTGAATCTACTGGTCTCCGCAGGACTGATGGCAACATTCACAGATAGTGGAGGTGTCAAGGAGGAGGAGAACTGTGGAGTCTGCGCTAAAGGTACACTAAACGACTTACCAACCATCACGACCAGCGATAAGACCTGGCCGTGATCGTTGGTAAGTCGTTGTGTGGTCGCTGGGGAGCTGTCACACAGACAGCTCTCTCCAGCGACCAACGATCAGGGGAAAGACTTCGGCATCGTTGAAACTGTCTTCAACGATGCCGAAGTCCCCGGGTAACCAGGGTAAATATCGGGTTACTAAGTGCAGGGCCGCGCTTAGTAACCCGATATTTACCCTGGTTACCATTGTAAAAGTTAAAAAAACAGTACATACTCACATTCTGATGTCTGTCATGTCCCCCGGCGTCAGCTTCCCGCACTGACTGTGTCAGCGCCGGCCGTAAAGCAGAGCACAGCGGTGACATCACCGCTGTGCTCTGCTTTACGGCCGGCCGGTGCTGACACAGTGCAGGGAAGCTGACGCCGGGGGACGTGACAGACGTCGGAATGTGAGTATGTACTGTTTTTTTTTTTTAACTTTTACAGTGGTGACCAGGGTAAATATCGGGTTACTAAGCGCGACCCTGCGCTTAGTAACCCGATATTTACCCTGGTTACCAGTGAACACATCGCTGGATCGGCGTCACACACGCCGATTCAGCGATGACAGCGGGTGATCAGCGACCAAAAAAAGGTCCTGATCATTCCCCAGCAACCAACGATCTCCCAGCAGGGGCCTGATCGTTGGTCGCTGTCACACATAACGAGATCGTTAGCGGGATCATTGCTACGTCACAAAAAGCGTGACGTTGCAACGATATCGTTAACGAAATTGTTATGTGTGAAGATACCTTTAATGTCGTTGAGGCAGTAAAATTGTATTTTATCTGCTAGTACTGTTAAACATGTTGGATTCCTGTATTAAACTTTGTTTTACAGTGGACAGAGTGCCTGGTTAAATAATTAGAGTCGTAGATGTTGTCTATTGCAACCAAAAAAGCTACAGCCATCATCTTTTCAGTGATGGGATTTGTTACGATGGGCAACAAAGTTAACGTCAATAAGTGTCTCAAAACCTAGTATGATTTGTTAGTAAATCTACCCAATCAGCAGTAGAGCGGTGCCGAGGATTCGGGGCCAGAAGGAACCTACAGTTCTTGGTCAGCAGAGAGTCAGGGCTATATTCATTTGTCATGAGCACTTATAGTTGCCTTCTGTGATGAAGCATGATGCATTTGCCATTTATATCGAGTACTCTTACAGTTTCATAGATTGAGATGCCTTTATGTGTGTGCAGAGCTCGTGTCCTCTGGAATTGTAAGTAATTGTTGGCTACCACTTTGGATGCACATACAATCTAGATTGATGCAAGTACATCTGCAGTTTTGAATGAAAGTTAAGAATGTTTTAAATTCTTAAATTATATTTGATGGACAAAGTAGCAAATGACCAATAATAATAATAAAAATACAATTTGTATATATTTGGTTTGCCCTGATGGTTTGCAGAGACATGTGAAGTACTGGGCTGTTTCATGAAGGGCCCGGGTCTGTCCCCTCATCAGGATCCGCTTACCCAAGCTTTGCCTTTGCTGATACAGCTTCCTTTTCTTTATAGGCTTCAGATTGTTTAGGGTCTCTTTATGCTAAGGTATTCGCTACACAAGGGGGCAGTATTGTTCTGGCAACAAAGCAACTGTTACTGCGGGCAATGAGTTAGGAAGGTGAAACTTTCTCCAATAAATTGGTTCCATCAGATCTTTGTGCATTAACACTGTGTTAGAGATTAGGGGAGCAACACAAGGTACTGCAGTACTTAGACTTGGTAACAAAGACTAACATTCCTTAGCTCTGCAGCGGTAAAGTCAATGATGGGTGGATAATGGGATTCCAGAAATCGCCAGTTAGGGATAATAGAATTTACTTAGCAACAGGTGAAAGTGAACATCAAACCTACATATTGCACAAAGGATTAAAAGGAAGCCTGTTGGTTCGATTCTTAAACCCTTATGTTTCCCAGTCGAGAACTGTCACTTGTGCAGTTTTTAACATTTCAATCTATCACTTTAAAGACTGGTATCGAAATTTTAATGATAGAAAATGTAGTGCTAAGAAGTAGTGGTCAGAGCACTGTGCTCGGCAATCTTTGGTTACTCGGGTAGAAATGCTGAGTGGCATGGGGAGACTGTAGCCAAGTGGCTTCCACTTTTTCAGGAGTCAGCATAATGTCCATACAGCTCTTTCAGCAGACTGGTTATTTAAAGGGAATCCGTCAGCAGGTTTAGGACACCTAATCTGAGAGCAGCATAATGTAGAGACCCTGATTACAGTGATGTGTCACCTACTAGGCTACTTGATTATTGTTTTGATAAAATCACTGGTTTATAAGTTTATTATTCGTGTCTGCGAATTGAGATACTACTTTGGCTTTTATCCTAAGTCATATTGCACGACTCGTTAAAAAGTTGATTGTGACTTGTAGGATCGCTACTTCCAACAGGTGGCGCTATAGAGTTTAAGTCCTCTTTTTTTCAGAAGAGGCAATTTGCATATTATATTTCCCAGAGGAGCATTGCATGGCGAATAAGCCTCCTTACCTTGACAAGCCAGAGATGGTATGTCACTCTCCATAAGGAGAAACGATACCCCTTAGACCCCAGTCCAGAGCCTCTCACCTAGCCAAATTAGTTCTCATGCTTTGCACTGACGAGGGCCAACAGCCTGAAACACCGTGTCTGCGGATTGAGATACTAATTTGGCTTTTATCCTAAGTCATATTGCATGACTCGTTAAAGAGTTGATTGTGACTTGTAGGATCGCTACTTCCAACAGGTGGCGCTATAGAGTTTAAGTCCTCTTTTTTTCAGAAGAGGCAATTTGCATAAGATTTCTTAAAAGGTTTATAAGAAGAAGTTATCACTAAAAGACTAGTACACCTGCTGCTGTGTATTCCTCCATAGTCGTAAGCTCTGTTAAGCCCCGGCACCACAACTGAGTGGCAGTTTACTGCTTATGCACAGTATACACCAACTGCTGTCAAAAAATGGAGTGGGTTGGATTATACAAAGCTCATCATTACAAGCACTGCTAGATCTGCATCAGATAAGGGAATTTATAAAAATACAACACGCGGCCCAGGAAGTGACATATCGCTGGAATGTAGGTTGTATCCTTGCAGTACTGAATCCTGGGTTAATCCAGTAAAATGCAATAGCTGCATTGTGTTTGTATGTTCTTCCTATTTTTCTGCTGTTTCTCGGAGGTCTCTGTATTTTTCCCTACAGCATTTCAATAGGTTGACATGCCTTGTTTAAAATTGTTCCGTCTTTGTCTAAGTCTTTAGATTGTGAACTCCATTAAGGGCAGGGGCTAATGAATATGGTAGGAATCTCTCTACAGTAGATAAATCTCCTGGCGCATCTATTTTTCACCACTGTTTTCATTGTTTTATTGCTGTGTGATGCTGAAATGACCTGGTAGCCAGCAAGAGCAGTATGTCGGTCACACTTGACCCTAGCCATCACACTGCCACACACCCTTGAGGGCCGAGTATATTCTTTACCCACCTCGTGGTCCTGGTAAGGGGGAACATTAGCAGAGCCCTTCCCAGGCAGCGAGCAGCATGGCAGCTGGTGACCGGACACCAAACAGCAGACAGGGAGAACACACCAGAACAAAGAAACCAGAATCGACAATCTGTTCGGCCTCATACTTCTCCGGACTATCCACCAGGACAGCGAATGAGGGACAATCGGTCCCCGAGCTTTCCTTAGGAGGGACCGATAAAAGACGTTGGGGATGGCATCAGCGGGCTTAACTCTAAAAGCAACCAGATTAACCACCTCCAGAATGGGAAAACTTCCAATAAACCGAGGGCCAAGCTTAAAGCAGGGTAACTTGAGTTTGAGGTTTTTAGTGGACACCCACACCAGATCAACCAACCGCTAACGCCTCTCTTTGAGACCGACGTTTATCAGCAGCGACCTTCTGCCCGGCGGATGCCCTTGGAAGCTGTCAGCAAACCCCCTCCCAAACTGCCCTCAGCCTATTAGCCGTCTCAGAGACCCCAGGAATCTTATACCCTGAGGAAAGCAGGAGACCTGGGATGGAAACCAAAGTTACAAAAGTAAGGAGACGTGCAAAATGACTCATGATGTCTATTATTAAGGGCAAATGCCGCCAAAGGTTAATAGGTTCCGCATTTGTGCTGGTTATTAAAACAATAGCACCTAAGGTACGTTTCCAGTTAATCCTTTCCAAAAGACCATTAGACTGGGGGTTGTATGCAGATGAAAACGACAATTCTGTCACGATCCTACCACAAAAAGCCTTCCAGAATCTAGAGATAAACTGTGAACCCCAATCAGACATTATAATAACTGGGATACCATGCAACCTGACCACGTTATCAATAAATATGTTTACCACCTTGTGAGAGGAAAGCATTATTATTCTATGCTGGGTAATGGTGAAATTACCTCCTGCTAGCCAGCAAGAGCAGTGTGTTGGTCACATTTGGCCCTAGTTGTTACACTTCCGAGCACCTCCTAGTCCTGGTAAAGGGAAACTTTAGCAGAGCCCTTCCCAGGCGGCGAGCAGCACAGCGGCTGGTGACCAGACACACAAGCAGCAGACTGGGCAAACACACCAGAACAAAGAAACTGCAGTGCAACTGCATAAAATGAGGTGAATAATAATAAACCACACACAGGCACCAAAGCATGAACCTCCTCAGAAGCACAGAACACTGACCATAACGCCCCACCAGAACTGAGAATAATCAACAACAAAAGGAGGAAATGGCTGGTCTAAATGTGCCTCCTAGCAGTTACCTGACCACGCTGGGGTGACGCCTAATCTCCACCCCTGGACCACAGAGAAACCAGAGGAAAGGAGAGAAGACTGGAGGGAACCTCCCACCATCTGGCTGCCCCAGCAGGTATGGTGTCCCACACCCACTGGCAGCAGCTAACACAGCATTGTCCCTGGGAACAGTGGCGTCCCGCCTCCCTGCAATGCTAGGAGTGCATCTCCCAGAATGTGAAATTTGGACTGAGCGAGCACCCCCCCCCCACAAGCTCTGCTAGCTGGAGGTGACACCCCTCCCCCTCCCCTCATGGCCCGTGAAGGGCAATGGGTGGCCCACCGAAGAGCCAGAGCTTGCCCAGGAGCGCAAGGGGGGGCCCGCTCAGTTTCGGAGCTACCATTACTGACACATTGCCTCACAGGGAAAATCTTTTTGCTTTTCATCATTAATAGTGATGAGCGAACATGCTCAGACAAGTTATCATGCTCATGTGCTAACCGAGTGTCTTCAGTGTGCTTGAAAAATATGTTCAAGTCACCTGTCACGCCATTAACGGCGATAAAGGGGCAGGACGGCGTACTGGGACCCGCACCTGTCCCTGTCACGATAATGGGGCCCTGGCTTTCCCTTATCTCAGGGGTACCTATAATGGTTAGGAGGCCTGAGCCGCCAGCATATCCATGTCTCCTGTGCAGGCCCTATCAGTGGCCCCCTCTCTCCCCAAGGGAGGTGAACTGCACCAGTGTATAAATACGACAATTAAACGGTATACAGACAAGGTAACTAGAAGTCTCAAACGCACCAAATGCTCACACAACCACAGAGGAAACACAGAAAAGGGAAGAGAAGGAAAAAACTAGGAAGGAAAACAGGTTTAACATGCAACCAAATCAGCAGACACCAATCTCTATAAATAAACCTCCAAGCTCCTAATACCACGCTCCTTCAAACTCCAAGCCAGGCAGCAGAACTGATCACTGACAACAGTTTCAGACAAAGCTGAGTCTATATAGGAGCGGAGATTACCAAAACCAATTCAGCTGAGAGACATAGCTCTCAGCAACTTCAGTAACAAGGTTTAACTCCTGCCCTGCTGGCACAAGACAGCCAGGTCAGAATTCAGGAGAAGAGCTTCTGTTCATCGTGTGCAGGGGTGGATTAAAGGTAGCCAGGGCCCCGGGCTGTTCAGACACTGTGGGCCCCCCCGGTCATGTGACGGGGGTCATGTGACGGGGGTCATGTGACGGGGGTCATGTGACGGGGGGGTCATGTGACGGGGGGTCATGTGACGGGGGGTCATGTGACACCCGTACCAGATTATTCCAGAAAAATGGCCGGGCCCTACTCTACTGTAACCTATTAAATATCTGTTAAAATCTGCAATACAATTTAGGTATATTTTGACCAATAATATCACATACAAGGAACAAATACCACCGCACCATGACCAGACCACAAATTACAACCACAGTGATCGAATAATATCACATACAAGGAATAAATACCACCACACCATGTCAAGACCTCATATTACCACCACTTGGTGACCAAATAGCACATACAAGGGACATATACCACAACACCATTTCCAGACCACATATTACCACCACATACAGGTCCTTCTCAAAAAATTAGCATATAGTGTTAAATTTCATTATTTACCATAATGTAATGATTACAATTAAACTTTCATATATTATAGATTCATTATCCACCAACTGAAATTTGTCAGGTCTTTTATTGTTTTAATACTGATGATTTTGGCATACAACTCCTGATAACCCAAAAAACCTGTCTCAATAAATTAGCATATCAAGAAAAGGTTCTCTAAACGAACTATTACCCTAATCTTCTGAATCAACTAATTAACTCTAAACACATGCAAAAGATACCTGAGGCTTTTATAAACTCCCTGCCTGGTTCATTACTCAAAACCCCCATCATGGGTAAGACTAGCGACCTGACAGATGTCAAGAAGGCCATCATTGACACCCTCAAGCAAGAGGGTAAGACCCAGAAAGAAATTTCTCAACAAATAGGCTGTTCCCAGAGTGCTGTATCAAGGCACCTCAATGGTAAGTCTGTTGGAAGGAAACAATGTGGCAGAAAACGCTGTACAACGAGAAGAGGAGACCGGACCCTGAGGAAGATTGTGGAGAAGGACCGATTCCAGACCTTGGGGAACCTGAGGAAGCAGTGGACTGAGTCTGGTGTGGAAACATCCAGAGCCACCGTGCACAGGCGTGTGCAGGAAATGGGCTACAGGTGCCGCATTCCCCAGGTAAAGCCACTTTTGAACCATAAACAGCGGCAGATGCGCCTGACCTGGGCTACAGAGAAGCAGCACTGGACTGTTGCTAAGTGGTCCCAAGTACTTTTTTCTGATGAAAGCAAATTTTGCATGTCATTCGGAAATCAAGGTGCCAGAGTCTGGAGGAAGACTGGGGAGAAGGAAATGCCAAAATGCCTGAAGTCCAGTGTCAAGTACCCACAGTCAGTGATGGTGTGGGGTGCCATGTCAGCTGCTGGTGTTGGTCCACTGTGTTTCATCAAGGGCAGGGTCAATGCAGCTAGCTATCAGGAGATTTTGGAGCACTTCATGCTTCCATCGGCTGAAATGCTTTATGGAGATGAAGATTTCATTTTTCAGCACGACCTGGCACCTGCTCACAGTGCCAAAACCACTGGTAAATGGTTTACTGACCATGGTATTACTGTGCTCAATTGGCCTGCCAACTCTCCTGACCTGAACCCCATAGAGAATCTGTGGGATATTGTGAAGAGAAAGTTGAGAGACGCAAGACCCAACACTCTGGATGAGCTTAAGGCCGCTATTGAAGCATCCTGGGCCTCCATAACATCTCAGCAGTGTCACAGGCTGATTGCCTCCATGCCACGCCGCATTGAAGCAGTCATTTCTGCCAAAGGATTCCCGACCAAGTACTGAGTGCATAACTGAACATTATTATTTGATGGTTTTTTTGTTTGTTATTAAAAAACACTTTTATTTGATTGGATGGGTGAAATATGCTAATTTATTGAGACAGGTTTTTTGGGTTATCAGGAGTTGTATGCCAAAATCATCAGTATTAAAACAATAAAAGACCTGACACATTTCAGTTGGTGGATAATGAATCTATAATATATGAAAGTTTAATTGTAATCATTACATTATGGTAAATAATGAAATTTAACACTATATGCTAATTTTTTGAGAAGGACCTGTAGTGACTGAATACTACAATACTGATCAGTAATAGAAAAAAAAAAAAAAACACAATACTATCACCATAAGTGCCAGTATTCACAGGGTATCTGTACTTAGTATGCAGTGTCTGTGTAGAGGTAATACAGAGATCACTGGTGGTATTATACACAGGAGCTCTGTATATAATGTATAGGTAATACAGTGATCACTGGTGACATTGTACACAGGAGCTCTGTATATAGTATACAGTGTATAGTGTCAGTGTATAGGCAACACTGACTCACCAGTGACGTCTCTAGGTGAAGTCCTTCATCTTTCATCCAGCACAGACCGCCATCATTTCTTCCAGCCAGGACTTGTTTCTGCAGGAAATAACACAGTTATCTCGAGCTCCGCTTGCAGAACACATTACTTAATTTTTCACAACTTCTACATTACACCACATGAAGAAAAAAAGGCGATATAGTGTCACTCTGCACAGTAACAGGACCGCCCCCCATTTAAAACAGTATACTCAAAAAATAAAATAAATACATCACTGCAGTAATAATATCCCTTAATTAGCCCCTATGGTAATAATATTCCCCATCTTGGCCCTGTTTATCTCATTCCTGGCTCCAGCCATATGTTCTCGCATCCTGCCCTCATGAGTATCCATTCTACCCCATATAATCTCCACATCCTGCCCCATCAGTCTCCATCGTATCCATCCTGCCCCATGATCCAATCCTGCCCCCTGTCTACATTCTGCCCATGCCTCCAGTCCTGCCCCCAGTGTGTCCAGCATATTACCCCCAGTGTGTCCAGCATATTATCCCCAGTGTGTCCAGCAATCTGCCCCAGTATGTCCAGCATATTGCCCCAGTGTCCAGCAATCTGCCCCAGTGTGTCCAGCATTGCCCCCAGACAGTGTCTCCAGCATATTGCCCCCAGTGTGTCCAGCAATCTGCCCCAGTGTATCCAGCATTGCCCCCAGACAGTGTCTCCAGCATTGCCCCCAGACAGTGTCTCCAGCATATTGCCCCCAGTGTGTCTAGCAATCTGCCCCAGTGTGTCCAGCATTGCCCCCAGTGTGTCCAGCAATCTGCCCCAGTGTGTCTAGCATTGCCCCCAGACAGTGTGTCCAGCAATCTGCCCCAGTGTTCCAGCAATCTGCCCCAGTGTGTCCAGCAACCTGCCCCAGTGTGTCCAGCATATTACCCCCAGTGTGTCCAGCATATTACCCCTAGTGTGTCCAGCATATTACCCCCAGTGTGTCCAGCATATTACCCCCAGTGTGTCCAGCATATTACCCCACGTGTGTCCAGCAATCTGCCCCAGTATGTCCAGCATACTGCCCCAGTGTGTCCAGCATTGCCCCCAGACAGTGTGTCCAGAAATCTGCCCCAGTGTGTCCAGCATTGCCCCCAGACAGTGTGTCAAGCAATCTGCCCCAGTGTGTCCAGCATTGCCCCCAGACAGTGTGTCCAGCATATTACCACCAGTGTGTCCAGCAATCTGCCCCAGTATGTCCAGCATTTCCCCCAGTGTCTCCAGCAATCTGTCCCAGTGTGTCCAGCATTGCCCCAGTGTCTCCAGCATTGCCCCAGTGTCTCCAGCATTGCCCCAGTGTCTCCAGCAATCTGCCTCAGTGTCCCCCAGCATTGCCCCAGTGTCCTCCAGCATTGCCCCAGTGTCCTCCAGCAATCTGCCCCAGTGTCCTCCAGCATTCTGCCCCAGTGTCCTCCAGCATTCTGCCCCAGTGTCCTCCAGCATTCTGCCCCAGTGTCCTCCAGCATTCTGCCCCAGTGTCCTCCAGCAATCTGCCCCAGTGTCCTCCAGCAATCTGCCCCAGTGTCCTCCAGCAATCTGCCCCAGTGTCTCCAGCAATCTGCCCCAGTGTCCTCCAGCAATCTGCCCCAGTGTTCTCCAGCAATCTGCCCCAGTGTCCTCCAGCAATCTGCCCCAGTGTCCTCCAGCAAGCTGCCCCAGTGTCCTCCAGCAATCTGCCCCAGTGTCTCCAGCAATCTGCCCCAGTGTCCTCCAGCAATCTGCCCCAGTGTCCTCCAGCAATCTGCCCCAGTGTCCTCCAGCAATCTGCCCCAGTGTCCTCCAGCAATCTGCCCCCAGTGTGTCCTCCAGCATTCTGCCCCAGTGTCCTCCAGCAATCTGCCCCAGTGTCCTCCATCAATCTGCCCCAGTGTCCTCCAGCAATCTGCCCCAGTGTCCTCCAGCAATCTGCCCCAGTGTCCTCCAGCAATCTGCCCCAGTGTCTCCAGCATTGCCCCAGTGTGTCCTCCAGCATTGCCCTCAGTGTGTCCACCGTTATAAAAAAAACAAAACAAAAAACAAACAGAGTCTCCTCACCTGACCTGGCGCTCCAGCGGTGAGCTCCCTCCAACAGAGCACACTCGCTGGCGACTGACAATGACGTCAGACGCCGGCGACGTGTGCGCCTGCGGCCGACTTCAGCTGCCAGCCTCCAATTGGCTGGCGGCTGTTAACTATTGACGTGCGGGCGCGCGCCCGCACGTCAATAGGAAACCGCCGCAGCGCCGGAAGGGGCCCGGTGAGCAGATGAGACGGGGCCCGATGCGGACCCCCTCTCTCGGCCCACCGGGTCCGGGGGCCCATAAATGCCGGCGGGCATTCACAGATGATTAGCAGAGGGGCAATCTGTGCGGTAGCCCAGGGCCCCCCCAAACCACTGGGCCCTGGGCTACCGCCCATATTGACCCTCTGATAATCCGCCCCTGATCGTGTGTGAACAAGGCCCAGAGTGCTGCGGTTCTCTGGAACCTCTCTGTCGCGGTAGCCCCGTGACATCACCGTGGCTGTATGTCTCACAGCTACTCGACAGCTGCAGCACATGCAGGGATTGCCTGTTTGTTAGGTAATACCCGCATTTGTTGCTGCTGTTGAACAACCTGGAGACATGCAGCCGTGGGGACTCGAACATATTATTCGAGCACGCCGAAGTCACTCTCTTAGCATGGCGGATAACACCTTATCTGAGCACACTCACTCATTGCTTATCATTAAATGAGGTTTTCTATATTGCTTACTCATGTCCTTACTGTCTCAAGTAAGTGCCGGCCTCCTGCCTGGGTACTAAGGTACTAGTACATGGCGACAAAAAATTATTGTAAAAGTATTTGTGTCCCATACAAAGGTCAGGCAATTTAGTTTGCACAGGAACAAAATTATACTAATTGCAGATGTACTTCATCCTTAAAAGGGATTTCTACAACAATATTATATTGTACAAAATGGCCCCATGGTGGTCTTAAAATTAAAAAAACAAATAAAATGACATACTGTATGCCTGCACTTCCTCCACACTGTTGGTTGCATCTCCATCGGGAAGGGGCGTTTTGCTGTTCTGAAGACAGAGAGACTTTCTTTTCCAGTTTAGACAGTATGTCACAGCTGCCGCAGATTAGGTGGCTGCTGATTGGCTACACTTGTCACGTGATATCCCCCACCTGAGGCAGAAATGAGAAGACTTGTGGGCAACATGGCCGGTTTGGCAGACAAGGGTCAGGCATATGGTAATTTTTTATTTATTTTGGGACTACAATGGGTCCATTGGTACAATAAAACAACGAATATTAAAATTATAATTATATGTTGGTTTCATGTGATTTCTGGCATTTCTTGAATCATTTTCTGTTTTACTTGATGGTAGCAGAAGTTTATTATATTAAACGGCAGTGAATAGACATACGAGAAATATTACCATAGTTTAAGACTGAGGAATTCAGCCTTATCATGAGAGCCATTAAGTAAAACTTCTAAAAATATCTCCAAGTGTTTTATTGCTCAACAAATTTTAGTAGAGAAGTAATGGAGAGAGTACACCGTATAAATCACCAGAGTATGTTAATGGAATGATATACTTTATCTTTTACAATGTGTTTGTATGCTAAATATTCTAAGTATGTCTAATTAAGATCCATCTTCAACCAATATCTGGAGAAATAAAAAAAAATCTCACTTCTTCAAACCCAATAGAATATTCCAATGAATCAGCTGTGAAGGGCCTTTTTTTTGTTAGGAAGTTATAAGGGTTAAAAGTTGACCAGCAATTTTTTTTTTTCATTTTTCCAACAAAATTTACAAAACCACTATTTTAGGGACCACATCACATTTGAAGTGACTTTGAGAGGTCTATATGACAGAAAATACCCAAAAGTGACACCATTTTAAAAACTACTCCCCTCAGGGTGCTCAAAACTACATTCACGAAATTTATTAACCTTTCATGTGCTTCTTAGCAATTAGTGGAATTTGAAAAGAAAAAATTAACGTTTTACATTTTTTACTTACATATTAGCTCAGACTCCAGTTTTTTTTATTTTCACAAAGGTACCAGGAGAAATTGTACCCCAAAAGTTTTTATGCAATTTCTCTTGAGTACGCTGATACCCCATATGTGGAAGAAAACCATTTTTGGGTGCACGGCAGGGCTTGGAAGGGAAGGAGTGATGTTTTGGATGCAGACTTTCATAGAATGGCCTGCATGTCGAATTTACAGAGCACCTGATGTGCCCAACAAGTACCCCCTTTTTGAAACTGATCTACTGTTTCCTGGTATGTGATTTTATAATGTAGTGGCATACGTGAGTTGTGTAGTGTTTGTCAGGTTGTCATACGTCAGTTGTGTAATTCAGAAATAAATTTAGTAGTCCATGGATGTGTGGTACAGCCTGAAGCATTCTTTCATACACAGGCCAGGTTTTTCAGGGCAGGTGTCGCATTGATAAATGGTGTCATTGCGTATTCCCCTTCTGTAAAACACTTGCCACCTTTTTTGCGATTTACCTTTTTTTCTGCTTTGAGGAACCTTCCCCGGGAAATGTTGGCCTGGTACAATACAAGCACCTTCAGTTCTGGAAGTACAGGGCCCTAACTACCAAATATCAGGGCCTTAATGAATACCTACTGGAACTGAAGGTACGACGTAGCGGTCTGGCCTGGACATCATGACAGTTTGAAAGCATTGTGCATTGCAATCTGTACGATGTGCACGTACAATGACATCCCTCTTGTCCATGTACTTGACCACCAGCAGGTGGTCGCTACATTGGGCTCTGCGGTCACCCCCTTCTAAGCTTCTGCCCAATTAGTGTTTTCGGGAGGCCTCTTTGATTTTTGTGGACAGTACCATAGGCTGCGGTACCTCGAGCAGAGAGGGACTTGAAGAGTGGGATTCTGGTATAAAAGTTATCCACATAGATGAGATAATCTTTATCCCGCAGTGGGTGCACCTAATCCCACACAATTTTCCCACTCACTCCCAGGACAGGGAGGCATTCAGGGGGTTCAATCCTGGAGTCCTTCCCTTCATAAACTCTAAACCTGTGGGTGTACCCTGAGGTAGTGTCACACTGCTTATAGCGTTTAATTCTGTACCTGGCCCTCTTTGTCACGCCGTAAGCGGCGATAAAGGGACAGGATGGCGTACTGGGACCCGCACCTGTCCCTACCACTTTAATAGGGCCCTGGCTTTCCCTTATCTCGTTGGTACCTATGATGGTTAGGAGGCCCGAGCCGCCAGCATATCCCTATCTCCTGTGCAGGCCCTATGAGTGGCACCCTCTCCCCCCAAAGGAGGTGGACTGCACCAGTGTAATAATACAACAAATAACAGGGTATACAGACAAGGTAACTGAAAGTCTCAAACTCACCAAATGCTCACTGTAACAACCCTGTCGGCATCACTGCATGGCCTTCCATTCCCCACCTGCCTGCTACATCTACTCACTCACCCAGTGCCATGCTGTGAGATCTGTCTGCTGCTGGTTCCATGCCATGTGCTTCATGGCGGCCTGCTCTGTGTACACTTCCTGGCCATGTGCATAGGGGGGCGGCGCCAGCCACTCCGGATTCTTATTGAGACTGTGTGCACCTCCCTAAGGTGCTTCTGGCCAATTGCCAAGAGGCCTCCTGTATATAGGGCAGCTCCACCCTGTGGTCTGGGCCTGTGCAATGTGTTTGCTCAGTTAGTGTTTTGCTTCTGAGTTTGCCAGGTCTAGCTCTATGTTACTCCCTCTCTGGAGGCTTTTCTCTGTGCATTTGCCTTGATCTTTGTCCGCCCTCCAGGAGGCAGAATATCCTGGTCCCTGTGTCTTTGTCCCTGTGTCTTTGTCCTTGTGTCTTGTTCCATTGCCTTGTCTGTACTTAGTCTTATCTCGGTCTCCTTGTGTGTTGCTTCCTTCTCTGCTGTGTCTTTCCTTGTGTTCTCAGTCTGCTTACACTCCGCACTCTTGCGGCTCTGCCTGCTCTGCATCTTGGTGGCTTTACCGCTGCTCCGCACTTCTGCGGTTCTGCTCCGTCTTACTCTGCTCCGCTCCCGTTGCTGCAGAAACCTCTTGCTGCAGTTCCTCTCTGCAATCCTTGCGGTTCCACTTTGCTTAGCTTCTGCAGTATCTCTTGCTGCAGCTTCTCTCCACATTCTTTGTGGCTCTGCTCAGCTTTTGTCGCTACGCTATCTCTTGCTGCTTTTCCATTCCTATCTGCAGTCTTTCACTCCTCTCCTGTGTGAACAGGTCCCTACCTGTTCCTCCAAACTATATATCCCTACCTGTTCCTTCATCTCACTCACAATTGGACTGCACTCGGGTGTCATCTGAGTGCAGCCTGATTCTAATATCTCATCAGCTAGTCCTGTGTTTCCTGCCGTCCTAGCCAGTCCTGTCTCCTGCCGTCCTAAGTCAGTCCTGTGTCTCCTGCCGTCCTAGCAAGCCCTGTGTTCTCTGCCGTGCCTCTGCCAGCCCTGTGTTCCAAACTACATATCTGTACCTGCACATCCAGTGTGAACAGGCCCTTACCTGTTCCTTCATATACCACATCAACCAGTCCTGTGTTCTCTGCCGTGCCTCCCAATCCTGTGTTCCTGCCAGTCCTGCCGTTCCTGCCCTGCCTTCCAGTCCTGTGTTCCTGCTGTCCTAGCCAGTCCTGTTTCCTGCCGTGTCTCTGCCAGCCCTGTGTTCTCTGCCGTGTCTCTGCCAGCCCTGTCTTAGCCGTGCCAGCCTACTCGTCTGTGATCCAGCCGTGCTCTTCTGCCAGTCCTGCCTAATGCCCGCACCAATCCTGGTGTTCCTGTCTCCCAAGTGGGATCAGCAGCCACAGCCAGACACCACCCTGGAGTAGCACCTGGCAGCTGCCTGCTGCACAAGCCTGTCCTCACCATCAGAGGCTCCAGTGAAAACCCAGGCAGCTGTCATAGTCACGCCCCTTCCAGGGTAGTCTGGTTTGTGGCACAGTGGGGCCACAAAACCCCCGAGCTCACGCCCACCAGTCAGGGCGTGAGCGTAACACTCACACAACCACAGAAGAAAAACACAGGGAAGGGAAGAGAAGGAATAAACTAGGAAGGAAAACAGGTTTAACATGCAACCAAAAACAGCAGACACCAATCTCTGTAAATAAACCTCCAACACCAACACTAGGCTCCTTCAACCTCCAAGCCAGGCAGTAGAACTGATCCCTGACAATAGCTGAAGTCAGGACTGGGTCTATATAGAGGATCAGATTACAAAATCCACTTCAGCTGAGAGAGACCCAGCTCTCAGCAACTCAGCAATAAGGTTAACTCCTGCACTGCTGGCACAAAGCAGCCAGGTCAGAATACAGGTGAAGAGCTTCTGTTCACTGTGTGTGAACGAGGCCCAGAGCGCTGCAGTTCTCTGGAAACTCTCTGTCGCGGTAGCCCCATGACACTCTTACTGGCCAGGCACTGGAAGAATTTGAGCTGCAGAGGTCCCTTTGGGGTACATACACTTCAGCAAACTTTTTGTTGGTGTGTTTAATGACCAAAGAGATGGTCAAAGTTGGAGTCATCTCACAGAGGACTCCGTGCTTTATTATTATAATGCAGGAATTTGTGGATGGCCTCAAAACATGCCTGGGTCATGACCATTCGGAAAACTGGAGTGTTGTATAAAACATCAACTCTCCAATATTGCAGAAGTTCTGGTTTCAGTCGCAATGTTGCATTAAAAAAAATGATGTAATAATCTGTCCTGTGTCCATAAGTCCCAGGACGTAAAGACGTATTATTACACATCACGTTGGAAAGGGGTTAATGTCCACAGCTTGTATGTTAAATGGAGGCTGTGACAAATGCGATACAGACGCATCTGTCATCCTAAGGTTTCTATATTGAAAAAATGTATTCCAGGTAGTCTCAGAACTTAAGTTAATCTCCTGATCATCAATTCCATTTTTCACAGAATCCTCACACCTTATCCCATGGGATAGGGTTTGTTTAGCAATCATTTATCCTTCTAGAGACAGAGCAGTGGGGGGAGGCTTCTGCTGCAGCCAGTTGTTAAACAGCCGAATACAGGACAGTGAGGATGAGGAAAAGAAGGGCTGATCTCTTGAGACAATAATATTTCTATATATATTTCTTTATTTTATTAGTAATATGAGACCAAATAAGATCAAAGACAATGTGGAGATGAGGGAGAAAGTATTGGAATTCTTTAAATTTTTTGTACATCAACTCGTATCCAAATTACTAGTGTGTTAGTTCTCTACGTTTTTTCTGTGTGGTAAAGCCACTAACAACTGTATTTAGAACATTTCTCTCCTAAAGGTACCGTCACACTTAGCGACGCTGCAGCGATACCGACAACGATCCGGATCGCTGCAGCGTCGCTGTTTGGTCGCTGGAGAGCTGTCACACAGACCGCTCTCCAGCGACCAACGATCCCGAGGTCCCCGGTAACCAGGGTAAACATCGGGTAACTAAGCGCAGGGCCGCGCTTAGTAACCCGATGTTTACCCTGGTTACCATCGTAAAAAAACAAACAGTACATACTTACATTCAGCTGTCTGTCCCTTGCCGTCTGTTTGCTGCACTGACTGCTGGCCGCAAAGTGAAAGCAGAGCACAGCCACAGCGGTGAGTCACCGCTGTGTGACTCACCGCTGTGCTGTGCTTTCACTTTCACTTTGCGGCCAGCAGTCAGTGCAGGAAATAGACGGCAAGGGACAGACAGCTGAATGTAAGTATGTACTGTTTGTTTTTTTACGATGGTAACCAGGGTAAACATCGGGTTACTAAGCGCGGCCCTGCGCTTAGTTACCCGATGTTTACCCTGGTTACCAGTGAAGACATCGCTGAATCGGTGTCACACACACCGATTCAGCGATGTCTGCGGGGAGTCCAGCGACGAAATAAAGTTCTGGACTTTCTTCCCCGACCAGCGACAGCACAGCAGGGGCCTGATCGCTGCTGCCTGTCACACTGGACGATATCGCTAGCGAGGACGCTGCAACGTCACGGATCGCTAGCGATATCGTCTAGTGTGACGGTACCTTAAGAAGCAATTGTCACTGATTTAAGATAAGACTATGGCTACACAATGACTTTGGTCGCAACACAGGTCATTCGCTATTGCTACATCCATAATGCAAATGAATGGGGTCACATTGGAACCTGCAAGGTATCAAAAAGACAGATTCAGTTGGATATTTTGTGACTTGTTTATCACGATACCTTGCTGCAATCCCACTTACTTCCAGTGTGCTACGATATAGCTTCAGCAAATATCGATTCATTTCTAGGTGACCTGTGTCATAGCTAAATATGCCAGCTTCATATAAATATGCCATGTATATCCAGCTTCATACAATTTTTTGTCTTGTATTCCGCATTTCTAGCAGATTTCACCAGAGAGATGACTTATTTGTGACCTGCATTGGTTGCTTCCAGTCTAAATCGCCATTTAGAAAAACATTTTAACAACTCTGTTTCCTTCACATTGCGCATCTCTACTACCATGTGTTTCAGATAAGTTGTGGCCAACTTTGAGCAGTGCTGTATATATGTGATTTAAATTGTTCTCTTTGGGAATAAATTATCAGATTAGGGAAAGAAAACCATTTGTCCATCAGTAGGACAATATTTAGATACATCGGTGTGGTCTTATTCCTAATAACGTCTGGTTTGTAAGATTTATAAGAAAGGATGACTACAAGTGATGATACTTTAGAGAACAGTCAGAAAACGAATGAGGAATCTCAAAGACAAATTGAGTGCACATAGTGAACTTGACCCATGGAGTATATTACACAGGAACAGGCGCAATTTATCTAAATAAAGGGTATTAAAAAGAAATCTCTTGCAGCCTAACTCTCTGAGTACACCATGTTGACATCACATTTTTTGTATGATTGGATTTGGGGTACTGTGAAATGTTAGGTATTAAAAGGCATCAGTGAAAATGTGAGACACAATACTCATGTACCATTGAGATATATACCATTTGCATCTAACAAAACTGTATGCAATAGATAAGTTTTGTGTGTGTGTGTTTTTTTTAAGAAAAGTTTTTCATTTAGATTTTTTGTATTTTTTGTTTTGGATACATCCAAACATTTAAACTACAATTTTATATCTATACATTTGTATCTTCTTTCTGGCATTTTCTTTTACTACATTGAAAAGAGTAAAGCCTCCTATGTGAAGTTCTCATGATGAGAAAACAGAGCAAATTTTTAACTGCGAAATCACATGACGAAAACTGGAACCGTGGGTCTGAAATCCATAGCATGACGATTTCTTCTGCAGACGTAGATGTGAGTTTCCTTCTTTGCAATGAATAAGGATTACAATCCGAAACGCATTTGCTCATTTTGCACATTCTCTTAACCCCATGCATACTGCTGCGACTTTTCTGGATTATCAATAAAGATTTCTAATTTTATTGAAGACGGTCACCCTGGATTTCCTTCCATTTATCGCATGGAAATATTTCTGTAATCCGATATGTGCGTGATGCATCAGCACTAAAGAGTCTAAGTTGGTGAAGTGAAGTAAGAAAAAAATAGGCATTAAATTAAATTTATGGGATCAACTAACAAGTAATTGGCATGGGCATATGCATTCACCCCTTTTGCTATGAAGTCCCTAAAAATTTCTGGTGCAAGCAATTCCCTTCATAAGCCACATACTTAGTGACCGGACGACCCCCTGTGTGTAATCTAAGTGTCACATGTCTGTCAGTAGATAGCCTTTACCTTTTCTGAAAGGCCACAGAGGCTACAACATCTTTAAGCAAAAGGCTTCACTAACCAAACACCATGAAGACCAAGGAGATCTCCAAACAACACCACGAAGACCAAGAAGATCTCCAAACAAGTCAGGGACTAAGTTGTTTGGAAGTACAAGTCAGGATTGGGTTATAAAAGAAAATTCCCAATCTGATGTTTCCCCGGACCACCATCAAATTCATTATCTTCAAATGGAAAGAACATGGTACCACAACAAACCTGCCAAAATGGGATCCCACCAAAACTCTCGTCCTGGCAACAAAGGCACTAATAAGAGAGCCAGCACAGAGACCAAAGATAACCCTGAAGGAGCTGTAGAATTCCCAAGCAGAGACTGAAGTATCTGTCCATGTGACCAAAATAAGCCGTACACTCCATAAAGGTGGTCTTTATGGAAGAATAGGCAGAAAAAAGCATTTACTTACACACAAAAATTGTGAGGCTCTTTTTGAGTTTGTCAAAAGAAATATGGGAGACTCCACAAATGTATTGAGGAAGGAGCTGTGGTCAGATGAGACCAAAATTGAATGAACACCATCCCCGCAGTGAAACATGGTGGTGGCAGCATCATGCTGTGGGGATGTTTTTCGGCAGCAGGGACAGGGAAAATGGTCCGAGTCAAGGGGAAGATAGATGGGGCAAAATATAGAAATATTCTTGAGCAATACCTGTTTCAGGCTGTCAGTGATTTGAGACTGGGACGAAGGCTTATCTTCCAACAAGACAATGACCCAAAGCATACTGCAAAAGCAACACTTGAGTGGTGTAAGGGGAAACATGTAAATGTTTTGGAGTGGCCTAGTCAAAGCCCAAACCTTAAAGGGGACCTGTTACCCCCCAGGCGGTTTTAACTAAAAGAGCCACCTTGTGCTGCACTAATGCTGCATTCTGCCAAGGTGGCTCTTTTAGTTCTGGTCCCTGCCAACACTGCAATAATCGCTTTTATAATGTGCCCTGTTATGATGCGGTGGTCTAGGAGCAACATGGAACGAGCTCTGAGGGAAGTGGTAACTGTACTGACCGCAGTCCCTAAGCTCAACACAACACTAGAAGTAGCCGTGGAATGCTCCTAACTCTCCCTAGGCATCTTGTCACAGCCTAAGAGCTAACTACCCCTAAAGACAGAAGCAGGAAAACTATCTTGCCTCAGAGAAAATCCCCAAAGGATAGATTAGCCCCCCACAAATAATGACTGTGAGTGGAGAGGAAAAAGACATACACAGAATGAAACCAGGATGAGCACAGGAGGCCAGTCTAGCTTGATAGATAGGACAGGATGGAATACTGTGCGGTCAGTATTAAACACTACAAAAATCCACGCAGAGTTTGCAAAAAAAATCTCCACACCTGACTAAAGGTGTGGAGGGTAAATCTGCTTCCCAGAGCTTCCAGCAAGACAGAATTAATTCATACTGATAACGCTGGACAAACATAGAAAGCACTGAACGGATAAGTCCACAATCTGTGAACAGAAAAGCGCAAGCAAAAACTTAGCTTTGCTGAACTGGTCAGGATAACAGGGAAATCCAAAGAGATGTGAATCCAACCAGGAACCATTTACAAGTGGCACTGGCTGAAGGAACAGCCAGGCCTAAATAGCCGAGCAGAAGAGACGATAAGTGGAGGCAGCTGATGACAGCTAACTCCAAGGAGCAGCCATACCACTTGAAACCACAAGAGGGAGCCCAAGAGCAGAACTCACAAAAGTGCCACTTACAACCACCGGAGGGAGCCCAAGAGCGGAATTCACAACAGTGCCCCTCCTACCTTGAATTTGTCAGGGGGCAGGTCTTTCCCCCCTGACACAGACGCACCACAGCCATCACTCAGGGCCTCTGCGCGCCGGGCGCCGCCTCCTCTTCCTTTATTAGCGTCCCTGGTGCCTGCGCTGTAAATTCAAAGAGCAGCGCAACTCTGCATGCCCCCCCCAAAAAAACTTACAGCGCAGGCGCCGGGAGCGCTAATGAAGGAAGAGGAGGCAGCGCCCGGCGCGCAGAGGCCATGAGTGACGGCTGTGGTGCGTCTGTGTCAGGAGGGAAAGACCTGCCCCCCTGACAAATTCGAGGTATGAGGGGCACATTACATAAGCGATTATTGTAGCATTGGCAGGGACCAAAACTAAAAGAGCCACCTTGACAGAATGCAGCATTAGTGCTGCACAAGTGGCTCTTTTAGGCTACTTTCACACTAGCGTCGGAATCTCCCCGTCGCAATGCGTCGGGGAGAGATTCCGACGCTAGCATTTAACGTACTGCACAATGGAGGCAGCGGATGCATTTCTCCGGCGCATCCGCTGCCCCATTGTGAGGTGCGGGGAGGTGGGGGCGGAGTTCCGGCCGCGCATGCGCGGTCGGAAAAAGCGGTCCGTCAGGAGCAAAAAACTTTTCACGTAGCGTTTTTTGCTCCCGACGGTCCGCAAAAGCACGACGCATCCGTCGCTCAACGGATGCGACGTGTGGCAATCCGTCGCAAATGCGTCATCAATACAAGTCTATGGGGAAAAAACGCATCCTGCAAGCACTTTTGCAGGATGCGTTTTTTCTGCAAAACGACGCATTGTGACGGATTGCAGAAAACGTTAGTGTGAAAGTAGCCTTAGTTAAAACCGCCGGGGGGGGAGGGGTGAGGAGAGGCAGGCTGCAAAAGGAGGCTCTACAAGGTACTGACTTCAGTTATTCACACTGAAGTTTTCAGAGATTGTTTCCTATTTGTTGTTTGCTACACAATTAAAAGAAAACCAAATGTTCTCAGTTTTAAGCGTGCTCTTTACATGAAGTGATGCAAACACTAAAAAAAAAAGTGAAATTCCAGGTTGTGAGGTAGCAAAACACGAAAAATGTCAATGGAGAGAGGGTGGTTAATAATTTTGCAAGCTTTAAAACAGATGCTTCACTTCCATGTAACTTTTTTGCCCCTTATTTTGTCAAATTACCTTCAGATAAATCTCATGAGCATGACTATTCATATAAATCAAAATAATCTGTCCTATTAATGGATTCTAAGGTATGTAACTAGTCTGTGTGGCTATCAACTTTGAACTTAAGGACTCTGTAAACTGTGTTTGGTGACCACCAGGACTTCTGTTATTTTATGCATGCCATCCAATGCACAGAAGTAGAGTTGAGCGACCTTGACCTTTTTAGAGTCGAGCCGGGTTTCGCGAAACCCGACTATCTCAAAAGTCGGGTCGAGTGAAATCGGCCGATTATGACGTAAAGTCGGGATCGACCGAAACACGAAACCCAATGCAAGTCAATGGGGCAGCATAGTCGGCAGTGAGTGGGGGCCAGGAAAACACCTAGAGTGCCCATTTTAATGTCAAAACCATCCATTCTTCTTAATGAAGCTTGTCAAGCGTAATTTACCTTATAATAATTGGAAGGCATTTGAAATTGGGGGTCATTTGGCTAAAGTTGTGGTGGGTAGGGCTGGTTCAAGTAATTAGTGGGCCCAGGAAATCTGGACCACGTCACGGCAGTGGAGCAGGGAGAGGTAAGTATTTCAACTTTGCAAGTGCTGTGAACCTGAGCAAGCAGGGGGGGCCCACTCGTTGGCATTGGCACTGGCACAGGGCCCCTCAAAGTACAGCGGTGTGTTTGCACGGCGGGGGCGCCTCCCACCGGCAGCAACACTTTTGCGTACCATGAGAGGCCCTGTGCCAGTGACGTCGCCAACTAGTATTCCTCACCCCACCTGATGAAGGAACCTGCACTTTCATCTGCACCTTCCTGTTTGTCCCCGTGTAAGGTGGTATGGTATGCGGGAAGGGGGACCTGACTTTCAGCAGGGTCACAATCTTGCAGTGTAGCGTGCACGGAAAATGTTGCGTTATGGGTCAATGTACCAGCAGACTCATCTATCACTGGCTGGGCAATGGGCAGGATGAGGAGGAAACACAGATATAGGCCCAAAGAATAAAGTGGGCTAAATGCAGTTCAAAATTGGTAACACAGGACTAATCAGGGGGCATTGCAGTGGAGGACAACTGGAATGAGAGGCTGACACAGAGAGTAGGCCCAAATCAGTAAGTAGTCGAAATGCAGTTCAAAATTGGCAACAGTAGTAAACAGGCGGCACAGCTTTGTTCAGTGGAGGAGAACAGCAAGGAGTGGCAGACACCGATAGTAGGCCCCAACCCAACTAGTAGGCCAAATGCAGTCTAACATTAACAACTACTTAACGAGCGCCTGAAAACGGAATTTCAGGACAGGAAACCAGGAGAACAGCAAGGAGCGGCAGACACCGATAGTAGGCCCCAAACCAACTAGTACGCCAAATGCAGTTGTTCCGTTTAACCACAATTTAATGAGAGCCTGAAGATAGAAGTTCAGGAAAGGCAACCTGGAGAACACCTTGGAGTGGAACACACCATCTCTCTACACCCCATACCCAATTTGTAGGTCTAATGCAGCGTAGTTTCCAACAACTACTAAACGAGAGCATGATGATCGAAGCATTGGCGAGGAAACCTGGGGAACACCTTGGAGTGGAACACACCATCTCTCTACACCCCATACCCAATTTGTAGGCCTAATGCAGCGTAGTTTCCAACAACTACTAAACGAGAGCATGATGATCGAAGCATTGGCGAGGAAACCTGGGGAACACCTTGGAGTGGAACACACCATCTCTCTACAGTGGAACACACCATCTCTCTACACCCCATACCCAATTTGTAGGCCTAATGCAGCGTAGTTTCCAACAACTACTAAACGAGAGCCGGAAGATCGAAGCTCAGGAAAGGCAACCTGGAGAACACCTTGGAGTGGAACACACCATCTCTCTACACCCCATACCCAATTTGTAGGCCCAATGCAGCGTAGTTTCCAACAACTACTAAACGAGAGCCGGAAGATCGAAGCAATGGAGAGGAAACCTGGGGAACACCTTGGAGTGTAACACACCATCTCTCTACACCCCATACCCAATTTGTAGGCCTAATGCAGCGTAGTTTCCAACAACTACTAAACGAGAGCTGGAAGATCGAAGCAATGGAGAGGAAACCTGGGGAACACCTTGGAGTGTAACACACCATCTCTCTACACCCCATACCCAATTTGTAGGCCTAATGCAGCGTAGTTTCCAACAACTACTAAACGAGAGCATGAAGATCGAAGCAATGGAGAGGAAACCTGGGGAACACCTTGGAGTGGAACACACCATCTCTCTACACCCCATACCCAATTTGTAGGCCTAATGCAGCGTAGTTTCCAACAACTACTAAACGAGAGCATGATGATCGAAGCATTGGCGAGGAAACCTGGGGAACACCTTGGAGTGGAACACACCATCTCTCTACAGCGGAACACACCATCTCTCTACACCCCATACCCAATTTGTAGGCCTAATGCAGCGTAGTTTCCAACAACTACTAAACGAGAGCCGGAAGATCGAAGCTCAGGAAAGGCAACCTGGGGAACACCTTGGAGTGGAACACACCATCTCTCTACACCCCATACCCAATTTGTAGGCCTAATGCAGCGTAGTTTCCAACAACTACTAAACGAGAGCCGGAAGATCGAAGCAATGGAGAGGAAACCTGGGGAACACCTTGGAGTGTAACACACCATCTCTCTACACCCCATACCCAATTTGTAGGCCTAATGCAGCGTAGTTTCCAACAACTACTAAACGAGAGTCGGAAGATCGAAGCAATGGAGAGGAAACCTGGGGAACACCTTGGAGTGTAACACACCATCTCTCTACACCCCATACCCAATTTGTAGGCCTAATGCAGCGTAGTTTCCAACAACTACTAAACGAGAGCCGGAAGATCGAAGCAATGGAGAGGAAACCTGGGGAACACCTTGGAGTGTAACACACCATCTCTCTACACCCCATACCCAATTTGTAGGCCTAATGCAGCGTAGTTTCCAACAACTACTAAACGAGAGCCGGAAGATCGAAGCAATGGAGAGGAAACCTGGGGAACACCTTGGAGTGTAACACACCATCTCTCTACACCCCATACCCAATTTGTAGGCCTAATGCAGCGTAGTTTCCAACAACTACTAAACGAGAGCCGGAAGATCGAAGCAATGGAGAGGAAACCTGGGGAACACCTTGGAGTGTAACACACCATCTCTCTACACCCCATACCCAATTTGTAGGCCTAATGCAGCATAGTTTCCCACAACTACTAAACGAGAGCCGGAAGATCGAAGCAATGGAGAGGAAACCTGGGGAACACCTTGGAGTGTAACACACCATCTCTCTACACCCCATACCCAATTTGTAGGCCTAATGCAGCGTAGTTTCCAACAACTACTAAACGAGAGCCGGAAGATCGAAGCAATGGAGAGGAAACCTGGGGAACACCTTGGAGTGTAACACACCATCTCTCTACACCCCATACCCAATTTGTAGGCCTAATGCAGCGTAGTTTCCAACAACTACTAAACGAGAGCATGAAGATCGAAGCAATGGAGAGGAAACCTGGGGAACACCTTGGAGTGGAACACACCATCTCTCTACACCCCATACCCAATTTGTAGGCCTAATGCAGCGTAGTTTCCAGCAACTACTAAACGAGAGCATGATGATCGAAGCATTGGCGAGGAAACCTGGGGAACACCTTGGAGTGGAACACACCATCTCTCTACAGTGGAACACACCATCTCTCTACACCCCATACCCAATTTGTAGGCCTAATGCAGCGTAGTTTCCAACAACTACTAAACGAGAGCCGGAAGATCGAAGCTCAGGAAAGGCAACCTGGGGAACACCTTGGAGTGGAACACACCATCTCTCTACACCCCATACCCAATTTGTAGGCCCAATGCAGCGTAGTTTCCAACAACTACTAAACGAGAGCCGGAAGATCGAAGCTCAGGAAAGGCAACCTGGGGAACACCTTGGAGTGTAACAAACCCTCTCTCTACACCACGGAAGGGCTGATTCTTAGGAAGGAAGGCTGTCGGAAAGAAGCAGGGCGCGTCCGAGGGTGATTATATTCTTATTAGGTATATACTCACCCTCGGACGCGCCCTGCTTCTTTATTTGTAATGAATGTTTATTTGCAATGTGGTTTTGACTTACTCTATTTTTTTGGTAAATAATGATTTTATTATTTTCATTGTTTTGCATCTTCTTGGCAATAATATTGGCACCGGTGCTCAGGAAGGATATAATGGAACTAGAGAGAGTACAAAGGAGGGCAACAAAATTAATAAAGGGGATGGGAGAACTACAATACCCAGATAGATTAGCGAAATTAGGATTATTTAGTCTAGAAAAAAGACGACTGAGGGGCGATCTAATAACCATGTATAAGTATATAAGGGGACAATACAAATATCTCGCTGAGGATCTGTTTATACCAAGGAAGGTGACGGGCACAAGGGGGCATTCTTTGCGTCTGGAGGAGAGAAGGTTTTTCCACCAACATAGAAGAGGATTCTTTACTGTTAGGGCAGTGAGAATCTGGAATTGCTTGCCTGAGGAGGTGGTGATGGCGAACTCAGTCGAGGGGTTCAAGAGAGGCCTGGATGTCTTCCTGGAGCAGAACAATATTGTATCATACAATTATTAGGTTCTGTAGAAGGACGTAGATCTGGGTATTTATTATGATGGAATATAGGCTGAACTGGATGGACAAATGTCTTTTTTCGGCCTTACTAACTATGTTACTATGTTACTATGTAATATAAAGAAGACGCGACAGGACAACACTCGGTGGATGCCATATCTGTGTTTAAAATTGAAAAAACCTTTCAGTTAACTACTTGCAGGAGAAAGTTATTGTAGCTGGTGGCCATTTTTAGTACTGTACCAGATTTTTGTTGTATGTGTTTGTTTTTAATGTTAAAATGTCTGCATTTGATATCTCTCCAGTATTTTCTTTTTTATAAGCAAAATACTTATTTTTATATTTTCTGATGTTGGTTCCAGGGGTACACGGGCAGCAGTGGTGTGGTCAGTGGAGTCCTAGTGGAAGGAGTGACCGCAGACAGGCATCGAAGGCCTAAAATAATAACACATGGCTGTAGGCAATTTTAAATTGGTTCCAGGAGTACACGGGCAGCAGTGGTGTGGTCAGTGGAGGCCTAGTGGAAGGAGTGACCGCAGACAGGCATCGAAGGCCTAAAATAATAACACATGGCTGTAGGCAATTTTAAATTGGTTCCAGGGGTACACGGGCAGCAGTGGTGTGGTCAGTGGATGCCTAGTGGAAGGAGTGACCGCAGACAGGCATCAAAGGCCTAAAATAATAACACATGGCTGTAGGCAATTTTAAATTGGTTCCAGGGGTACACGGGCAGCAGTGGTGTGGTCAGTGGAGGCCTAGTGGAAGGAGTGACCGCAGACAGGCATCGAAGGCCTAAAATAATAACACATGGCTGTAGGCAATTTTAAATTGGTTCCAGGGGTACACGGGCAGCAGTGGTGTGGTCAGTGGAGGCCTAGTGGAAGGAGTGACCGCAGACAGGCATCGAAGGCCTAAAATAATAACACATGGCTGTAGGCAATTTTAAATTGGTTCCAGGGGTACACGGGCAGCAGTGGTGTGGTCAGTGGAGGCCTAGTGGAAGGAGTGACCGCAGACAGGCATTGAAGGCCTAAAATAATAACACATGGCTGTAGGCAATTTTAAATTGGTTCCAGGGGTACACGGGCAGCAGTGGTGTGGTCAGTGGAGGCCTAGTGGAAGGAGTCACCGCAGACAGGCATCGAAGGCCTAAAATAATAACACATGGCTGTAGGGAATTTTAAATTGGTTCCAGGGGTACACGGGCAGCAGTGGTGTGGTCAGTGGAGGCCTAGTGGAAGGAGTCACCGCAGACAGGCATCGAAGGCCTAAAATAATAACACATGGCTGTAGGCAATTTTAAATTGGTTCCAGGGGTACACGGGCAGCAGTGGTGTGGTCAGTGGAGGCCTAGTGGAAGGAGTGACCGCAGACAGGCATCGAAGGCCTAAAATAATAACACATGGCTGTAGGCAATTTTAAATTGGTTCCAGGGGTACACGGGCAGCAGTGGTGTGGTCAGTGGATGCCTAGTGGAAGGAGTGACCGCAGACAGGCATCAAAGGCCTAAAATAATAACACATGGCTGTAGGCAATTTTAAATTGGTTCCAGGGGTACACGGGCAGCAGTGGTGTGGTCAGTGGAGGCCTAGTGGAAGGAGTGACCGCAGACAGGCATCGAAGGCCTAAAATAATAACACATGGCTGTAGGCAATTTTAAATTGGTTCCAGGGGTACACGGGCAGCAGTGGTGTGGTCAGTGGAGGCCTAGTGGAAGGAGTGACCGCAGACAGGCATCGAAGGCCTAAAATAATAACACATGGCTGTAGGCAATTTTAAATTGGTTCCAGGGGTACACGGGCAGCAGTGGTGTGGTCAGTGGAGGCCTAGTGGAAGGAGTGACCGCAGACAGGCATTGAAGGCCTAAAATAATAACACATGGCTGTAGGCAATTTTAAATTGGTTCCAGGGGTACACGGGCAGCAGTGGTGTGGTCAGTGGAGTCCTAGTGGAAGGAGTGACCGCAGACAGGCATCGAAGGCCTAAAATAATAACACATGGCTGTAGGCAATTTTAAATTGGTTACAGGGGTACACGGGCAGCAGTGGTGTGGTCAGTGGAGGCCTAGTGGAAGGAGTCACCGCAGACAGGCATCGAAGGCCTAAAATAATAACACATGGCTGTAGGCAATTTTAAATTGGTTACAGGGGTACACGGGCAGCAGTGGTGTGGTCAGTGGAGGCCTAGTGGAAGGAGTGACCGCAGACAGGCATCGAAGGCCTAAAATAATAACACATGGCTGTAGGCAATTTTAAATTGGTTCCAGGGCTACACGGGCAGCAGTGGTGTGGTCAGTGGAGGCCTAGTGGAAGGAGTGACCGCAGACAGGCATCGAAGGCCTAAAATAATAACACATGGCTGTAGGCAATTTTAAATTGGTTACAGGGGTACACGGGCAGCAGTGGTGTGGTCAGTGGAGGCCTAGTGGAAGGAGTCACCGCAGACAGGCATCGAAGGCCTAAAATAATAACACATGGCTGTAGGCAATTTTAAATTGGTTACAGGGGTACACGGGCAGCAGTGGTGTGGTCAGTGGAGGCCTAGTGGAAGGAGTGACCGCAGACAGGCATCGAAGGCCTAAAATAATAACACATGGCTGTAGGCAATTTTAAATTGGTTCCAGGGGTACACGGGCAGCAGTGGTGTGGTCAGTGGAGGCCTAGTGGAAGGAGTGACCGCAGACAGGCATCGAAGGCCTAAAATAATAACACATGGCTGTAGGCAATTTTAAATTGGTTCCAGGGGTACACGGGCAGCAGTGGTGTGGTCAGTGGAGGCCTAGTGGAAGGAGTCACCGCAGACAGGCATCGAAGGCCTAAAATAATAACACATGGCTGTAGGCAATTTTAAATTGGTTCCAGGGGTACACGGGCAGCAGTGGTGTGGTCAGTGGAGGCCTAGTGGAAGGAGTGACCGCAGACAGGCATCGAAGGCCTAAAATAATAACACATGGCTGTAGGCAATTTTAAATTGGTTCCAGGGGTACACGGGCAGCAGTGGTGTGGTCAGTGGATGCCTAGTGGAAGGAGTGACCGCAGACAGGCATCAAAGGCCTAAAATAATAACACATGGCTGTAGGCAATTTTAAATTGGTTCCAGGGGTACACGGGCAGCAGTGGTGTGGTCAGTGGAGGCCTAGTGGAAGGAGTGACCGCAGACAGGCATCGAAGGCCTAAAATAATAACACATGGCTGTAGGCAATTTTAAATTGGTTCCAGGGGTACACGGGCAGCAGTGGTGTGGTCAGTGGAGGCCTAGTGGAAGGAGTGACCGCAGACAGGCATCGAAGGCCTAAAATAATAACACATGGCTGTAGGCAATTTTAAATTGGTTCCAGGGGTACACGGGCAGCAGTGGTGTGGTCAGTGGAGGCCTAGTGGAAGGAGTGACCGCAGACAGGCATTGAAGGCCTAAAATAATAACACATGGCTGTAGGCAATTTTAAATTGGTTCCAGGGGTACACGGGCAGCAGTGGTGTGGTCAGTGGAGTCCTAGTGGAAGGAGTGACCGCAGACAGGCATCGAAGGCCTAAAATAATAACACATGGCTGTAGGCAATTTTAAATTGGTTACAGGGGTACACGGGCAGCAGTGGTGTGGTCAGTGGAGGCCTAGTGGAAGGAGTCACCGCAGACAGGCATCGAAGGCCTAAAATAATAACACATGGCTGTAGGCAATTTTAAATTGGTTACAGGGGTACACGGGCAGCAGTGGTGTGGTCAGTGGAGGCCTAGTGGAAGGAGTGACCGCAGACAGGCATCGAAGGCCTAAAATAATAACACATGGCTGTAGGCAATTTTAAATTGGTTCCAGGGGTACACGGGCAGCAGTGGTGTGGTCAGTGGAGGCCTAGTGGAAGGAGTCACCACAGACAGGCATCGAAGGCCTAAAATAATAACACATGGCTGTAGGCAATTTTAAATTGGTTACAGGGGTACACGGGCAGCAGTGGTGTGGTCAGTGGAGGCCTAGTGGAAGGAGTCACCGCAGACAGGCATCGAAGGCCTAAAATAATAACACATGGCTGTAGGCAATTTTAAATTGGTTACAGGGGTACACGGGCAGCAGTGGTGTGGTCAGTGGAGGCCTAGTGGAAGGAGTGACCGCAGACAGGCATCGAAGGCCTAAAATAATAACACATGGCTGTAGGCAATTTTAAATTGGTTCCAGGGGTACACGGGCAGCAGTGGTGTGGTCAGTGGAGGCCTAGTGGAAGGAGTGACCGCAGACAGGCATCGAAGGCCTAAAATAATAACACATGGCTGTAGGCAATTTTAAATTGGTTACAGGGGTACACGGGCAGCAGTGGTGTGGTCAGTGGAGGCCTAGTGGAAGGAGTGACCGCAGACAGGCATCGAAGGCCTAAAATAATAACACATGGCTGTAGGCAATTTTAAATTGGTTACAGGGGTACACGGGCAGCAGTGGTGTGGTCAGTGGAGGCCTAGTGGAAGGAGTCACCGCAGACAGGCATCGAAGGCCTAAAATAATAACACATGGCTGTAGGCAATTTTAAATTGGTTACAGGGGTATACGGGCAGCAGTGGTGTGGTCAGTGGAGGCCTAGTGGAAGGAGTGACCGCAGACAGGCATCGAAGGCCTAAAATAATAACACATGGCTGTAGGCAATTTTAAATTGGTTACAGGGGTACACGGGCAGCAGTGGTGTGGTCAGTGGAGGCCTAGTGGAAGGAGTCACCGCAGACAGGCATCGAAGGCCTAAAATAATAACACATGGCTGTAGGCAATTTTAAATTGGTTACAGGGGTACACGGGCAGCAGTGGTGTGGTCAGTGGAGGCCTAGTGGAAGGAGTGACCACAGACAGGCATCGAAGGCCTAACATAACAAAAATGTCAATACAATGGTATTGTCAGTGGCAGGCATTGAAGGATGTCTGCGCATAGACTAAACATTGGTGGAGCTGTGAGATAATTTTGCAAGTGGTAGAGCACTGTTTGAGCTGGGGTGGGGGGAAACTGTCTTGTGGCCGGCGGTACAGGCCCAGGGCCCCTTATATTACAACGGTGTGTCTGACGTTGGGTGCGCACCTCCACCGCCAGAGACACTTTATTGTACTAGGAGGGATCCAGTGGCAGTGCCGTTGACCAAAAGCGGGCTCACCCACCTCTTCAGACAAACTGCACTCTCACGGGTGCTGTCGCCAAGTGTCGATACCACGGCCCCGTGTGGGGAGTTTGGCCATTTAGTGAGGTGTAAACATGTCGTATGCTGGACAATCAGGTGCAGAAAATTACGAGATTGGAAAAGGCATTCAGAATAGTCCACAGGCAAGACCTTTTCATAGGAAAGCTAGGTGTCAGCCGGGCAAGGTGGGGCAAAAGATTTCGAAATCCAGTTGTGGTTCATTTTAATGAAGGTTAGATCATCTACATTTTGGGTAGCCAGACGAGTCCTTTTTTCTGTTAGTATTGAACCTGCAGCACTGAATACTCTTTCTGATAGGACACTAGCTGCCGGGCAAGCAAGCTCCTGCAATGCATATTCTGCCAATTCTGGCCAGGTGTCTAATTTTGATGCCCAGTAATCAAATGGGAATGACGGTTGAGGGAGAATATCGATAAGGGATGAAAAATAGCTTGTAACCATACTGGACAAATGTTGTCTCCTGTCACTTTGAATTGATGCTGCAGTACCTGTCCTGTCTGCGGTCATAGCAAAATCACTCCACAACCTGGTCAGAAAACCCCTCTGGCCAACGCCACTTCTGATTTCTGCCCCTCTAACTCCTCTGGTCTGCTGGCCCCTGCAGCTCGTGTGAGAACGATCACGGGCGCTGTGTGCAGGGAATGCCAGAAGCAAACGGTCAACAAGAGTTGATTGTTTGGTTGCTAATATTAGTTCCAAGTTCTCATGTGGCATATTTTGCAATTTGCCTTTATAGCCAGGATCAAGGAGGCAGGCCAACCAGTAATCGTCATCATTCATCATTTTAGTTATGCGTGTGTCCCTTTTGAGGATACGTAAGGCATAATCCGCCATGTGGGCCAAAGTTTCAGTTCTCAAATCTGCGGTTGTGCTTGGTTGAGGGGCAGTTTCAGGCAAATCCACGTCACTTGTGTCCCTCAAAAAACCAGAACCCGGCCTTGCCGCGCCACCAATTTCCAGTGGCCCCGGAAAAGCTTCCTCATTAAAAATATAATCATCCCCATCATCCTCCTCGTCCTCCTCCTCCTCTTCGCCCGCTACCTCGTCCTGTACACTGCCCTGGCCAGACAATGGCTGACTGTCATCAAGGCTTTCCTCTTCCTCAGCTGCAGACGCCTGATCCTTTATGTGCGTCAAACTTTGCATCAGCAGACACATTAGGGGGATGCTCATGCTTATTATGGCGTTGTCTGCACTAACCAGCCGTGTGCATTCCTCAAAACACTGAAGGACTTGACACATGTCTTGAATCTTCGACCACTGCACACCTGACAACTCCATGTCTGCCATCCTACTGCCTGCCCGTGTATGTGTATCCTCCCACAAAAACATAACAGCCCGCCTCTGTTCACACAGTCTCTGAAGCATGTGCAGTGTTGAGTTCCACCTTGTTGCAACGTCTATGATTAGGCGATGCTGGGGAAGGTTCAAAGAACGCTGATAGGTCTGCATACGGCTGGAGTGTACGGGCGAACGGCGGATATGTGAGCAAAGTCCACGCACTTTGAGGAGCAGGTCGGATAACCCCGGATAACTTTTCAGGAAGCACTGCACCACCAGGTTTAAGGTGTGAGCCAGGCAAGGAATGTGTTTCAGTTGGGAAAGGGAGATGGCAGCCATGAAATTCCTTCCGTTATCACTCACTACCTTGCCTGCCTCAAGATCTACAGTGCCCAGCCACGACTGCGTTTCTTTCTGCAAGAACTCGGACAGAACTTCCGCGGTGTGTCTGTTGTCGCCCAAACACTTCATAGCCAATACAGCCTGCTGACGTTTGCCAGTAGCTGCCCCATAATGGGAGACCTGGTGTGCAACAGTGGCAGCTGCGGATGGAGTGGTTGTGCGACTGCGGTCTGTGGACGAGCTCTTGCTTCTGCAGGAGGACGAAGAGGAGGAGGAGGAAGGGGTGCGAACGGCTACAGCCAATTGTTTCCTAGACCGTGGGCTAGGCAGAACTGTCCCAAACTTGCTGTCCCCTGTGGACCCTGCATCCACCACATTTACCCAGTGTGCCGTGATGGACACGTAACGTCCCTGGCCATGCCTACTGGTCCATGCATCTGTTGTCAGGTGCACCTTTGTGCTCAAAGATTGCCTGAGTGCATGGATGATGCGCTCTTTAACATGCTGGTGGAGGGCTGGGATGGCTTTTCTGGAAAAAAAGTGTCGACTGTTGTAGCGTGGTACAGCGTAGTCCATCAGGGCTTTGAAAGCTTCGCTTTCAACTAACCGGTAGGGCATCATCTCTAACGAGATTAGTCTAGCTATGTGTGCGTTCAAACCCTGTGTACGCGGATGCGAGGCTAAGTACTTCCTTTTTCTAACCATAGTCTCATGTAGAGTAAGCTGGACTGGAGAGCTGGAGATCGTGGAACTAGCGGGGGTGCCGGTGGACATGGCAGACTGAGAGACGGTGGGAGATGGTATTGTTGCCACCGGTGCCCTAGATGCAGTGTTTCCTACTACGAAACTGGTGATTCCCTGACCCTGACTGCTTTGGCCTGGCAAAGAAACCTGCACAGATACTGCAGGTGGTGCGGCAAATGGTGGCCCTACACTGCCGGAAGGGATGTTGCGTTGCTGACTAGCTTCATTGGCCGAGGGTGCTACAACCTTAAGGGACGTTTGGTAGTTAGTCCAGGCTTGCAAATGCATGGTGGTTAAATGTCTATGCATGCAACTTGTATTGAGACTTTTCAGATTCTGTCCTCTGCTTAAGGTAGTTGAACATTTTTGACAGATGACTTTGCGCTGATCAATTGGATGTTGTTTAAAAAAATGCCAGACTGCACTCTTTCTAGCATCGGATACCTTTTCAGGCATTGCAGACTGAGCTTTAACCGGATGGCCACGCTGTCCTCCAACAGGTTTTGGCTTTGCCACGCGTTTTGGCCAAGATACGGGCCCGGCAGATGGAACCTGTTGCGATGTTGATGCCTGCTGCGGCCCCTCCTCCTCCGCTTCAGAACTGCTGCCGCCTGCACCCTGTTCCCCCAATGGCTGCCAATCGGGGTCAAGAACTGGGTCATCTATTACCTCTTCTTGTAGCTCGTGTGCAACTTCGTCTGTGTCACCGTGTCGGTCGGTGGTATAGCGTTCGTGATGGGGCAACATAGTCTCATCAGGGTCTGATTCTTGATCAGCACCCTGCGAGGGCAATGTTGTGGTCTGAGTCAAAGGACCAGCATAGTAGTCTGGCTGTGGCTGTGCATCAGTGCACTCCATGTCAGATTCAACTTGTAATGGGCATGGACTGTTAACTGCTTCACTTTCTAAGCCAGGGACGGTATGTGTAAAGAGCTCCATGGAGTAACCCGTTGTGTCGCCTGCTGCATTCTTCTCTGTTGTTGTTTTTGCTGAAGAGGACAAGGAAGCGACTTGTCCCTGACCGTGAACATCCACTAACGACGCGCTGCTTTGACATTTACCAGTTTCACGAGAGGAGGCAAAAGAGCTAGAGGCTGAGTCAGCAAGATAAGCCAAAACTTGCTCTTGCTGCTCCGGCTTTAAAAGCGGTTTTCCTACTCCCAGAAAAGGGAGCGTTCGAGGCCTTGTGTAGCCAGACGACGAACCTGGCTCCACAGCTCCAGACTTAGGTGCAATATTTTTTTTCCCACGATCAGCTGATGCTCCACCACTACCACTACCCTCATTACCAGCTGACAATGAACGCCCCCGGCCACGACCTCTTCCACCATACTTCCTCATTGTTTTAAAAACGTAAACAAACTAACGGTATTTGTTGCTGTCACACAAATTACATGGTGAGCTATAACTTCAGTATGATTTAGCTACCCCTTTACAGGTGAGTGAGACCACAACGAAAATCAGGCACAATGTTACACACTCTGTTGTTGGTGGCAACAAATGAGAGAGATGCCACACACGCAGGACTGTCACTGAAGCACAAATGTAAATATTAATCTCCCACTGATTTGATTTTTTTTTTTTTTTAAGGGAGACTTTAGGAAAAAAAAAAAATAGAATAAAATGATTTTTTCAGGAAGAATTTAGAAACCAAATAAAATAAAATGATTTTTTCAGGGAGAATTTAGAAAACAAATAAAACAAAAAAAGGCTTTCTATGGCCCACTGAGTGAGAGATGACGCACACAGGAGTCAGGAGTGGCACACAAGCCCAGAGGCCAATATTTATCTCCCACTGATTGATGTAGTGATTTTTTCAGGTAGATTTTGGAACCCAAATCAAGCTAAAAAAAATAATAGGCTTTCTATGGCCCACAATTGGAGAGAGAGAGAGATGGCACACCCAGGAGTCAAGACTGGCACACAAGCAGAAAGGGCAATATTAATCTCCCACTGATTTGTTTTTTTGTTTTTTTTCAGGGAGACTTTAGGAAAAAAAAAATAGAATAAAATGATTTTTTCAGGAAGAATTTAGAAACCAAATAAAATAAAATGATTTTTTCAGGGAGAATTTAGAAAACAAATAAAACAAAAAAAGGCTTTCTATGGCCCACTGAGTGAGAGATGACGCACACAGGAGTCAGGAGTGGCACACAAGCCCAGAGGCCAATATTTATCTCCCACTGATTGATGTAGTGATTTTTTCAGGTAGATTTTGGAACCCAAATCAAGCTAAAAAAATAATAGGCTTTCTATGGCCCACAATTGGAGAGAGAGAGAGAGATGGCACACCCAGGAGTCAAGACTGGCACACAAGCAGAAAGGGCAATATTAATCTCCCACTGATTTTTTTTTTTTTTTTTTTTTTTTCAGGGAGACTTTAGGAAAAAAAAAAAAATAGAATAAAATGATTTTTTCAGGAAGAATTTAGAAACCAAAGAAAATAAAATGATTTTTTCAGGGAGAATTTAGAAAACAAATAAAACAAAAAAAGGCTTTCTATGGCCCACTGAGTGAGAGATGACGCACACAGGAGTCAGGAGTGGCACACAAGCCCAGAGGCCAATATTTATCTCCCACTGATTGATGTAGTGATTTTTTCAGGAAGATTTTGGAACCCAAATCAAGCTAAAAAAAATAATAGGCTTTCTATGGCCCACAATTGGAGAGAGAGAGAGAGATGGCACACCCAGGAGTCAAGACTGGCACACAAGCAGAAAGGGCAATATTAATCTCCCACTGATTTGTTTTTGTTTGTTTTTTTTTTCAGGGAGACTTTAGGAAAAAAAAAATAGAATAAAATGATTTTTTCAGGAAGAATTTAGAAACCAAAGAAAATAAAATGATTTTTTCAGGGAGAATTTAGAAAACAAATAAAACAAAAAAAGGCTTTCTATGGCCCACTGAGTGAGAGATGACGCACACAGGAGTCAGGAGTGGCACACAAGCCCAGAGGCCAATATTTATCTCCCACTGATTGATGTAGTGATTTTTTCAGGTAGATTTTGGAACCCAAATCAAGCTAAAAAAAATAATAGGCTTTCTATGGCCCACAATTGGAGAGAGAGAGAGAGATGGCACACCCAGGAGTCAAGACTGGCACACAAGCAGAAAGGGCAATATTAATCTCCCACTGATTTGTTTTTTTTTTTTTTTTTTTTTCAGGGAGACTTTAGGAAAAAAAAAATAGAATAAAATGATTTTTTCAGGAAGAATTTAGAAACCAAATAAAATAAAATGATTTTTTCAGGGAGAATTTAGAAAACAAATAAAACAAATAAAGGCTTTCTATGGCCCACTGAGTGAGAGATGACGCACACAGGAGTCAGGAGTGGCACACAAGCCCAGAGGCCAATATTTATCTCCCACTGATTGATGTAGTGATTTTTTCAGGTAGATTTTGGAACCCAAATCAAGCTAAAAAAACAATAGGCTTTCTATGGCCCACAATTGGAGAGAGAGAGAGAGATGGCGCACCCAGGAGTCAAGACTGGCACACAAGCAGAAAGGGCAATATTAATCTCCCACTGATTTGTTTTTTTTGTTTTTTTTTTCAGGGAGACTTTAGGAAAAAAAAAAATAGAATAAAATGATTTTTTCAGGAAGAATTTAGAAACCAAAGAAAATAAAATGATTTTTTCAGGGAGAATTTAGAAAACAAATAAAACAAAAAAAGGCTTTCTATGGCCCACTGAGTGAGAGATGACGCACACAGGAGTCAGGAGTGGCACACAAGCCCAGAGGCCAATATTAATGTCCCACTTTTTTTTTTTTTTTCCAGGGAAAATTTATAAACCCAATAAAAAAAAATAAAAATAAATAGGCTTTCTATGGCCCACTATCTGAGAGAGAGAGATGGCACGCTTAGGACTGGCACACAAGCCCAAAGGCCAATATTAATCTCCCACTGATTGATTTATTGATTTTTTCAGGTAGAATTTAGAACCCAAATAAAGCAAAAAAAAAAAAAAAATGGGCTTTCTATGGCCCACTGAGTGAGTGATGATGCACACAGGAGTCAGGAGTGGCACACAAGCCCTGAGGCCAATATTTTTCTCCCACTGATTGATGTAGTGATTTTTTCAGGTAGATTTTAGAACCAAAATCAAGCAAAAAAATAAATAGGCTTTCTATGGCCCACTGAGTGAGTGATGATGCACACAGGAGTCAAGAGTGGCACACAAGCCCTGAGGCCAATATTTTTCTCCCACTGATTGATGTAGTGATTTTTTCAGGTAGATTTTATAACCCAAATCAAGCAAAAAAATAAATAGGCTTTCTATGGCCCACTGAGTGAGAGATGAAACAGACAGGGATGGCACTCTAGCAGAAATGTCAATCTTAATCTCCCACAAAAAAAACAAAAAAAAACAGGGAGTGTCCTTCAATTACTATCTCCCTGCAGTAATCTCAGCCAGGTATGGCAGGCAGCAATAAGGAGTGGACTGATGCACAAATTAAATAAAAAGTGTGTACAAACCAAAAAGATAGCTGTGCAGAAAGGAAGGAACAAGAGGATTTGTGCTTTGAAAAAAGCAGTTGGTTTGCACAGCGGCGTACACACAGCAATGCAGCTATCAGGGAGCCTTCTAGGGCAGCCCAATGAGCTACAGCGCTGAGGGAAAAAAAAAAAATGTAGCTTCCACTGTCCCTGCACACCGAAGGTGGTGTTGGGCAGTGGAAATCGCTACAGCACAAGCGGTTTGGTGGTTAATGGACCCTGCCTAACGCTATCCCTGCTTCTGACGAAGCGGCAGCAACCTCTCCCTAAGCTCAGATCAGCAGCAGTAACATGGCGGTCGGCGGGAACTCCCCTTTATAGCCCCTGTGACGCCGCAGACAGCAAGCCAATCACTGCAATGCCCTTCTCTAAGATGGTGGGGACCAGGACCTATGTCATCATGCTGCCCACACTCTGCGATTACCTTCATTGGCTGAGAAATGGCGCTTTTCGCGTCATTGAAACGCGACTTTGGCGCGAAAGTCGCGTACCGCATGGCCGACCCCGCACAGGGGTCGGATCGGGTTTCATGAAACCCGACTTTGCCAAAAGTCGGCGACTTTTGAAAATGAACGACCCGTTTCGCTCAACCCTACACAGAAGCCTGTTATCCTTCAAAATTCCTCCTTCATTACTGCTTTCCTTTAAAGTCACTGTCAGCATTCGAGATGCTGCGCTTTAGGTAGGTTTACAGCTGTACATGTTGTTTCCATTTTTTTTTAAATTGTTTACATTGTTTTAAATATTCCAAGAGGCATTTTCTTACCTGCATCCCATGACTGATGCTTTTCAACATGTGTCTTCATGGTATCAAGTGCAAGGAAATCTACCAGAAGTTAAACAGAGCCATAATATGCTTAAGTAGTGTGAAAAGATTATGTTCCAAGACTTTCATTTTCTCATCCTTTTCCATCTCTATAATGTCCAAGAAGTTAGATATGTAAACCTTGGTGAAGAGGATAAACTATAAACATATTTTGTTTTGTTGTTACATTATAAACTATTTAACCCATTAAAGTATAAAAACGGATATGTGATGCCCACCAGGGCCGTGGGGTACTTAGAACCGGGTCGGACCGTTCTTTGGGGAAGTCACGGGGCCGTGACCCGACTCCGTGGCCTTGGGTGTGCAATGAAAATGCAAGAGGGAAAAATATATGGGATTGATTCGTGAAGCCACCTGTGATGTTCGACAAAGGGTGGCCAACGCTGCGGTTCAGGTCCACTGGGGCCGATGGTGAGGCAGCAAAGATGGTATTGTTCTCCACGGGTAGAGCGGGGCCCCAGAGCAGATAATAACAGTTGGTTCAGGTGGTTGTGAACGTTGGGGTGCAGAAAATAAGCAAGGGATGCAGGAAGGTGCAGTTTTCTTTACCTTTTTACTTTTTAATAGATGACCAGGCACCAGCTACAGATGACAGAAGGAGTCCGGCTAGCCTGGAAGCATTCAGGGGGTCCACCTTGCCAGGTGGGGTTGGAGGCCTTCCTGCTGCGCTCTCTTTCTCTTTCTTAGCTAAGCTGCAGCCCCCTCCTGCGTGTTGGCTTTTACCGGTATGGCAGACAGCACGGAACCTATCACAGGCACTGCCTGTTCACTGGCAGCCCCGGGCTCCTGATCTGCTGCGGTGCCTCCGGGTGTTCGGTGTGGCCAGGGAGCTTGCAGTCCCCTTCCCTCCAGATTTGGCTGTTGGGGCGTACAGCACCCACACAGCCAAGGACTCTGGCATCCTCCTTGTCAGCATTCCACTCCGGGGTCAGCTCTGACACAGCTGCAATTCCCCAGAGCCCTTGTCTCCGCTCCTCTCTCCTCTGACTAACTCCTAACAGACTACTCTGACTCCTCCCAATCAGAGAGAGCAGCTCCCCAGAAGTCGGGTCTAGAGCTCCCCCCTCTGGCCTGGAGCAGGAATTGTGATGCATGCTGTGTATTACCTGGCATGGGGACCTCCTCCTGCTTCCAGGCATGACATCACCCTACAGAGGAAGGCAATGTTACCATGGCAACCGGACTCTGGGGTGCCGCATTCTCCCCTAATTAACTTCAGTACATCTCGGACTGAAAAAACACAACAAGAACAGTTAATTACAACAATAAATGAAAATCTAAAAAGTCTTAAAAATGTAAAAATTACAAAACCCCCCAAAAAGAAAAACAATAACACAGTTACTGCAGCGCCTAGTCCTTACGCTGCTGTCCAGGAATTGTCTTTGTCCGCGTACCTGGAGTACCTGGAACCGCCTTAACCCACTTTATGTGTCGACCCTGGGCGTGGCTACAGGGCACTCTATCGGTGGGCCCGGTTTTTGGCCACACCGGTGGCTTATTTTCAAGGCCAAGTCGGGGTAACTATTTACAAGTAAGGACCTGGCCCCACAGAGTCCTGTGGCCCAATTGGCCTGCAACAGGTTATTATGAATATTTAGAAGTTCATACAGTAAGTCTCTGTAGGCTCTCATGCTTAATGGTTGAAATTAAACACACTATTTACATTTTAGTCCCTATACCGGGCTGGGACCTGACCTCTCGTACTGCGGGTGGATCTACGCAGTACTGGTATCTCTAATGAGCTACCTTGGTCTAGTGTGTTTGACATTGATGTTGTGGACCCACTAGTGTCTGTGCTACTGGTAGGCCTGCATTTTACTGGTAAACTGGGCAACCATCTGCGACTTCCTAGACTCACCATGGGTCTGACAGATTCACTGCTAGCAGAGGGTAGATTTTCATGTTCCACTGCAGATGTGGCATCTGCTACTGGAGCTGACAGGTCTAGAGTCTCTGCTGCTTCAGGTGCAGTCAGCTGGGGAAAAATAAAATCAGGACAGGTACTATGATGGCTTGATTCACCTGCGTCCAAGACCAGGAAAAGTCTCCAAGAATGGTATGGATCTTCTCTTCCACCTCTTCTATGGGTTGAGGGGCATCTTGGTCTTCCTTTTTGTTTCTCAATTGGTCAGGGCATACTTTCAGATAATCCCTCGACACTGCTGCTGAGGTGTCTCCTCCATTCTTACTGATGAGGCATACCTTGTTGTTGTTATCAAAGTTTGAAGGCATGACAGTGTATGGTTCAGTCTCCCACAGATTGCCCTGTTTCTGCATCCTCCTCTTTCTTTTGAGGACCTATTCTCCTGGTACTAAAGGAGTAGCCAGAGCTTGTTGGTTGTAGCTCTTTTCCTGTCTCTGCCTGGCTTGGGACAAACTTCGTTCCACGCACTCTTGAACTGTGCGGTATTGCTGCTGCCGCTCTGTATCCCAGTCGGCATCAGGTGGTGTCATCTCAGATGTTACAACTCCGATGTCCAAGTCAATGGGTAACTTGCCAGGTCTCGCCCTCATCAGGTAGGCTGGGGTGCAGTTGGTGGAGTTTACCGGGATATGGTTGTATAGATCTATTAGATCTGACAACTTCTCTGGCCACAAGTTTTGCTCTTCCACGGGCAAGGTCTTCAACAGGTCAATTACCACCTGATTCATTTTCTCGCACATGCCATTTGTCTGCGGATGGTATGGCGTCGTCCTGATTTTCTTCCAGTCGTACAGGTTACAGAACTCCTGGAACACTTCTGCTTCAATGGCTGGGCCTTGGTTGGTGAGCACTTGTTCAGGGTAACCATGCAGTCGAGAAAAGTGTTCTTGAAATGCTTTGGCTGCTGTCTCCACGGTTTGGTCTTTGACAGGAATGACTACCAGGAACCTTGAGTAATGGTCAACGATGGTCTGAGCGTAGGTGTAGCCAGCCCTACTCGGGGTTAACTTCACGCGATCCAAAGCTACCAGTTCAAGCGGCTGCTTCGTGATGATCGGCTGTAATGGGGCTCGCTGGCTGTTATGGTCTTTCGTGCGCAGATTGCATGGGCCACATTCTTGACACCATTTCTCGATTGCTTTCCTCATGCCAACCCAGTAAAATCGCTCACATAGCAGGACTTCCAACTTCTCATACCCAATGTGTTCTGCTCCATCGTGGTACGCCTCTAAGACCATTGGCGCATCCCGATTTGGGACTACCACATGCCAGACCAGTTTGTGGGTTCGGGAGTTGATGCTTCTCCGACACAGCTTCCCCTCATAGATGAATAGTTTGTCCTTCTCCTTCCACAACTGTTGGGTCTCTTGTGGAGCATCTGGACTAGGGTGCGAATCAGCTTGCATCAGCAATTCCTTTACTAGGCACACTGCCAGGTCGCTATCCTGCGTCTCTGCCCATCCATAGTGGGGTGATGGGTTAAACGTGGCCTCTTGCACGACATAGCGCTTGTCCATTCACGCAATGGGAGCACTGGGCCACCTCGTGGCGGTGAAAGGCTGGTAACTCAATTTCTTCTAGGTCTTCTGGGTCTTCTCCCCTGTCTGGTAAATTGGGCATCCTGGACAGAGCATCAGCAGCAGCGTTCCTTTGCCCCACTCGGTACTTGATGGTAAACTCATATTTGGACAACCAGGCCATTCATCGCTGTTCCAATGCACCTAGCTTTACGGTTTCCAAATGAGTCAGAGGATTAATGTTCATGAAGAGGGTAAACTTTGCTGAAGCCAAGTAGTGATTGAATCGCTTAGTCACAGCCCAGACTATGGCAAGAAACTCCAACTTGAAGAAACTATAGTTGTTGAGGTTCCTTTCAGTGGAACGAAGCTTCCTGCTGACGTAGGCAATCACCCTCTCTCTGTCTTTCTGCACTTATGACAGCACTGCTCCCAATCCCATGTTGCTGGCATCAGTGTAAAGTATAAATGGTTGGTCATAGTCAGGGTAAGCCAGGACTTCATCTCCCTCCAACTTCAACCGGGTGAAGGATTCTTCTATCCTGTTGTTCCATTCGAATGGAGGACTCTTGTTCTTGGCCTTATTGGGTTGGCCCAATAGGAGGTCTTGCAGGGGTGCCGCTATCTTGGTGAAGCCCTTGATGAATCTCCTGTAGTAGCCTACCAACTGCCGTACTTCAGTAATGGTGCTGGGTTTTGGCCAGTCCCTGATCACAGTGACTTTGTCAGGGTCTGTTGCTACGCTTTCTGTGCTTACTACGTAGCCTAGGTACTGTACCTTGGGCTTCAAGAGGTGACATTTGGACGGCTTCACTTTCAGGCCAAAGTTGGACAGGGCTTCGAACACCTCGGCCAGGTGCTTCAAGTGGTCTTCATAGGTCTTGGAGAAGACGATAACTTCATTCAGGTACAATGGAACCGTTTCAAAGTTCTTGTGCCCGAAGCAACACTCCATCAACCCCTGGAATGTCACCAGTGTGTTGCAAAGTCCGAATAGCATGCAGTTGAAGTCACATAAACCCATTAGTGTCGTGAATGCGGTCTTCTCCCTATCTGCCTTTGCCACAGGAACCTGCCAGTACCCACTGGTGAGATCCAAGGTGGAGAAATAGTTATCAGATTTCAGGGCAGCTAATGACTTCTCAATTCGTGGTAACGGGTAGGCATCTCTATGTGTTATGCGGATAATCTGCCTGTAATCAACACACATCCTCATTGTACCATCTTTCTTCTTAGCGAGGACTAACGGAGCTGCCCAGGGGCTACAACTATCTTTAATGACCCCGTCTTTTTTCATCTCCCGCAACATGCCGTTGGCACACTGGTAGTGGGCCGGGGGAAAAGAGCGGTACTTTTCCTTAATGGGTGGATGATCAACAGTGGGGATATGGTGTTGAACCCCTTCTACCTGCCCGAAGTCTAGTGGGTGCTTGCTGAATACCTGTTCATACTCTTGAACCACCCGGTAAACCCCATTCTCTTGGTGTGAAGGAGTGGAGTCAATGCCTATGTGCAGCCTCTGACACAATCCTCTATCTGTTCTGCAGAGCCATTGTCCTCCGCCTGGTCAGACGGGACCAAGGGTTCTACTGCCCGTATTGTGTTGTTATTGATAGTGAACAGCTTAGCAATGGTGGCATACCAGGGTAGTTTGACCTCTTTCTCCCCACAATTTAAGATGCGTACAGGTACCCTTCCCTTGCAGACATCTACTACCCCTCTGGCTGTCAGGATAGTAGGCCTGCTGTCTGAGTACTCGGGTTCTACCAGCGCCTGGTAATCTTGACGCCTGATACCTACAGCAGCTCGACATCAAAGTAACATTTCAGTTCTGGGAGATATTACAATGGGGAATGGGTCAGTCACCCTCACACTGCCGATTTCTCCACCAGACAGCTGTACCTGTTGCCTCTGCATCCGGGCTTTAATCTCCTTCTGCAGGACTCACTGCTCACTGGAACTGGTAGTTTCGACTACCTGTTGCAATAGAACAATAATCTCGCCAAGACATTTTTCTATCACATTGGTACCTAGGGTCATTGTTGGATTACATTGTCGCCGATCAATGTCTACGATTATAAGACCTTGGGCTTTCAACTCTACTCTCCCCACCTTAATGGTCATTTCTTTACACCCCACTTGTGGCAAAGGCTGACCATTACTGGCGACTATTGTCAGATCATTATCTGGGGTGCGGGTAATATCAGAGTCAGCCCAGCACCGTTTGTAAAGAATATATGGCATAGTCGTCACCTGGGAGCCGGTGTCCAGTAAAGCGTTCATCGAGATGCCATCAATCACAACTGGGAGGACATTTCACAGCATTTAGAGAAGTGTTTAATAACAGCTAAAAGGACATAGAAATGAATTGTTTAAAGCTATTCACCATCTTGCATGGCGGTGTTGTGAGCATGCTCTGTGACATGTCTAGGGAGGAGGAGGAGGTGAACGGTGACATCACCAATTGTGAATGGTGGATCCTGAGTTACCTATATATACTGAAGGGTTTATCTGTAATTGTAATTCTGTCTGTGAGGATAATATCTGCTGAGAAGTGTTGTCTACACATCAGGAAGTCTCAGCTATTGTGAGGTTTACTGGTCATGTGAAAACTGAAAGGTTTTATAATTAATTTTACAATAAGATGATGCAGAGAAAAAATATCACTTAAAATTCTTCTAGCATTTTAAGCAGAAAAATCTCAATTCAAACAGTAGTTAATTTTCTTATTAGACATTCACAATCTATATTGAAATGTAAGATGCCAGCATGTAACTATGTTTAATTGTAATGACGACGTTATGCTTATACAGGTTATAGCGCAGTGACTGCTCTGGCACATTGCCGATTTTAAGGGCCAAGTGCAGGTTCCGATTCCCACTTCTGAGATGGGGTTTACTCCACCCTCCACTCCCACCTCTTTTTCTACCTCTTTAAATGATTTGTTCACATGGACCAATGTTTCAGACCTAGAATCCTTCATCTGGCTGGAGGACAATGCTAAATAGTGCTGAGAAGTTGCCTTTTAGCCTGGTGAAGGAAACCCTGCTAGACTTCCTATATGTAATGTACCTACCTTTAGAACCAATAAATTAATGAATTATTCTATGCGTACTGATCCAGAGTACAAATGGTATGATACATATGTTTTGCTTTAATCCTTAAAACATTTTGGTTGGTCGACCACAAAAAGTGCAGGTTTAGAATGGTAAAGTTTCTCATTTTGAAGAGCGCCAGGTCCATGTAGGGAGACTTATAGGCCATGTGATGCTCCCCTGGAAAGTTAAAGATGTAAACAGTTTTTTCAGAGAGGAAGAGGACTCTAGTGCCACCTACCACAAGTAGTTGTCCTAAAAGTCAATATCAACCCTGTTTATTTATTTTTTTACTTGCTTCTTATATACTGTCATTAATTCCACAGCTCTTTATGAGGAGAACATACAAACTCCTTATAGCTGCAGTCCTTGGTGATATTTTAACCCAAGACCCCAGTACTACAGGGCTACAGTGATAACCACTGAGCCACCATGCAGTCCTTTTAAAACGCTTTGCTACTTGACTTTGAGTAAGAAGCCAAACCAGAAACTCCATTTGCAGACACATGTTTTGGTGTGTTGCCTTTCATCAGTGCAAAGCCAGAAATCTGGTTTGGCAAGTTGGGAGGCCTCTTACAGGGGGTCTATGGGCTAAGATTTCTCCTTGTGAAGAGCGCCCTTTAAAAGGTCGATATTGACATTTAGGTTTGCTGCTTCCAATACAAGACACTCGAATTTCAGTCCTCTTCCTGTCTGAAGAGGCTATTAGCATAAAAAGTGCAGGTGTTATATCTGCTATGTCTTTATATTATCCCGACTGTAACAAAGAAGACCAGTGCTAGACTGCACCAGGATTTTTCTGGGAAAATACAACCCTTAATTGTTTTTGGTATACTAGTGACTCCATTAATTGGGGTTAAAGCAACAACACTTCACCTCTTGAGACCTAAATTAAATAGAAAGTAATGCAATGTGTTAGATTCTGCTTAACATGGTCCTTAGTGGATATTTATCTTTCTTCCAATTGAATGTACCACTGATGATAATAATAGGTCTTTAGAGACGCACAGAATTATAACTATCAGGGCTGTTTTGCCTCAAAACCAAGATGCTTTAAGGTAACATAAATACATTACTACAGATTCAGCACTTTGAACAATTACTGTTAAGTACCAGTTATATAACCTCGTCATGGGAATCTGCAAAGTAGTAATTTAATTTCAGGATATATACTGTAATGTGGATGTCAGTCATATTTCCTATACACATATCTAAGGCTTATAAAGAGGACTGGCTTTGAGGCAGCAGAAATTGGACATAGATACTATGTTCTTCCAATGTTAAATCTAATTTATTTGTGCACTATTGTCTACATTTAGTTTATGAAGATTTCACAATTAATATCCATTTTTTAACACCATGTCATTGTGAAGGATGGCATTGTAGAGATCACGCAGAATCCCACCGCTGTAACCACTTGTGATGGATGACACCGGAGAAATCACGCAGAATCCCAAAGCTGCCACCACATGTGACGAACCCCGCACCTCGCCACCCGCCTGACATCACGGATCTCGTAATGCAGTTGCCCCACTATTAGCAACGTTACGTTCTGCACCCGCTGGAGACACGTAGGTTCAGTTTGGTACAGTTTTACACAGATATCCCCTGTCCACAAGGGCCCAGAGAGGCACGGAGAGTTAGAGGATGTGGAAAATACAGTAACTGGCGTAGCACCACACTCGTTCACAATGCTGACAGGATGAGAGGCTTAGCACCAGTGAAACAGAGGCTTGCCACCATTTCCTCTTTAGATATAAGCCCGATTCGTTAATGGGATTATACTGGGCCAGAAACAAGCCCCGGTAGCATGGACGGTTAAGAGAAAAAACGGACGTGTAGATTCGTGGACCGAAATAAAAGAGCAGGCCAAAGGTTAAATTATATATTTAATTGCCTTAAGGACACACTAGATAATACACTATATATGCAATTGTTACACATATACAATGGTTAGATATGCAAATACAATAGTGGTAAGACAAAAGCTATAAGCAAAATATGTGGGTCAGTTACCAGTAGATTAAAGGCCGAGCTTTCAGGGGAGGGGCTGTGAGTTGCCCATCAGGGCCGTGAGGTACTCAGTACCGGGTTTGGTCACAATTAAAGGGGTGGTCACGGTGGCAGCGACCCAGTCCGTGGCCCTGGGTGCCCAAGTAAAAGGGATGGTCTTTAAAGGGGTTGTGGAAATAAGAAAAGTTTGTGATGCCACATGTGGTTCTCAGTCAGAGGTGACCGACTCTGCTTAAAAGGATTCTCTGGGGGCGATGGTGCTGCAGCAAAGATGGTGTCGCTTCCCGCAGGTGAAGCGGTGTCCCCAAGGCTCCCGGCATATTTGGCAGGGATGGTGAATGCTGCAAATAATTGGAGGACACAGGGTTGCAGTCTTTACCTGGTTTACTGAGATGGTATTCAGCCTTAGTCCAGGGTACCGGTAACAGGTGTAGCTGGAGTCCAGGCAGCCTGAAGACAGGTGGAAATCCCCTTGACAGGTCAGTTTGGGAGCCTTCCACTGTGCGCTGGTCTGTGGTCCCTTGCTGCCTGTAGCTCTCTAACAAGGTCCTATTTTTTCCCTGTCCAGAGACAGTACCTGCACGGTAGGCAACTTGAGCCGTCTCTTTTGGGTCTCTATTCACAATGACTCTGGACTCTGATTGCTGCTGTACCTCAGGTATTATGTGGGCAAGTCCCTTTTAATTTCCTGCCCTCCGGTTCTGCCGTGTGGCTTGCAGTCCCCCTCAGCCTCAGGCTCTCGGTACCTGATTTCTTCGCTCAGCTTAGAGAGGCCCAGTAGCAGTCTTTCTCTAGCTCCTAAGTATCTCTGTGCTCCTTCACTGTCTGCTACCAGCTGTCAACTGTCTGCTTGTCTGCCTAGCAAATGCCCAGCAACTGACTCATCCTCTGGATCATAAAAAGCAGCTCCCCTCAAGTCTGGTGTAGAGCTCCCCCTTCTGGCCTGGAGTCAGAATGTGTTGCATGCAAGGTTACCTGCCAAAGGAATGCCCCCTGTCTCCAGGCATGGCATTACCCTCCCCAAGAGGGTGGCAATACCACTGTGGTACCTGAACTCCTGGGGTGCCACAGCTGCTACATGGGAGGATTTTTGTCCCCTATGTTCCGTGACTTCTCCCCACACAATAAGTCATTGTGACCTCCACAGAGAAAAAGCAAGGGACCGTGCTGAATACGAGCATTTAACCCCTTTGGGTCACTCCCTTTCTGCTTTCTGTGCTGAACCTACATACCCTCCCCTTGCCTTTTTCAGATAAAAAATCCAAAACCTGAGATGAGTCATAACTCCTTAATGGACGGTCCTATGGAGGCGGTTTTGGCACCATTGGATCTGGCTTGGACCCTGCTACACATTAAGACTAAACACAGCTTTGCTGCCTGGTTTCTACTGGTACTTCTATGTATCGCCATACCTCTGGGTGTTAGAACTGGTGGAGAACCAGGCGGGCGTTCGCCTTGGGAAATATACACGATGTACAGCTAGGACGTATAGTTTCTCCATAACTCCTTATGAAATCATTGCTGACTCATCAAAGCCGTTTGGACCACATGATATCCCCATGGAAAGCAAGTCTTTTGTTCTGAGCTTAGATGGCTCAAGGTGTGAGATGTGTCACTCACAGGCTTTTGACTCTTGACCCCATGCTGCTGATAGCTGCAAACTGAAGGGGTTCTAGGTGTTCTGAGTCCTCCACAGTCATATTCATGTCCAACATTTTGCTTAATATGGATCTCCATTGTGATTAGAGAATAATTTTTTTCCCACATAGAAAAAAATGTTAACATATAGGTCTCTTGCGGCCAACAGTACAGGAGATTTTGTGAGCTTATTGAGAGCAATTTGATTTGTTAGCCTCTTTTTCCTTTGTTTCTTCTAGTTCATTTGCATCCATCAGAGCCTAGTCTCTTGACTTTTGTCTCATCGCTGCAAATCACTCGTTTCCAGTCTTCTACTGTCTTCTTTGCAAACTTGAGCCGATACTTATTATGACGATATTGAAGTCGAAACATTTTTACCTTTTTTCGAACCACCATTCCAGACTTGTGTACTGTGCGTCGCATGGTGCTTACATGGACGTCTGTGATCTCACTATTATGAGCCTCCTCCACTGCCGTGTTTGTCTCCAGAACTGATAGACCTTGTTATGAGCTGATGTATTGACTCTGATATTTTGCCTGGACGTCCATCTCTTGGCTTTTAAATGGATGGACGGCCTTCATTTTGTATTTTTTCAACGGTCATGACGCTCACATGATGCACCTTGGCAATTTTCTTTTCCGAGAGACCGCTATTGATTTGCTGATGATGCTGTTTCTCTTTTCTTGGGAAATCTTCATAGCTGCTCCTCGATTCAAGCCAGTGACCTTTTGCTTAGGAATAAACATAATAACACACTGAGCTATTAGGGAATGTGAGAACAGGTTGTATTTTGCAGAGTTCAGGAAGAAAACGATTTTTCCACCATCAGGAGCAAAACAGTAAGGCTGGGTTCACATTGCGTTAAACCCGTCCGTTAGACGGACTAGGTTACACCGCGGCATAACGCGGTGTAAGGCAGTCCGTTAATGCCGCCATTGAATCCAATGTCGGATGCATCGCTAGTGCACGCCCACAATGGGCATGCACTAGCGATGTGCCGTCATTGAGTGACGGACCCCGAGACGCGGGCTGCAGCATTTCCGGGTCCGTCACCGCTAGCGCAGATAGAGCTAGCAGATGCTCTATCTGCACTAGAGTACTGCCATACCGGCACTTGCATTAACAGCAGCCCGTTAACGTATGTGTTGAACGGGCTGCTGTTATTGCAATGTGAACCAAGCCTAACAATGTAGCGACATAACAAGAATCTGCATAACTAATCATATGAAGACACAAAAGAGCATAGTAGAACTAAAAACACTCAGTTTCAAAAAATCACAGTAATCCGCACGTGCTAGTAAAAAGATGTACAAAAACAGGGTATTTGTTTGATACGTTTTTTGCAAAAAATGTATACTAAACTGATCCACCAAACGTCAAGGTATACCCATATCAGAGCAGTCCTAACTGATGTATGCAATCCCTATCTGATGTATTTAAAAACCTGATCATCTGTATATTACCTGTGTGAACAGGGTTCAGAGAGGAAAAGTCCATGTTGACATGCTGAGTGGAACAGCTTTTGTGCAGATAGCCCAAGAGGAGTGGTGGGTAACTCCCTAGTCTTGCAGACACAAGAGAACAATTATGGAAACAGGAACACATGGGCTACTTGCACAGTGAACAAGTCTGTAGGAACATGCTCACACACCACGAAGAAACTTGAAGACACAAAAGAGCATAGTAGAACTAAAAACACTCAGTTTCAAAAAATCACAATAATCCGCAAGTGCTAGTAAAAAGATGTAAAAAAACAGGGTATTTGGTTGATACGTTTTTTGCAAAAAGAGTATCAACCAAATACCCTGTTTTTTGATCATCAGTGTATATTCAATGGGCATGTTGTATTCTGCAAGCACCCTCTTGTAGTGCTAGTGTCTGTGTACAGTCAAACGTCTACCATTGAAGTCTTGGCAAGACACAATTACAAAAAAATAAAGCTTGAAAACTAGATAAAGATATAAATCTGAACTAAATCATTAGTCTGATGATCTATTGCCTTCAAAAGATTGTTCAGTTTCACTCAGAGGCTTAGCTAGGGTTTTGGTCCAGGGGGGCGAAGCTTCTGGGCCCCTAACCAGGTAACCTTGATTACAACTCGATGACGTGCCCTAATACTGGAGGAGAACCTCAGCAGATGACTGCGCTGTTACTGAAGATAATCTCTATATAAAGAACAATATGGATATTACTGCCTTATGGTCAATGGTAGATACCAGTACTACAGAACATATAACAGATCACTGCACAGTTACAGATAATGTCTTACCACTGATGTTCTCTGATGGAATCGTTCATTTTTCCCGTCTTTTCCATCTGGCCCAGACCGACATGACAACTTCTTCCAGCCAGGACCCGTCTGCAGAGAATACAACAAAAACACATTTCACTTCTCATATTCCAGCCAACACCATCTATTCCCAACCTGCACAAACTCCTCATCCTACTGATACCCCAATGCTGAGCCGCTGCTGCCGTAGGTGTCCCTATAACTGCACCCAATACCCCAATACTGAGCCTCTGCTGCCGTATGTGTCCCTATTACTACCCCTGATACCCCAATACTGAGCCGCTGCTGCCGTATGTGTCCCTATAACTGCACCCGATACCCCAATACTGAGCCTCTGCTGCCGTATGTGTCCCTATTACTACCCCTGATACCCCAATACTGAGCCTCTGCTGCCGTATGTGTCCCTATTACTACCCCTGATACCCCAATACTGAGCCTCTGCTGCCGTATGTGTCCCTATTACTGCTCCTGATACCCCAATACTGAGCCTCTGCTGCCGTAAGTGTCCCTATTACTGCACCTGATACCCCAATACTGAGCAGCGCTCCTTCTCCCATCATTGCGATCAGCTGTATCGGCTAAATGCTGGCATCGGGCCCCCCCCCGCCTGCTCAGGGGCCCCATAGCGGCAGAGCAGGGAGATCGATTCTCCCCGCTCTGCTGCAGAATGTAACTGTGCGCTGATACAGTTACAGTAGCGTAGCTCCGGGTGGGCCCCCTCAGAGCATCGGACCCGGGGAGCCCGCACCTTCTGCCCTCCCGGTAGCTATGCTACTGGTTTCACTAAAACATGGGGTTAAAGCTGTAAATAATAAACTGAGCAGTACTTGCCTACCATTACCTATGCCGCTCCAGCACCTCCTTGCCACTGCTGTCTGGTGACATTTGTAGGCAATGCTGCAGTGATGTAGACATGTGTATAACATCTGACAGTTGCAGCCAATGTTTAAGCCCAGATGTCTTGCATTGTCTAACTTGGCTGCTGAGCCCAGAGATTAGCTGCAGTGATGAAATGATGTCACTGCTGCGGCATCATCAGCAAACTTTGTCCGAGAAGATGCAGTCTACTACTCACTGCACCCCTAGATGAATTCATTGAGCAGTATAGTTTGCAAAATTGGGTCACTTATGGGGGTTCTGCTGTTATAGCACCTCATGGGCTCCCAGTGGGTCACGGCACCTGCAAACCATAACAGTAAAATCTGTCGCTACTTGCCTTCTTAGCTTTGCACTGTGCCTGAAAAATATTTCCCAATTACATGTAGGATATTGGGGCACTCAGGATAAAATGGACTTCAGTTTGTTGTGAAAAAAAAATCCTATTAGCCCTTAGAAAATTTGAGAACTTGGAGCTAAAACAACATTTTAGTGGTAAAATTTTAATTTATTTTTCCTTCACCGCTCAATGGTAAAAAATTCTGTGAGGCACATGTGGTGTCAATATGATCACTGCACCCCTAGATGAATTCATTGGGGAGTGTAGTTTGTAAAATGAGTTCACATATAGGGGGTTTCTGTTGTTCTGGCACCTCAGGGACTCTGCCAATGTGACATGGCACTCTAAAACCATTCCAACAAAATCTGAACTCCAATATGGCACCTCTTCCCTTCTGAGCTTTGCACTGGGCCTCAAAAGTAGTATTCCCCCATGTATAGGGCCAGGGCCGTATTTGCCACTAGGCACTCAAGGGCACGTGCCTAGGGCGGCGACATTGCGGGGGGCGGCACCTGGGCAAGGATTTTTTTTTTTTTTTAGTCACAAACGCGACCGATTGCAAAAAATGAAGTTCTGCAGGGAGGGAGGGGGGACGATGAAGTTCTGCAGGGAGGGAGGGGGGACGATGAAGTTCTGCAGGGAGGGAGGGGGGACGATGAAGTTCTGCAGGGAGGGAGGGGGGACGATGAAGTTCTGCAGGGAGGGAGGGGGGACAATGAAGTTCTGCAGGGAGGGAGGGGGGACGATGAAGTTCTGCAGGGAGGGGGGGCGATGATGTTCTGCAGGGAGGGAGGGGGGGCGATGATGTTCTGCAGGGAGGAAGGGGGGGCGATGATGTTCTGCAGGGAGGGGCGATGTTCTGCAGCTGTCGCGGTCCTGTAGAGTTATCGGACATGTTTGTCTTCTCTGTTGGGCGTAGATGGAGCAGATAACGGCAGACGACCCCCATCCTCCGCGGAGTCCCGTCCACACTGGGAGATCCCGCGTCCGCAGTCGCTTGTGGCGGTGTCGCCCGCGCGGATCAGCTCCGTCCTCCCGCGGAAATATCCGGTGATCAGACAGCGAGGCTTCTACTCTGATATTCTGACCTATAGCGCCGCTCCTCTGGTGAAAGTGAGTGCAGGCGTCACATGACCGGCAGCCGCGTGCTATACTGCACGTGTCGACGGCTACAGAGCGCTCTGTCCCCGCCGTTCTCCAGTGTCTCCTGGTGCTGCAGCTTCAGCCGCCATTTCCATTATATTGCAGGATGTCAGCGCCAGACCGAGCGTTCAACCGAATCTCCTGAGACAAGTGGACGAGGAGCGCAACACCCTGAAAGGTGAGCGGAGGATACAATGTAACAACCACAGGAAGGTAGACCCCGGCAACCAGATCCAACAGTCACAATAGGAGATGTCACAGCTCACCTCCTCCTCCTTAAAGGGAACCTGTCACCCCCAAAATCGCAGGTGAGGTAGGCACACCGGCATCAGGGGCTTATCTACAGCATTCTGGAATGCTGTAGATAAGCCCCCGATGTATCCTAAAACATGAGAAAAAGACGTTATATTATACTCACCCAGGGGCGGTCCCGCTGTTCGTCCGGGTCCGGGGCCTCCCATCTTCATCAGATGACGTCCTCTTCTGGTCTTCACGCTGCAGCTCTGGCGCAGGCATACTTTGCCTGCCCTGTTGAGGGCAGAGTAAAGTACTGCATTGCGCAGGTGCCGGGAAAGGTCAGAGAGGCCCGGCGCCTGCGCACTGCTGTACTTTGCTCTGCCCTCAACAGGGCAGGCAAAGTATGCCTGCGCCAGAGCTGCGGCGTGAAGACCAGAAGAGGACGTCATCTGATGAAGATGGGAGGCGCCAGACCCGGACCAACAGTGGGAACGCCCCTGGGTGAGTATAATATAACGTCTTTTTCTCATCTTTTAGGTTACATCGGGGGCTTATCTACAGCATTCCAGAATGCTGTAGATAAGCCCCTGATGCCAGTGGGCTTACCTCACCCGCGATTTTGGGGGTGACAGGTTCCCTTTAACACCCTCCCATAGAAGTGAATGGTCCCCACAATACAGTCTGATGTTACTTACATATTACAGTGTCACCCGAGCTCAGTAAATGGGGTGTCGCGCCCGTCACCCGGCTCAGTACATGGGGTGTCGCGCCCGTCACCCGGGCTCAATACATGTGGTGTCTCGCCCGTCACTCGGGCTCAGTACATGTGGTGTCTCGCCCGTCACTCGGGCTCAGTACAGTCATGGTCAAAAGTATTGACACCCCTGCAATTCTGTCAGATTATACTCAGTTTCTTACTGAAAATGATTGCAAACACAAATTCTTTGGTATTATTATCTTCATTTAATTTGCCTTAAATGAAAAAATACAAAAGAGAATGAAGCAAAAAGCAAAACATTGATCATTTCACACAAAACTCCAAAAATGGGCCAGACAAAAATATTGGCACCCTCAGCCTAATACTTGGTTGCACAACCTTTAGCCAAAATAACTGCGACCAACCGCTTCCGGTAACCATCAATGAGTTTTTTACAATGCTCTGCTGGTATTTTAGATCATTCTTCTTTGGCAATCTGCTCCAGGTCCCTGATATTTGAAGGGTGCCTTCTCCAAACTGCCATTTTTAGATCTCTCCACAGGTGTTCTATGGGATTCAGGTCCGACTCATTGCTGGCCACCTTAGAAGTCTCCAGTGCTTTCTCTCAAACCATTTTCTAGTGCTTTTTGAAGTGTGTTTCGGGTCATTGTCCTGCTGGAAGACCCATGACCTTTGAGGGAGACCCATCTTTCTCACACTGGGCCCTACATTATGCTGCAAAATTTGTTGGTAGTCTTCAGACTTCATAATGCCATGCACACGGTCAAGCAGTCCAGTGCCAGAGGCAGCAAAGCAACCCCAAAACATCAGGGAACCTCCGCCATGTTTGACTGTAGGGACCGTGTTCTTTTCTTTGAATGCCTCTTTTTTTCTCCTGTAAACTCTATGTTGATGCCTTTGCCCAAAAAGCTCTACTTTTGTCTCATCTGACCAGAGAACATTCTTCCAAAACGTTTTAGGCTTTTTTAGGTAAGTTTTGGCAAACTCCAGCCTGGCTTTTTTATGTCTTGGGGTAAGAAGTGGGGTCCTCCTGGGTCTCCTACCTTACAGTCCCTTTTCATTCAGACGCCGACGGGTAGTACGGGTTGACACTGTTGTACCCTCGGACTGCAGGGCAGCTTGAACTTGTTTGGATGTTAGTTGAGGTTCTTTATCCAACATCCGCACAATCTTGCGTTGAAATCTCTTGTCAATTTTTCTTTTCTGTCCACATCTAGGGAGGTTAGCCACAGTGCCATAAGCTTTAAACTTCTTGGTGACACTGCGCACGGTAGACACAGGAACATTCAGGTCTCTGGAGATGGACTTGTAGCTTTGAGATTGCTCATGCTTCCTCACAATTTGGTTTCTCAAGTCCTCAGACAGTTCTTTGGTCTTCTTTCTTTTCTCCATTCTCAATGTGGTACACACAAGGACACAGGACAGACGTGGCCATTATACAGTATGGAGCATCATGTGGGACCATTATACAGTATTGAGCATCATGTGTGGCCCTTATACAGTATTGAGCATCATGTGTGGCCATTATACAGTATGGAGCACTGTGTGGCCATTATACAGTATGGAACATCATGTAGGGCCATTATACAGTATGTGGAGCACTGCATAGCCATTGTACAGTTTGAAGCACTGCGTGGCCATATTTTTTTTTGTTTTAATGTATATGAAACAGTGTGATCAGCAGTGCTAAATGGGTGTGGTTGGGACTTGGATATGGGTGTGATTAGTTGTGAAATGGGTGTGGTCAGAGGCGTGGCCTAAAATTTGCCGCGGCGTACTATGTGCGCCGCAACCTTTAGACCTTTTTCCCTTCAAAAGTTGGGAGGTATGGCACCGCATTTCCCAGATCACACCAAGTACCGCAAATCCCATAGGGAATGAATGAAACCAAACGCAGTGTTGCCGTAAGTGATCCGTTACGTGGCAGATGCAGAAAAACTGCCTGATCTGCTGCAAAAGGCAACTTTCACAACAGCGATTCTTCCCAAAGTCACTGCCGATAGTGTCATACTCACCAGAGGGGGAGGCAACACTAAAAGTGCCTAGGGCAGCAGAAACTCTAAATACGGCCCTGTATAGGGCTTCGACATACTCAGGAGAAATTGCAGTACAAATTGTATGGTTTAATTTCTTGTGTTACACTTACGAAAATGCAAAATATGGGGCAAAAATAACATTTTTGTGGGGAAATTTTTTTTTTATTTTCAAGGCTCGACATTATAAACTTCTGTGAAGCACCTGGTGGGTTCAGGGTGCTCACCACACATCTAAATGCATTCCTTGAGGGGTCTAGTTTACAAAAGGGGGTCACTTGTGGAGGGTTTTCATTGTTTAGGCACATCAGCTGCTATTCAAATAGGACATGATGTCTGCTAATGATTCCAGGAAATTTTACAGTCAAAAAGTCAAATGACGCTCCTTCCCTTTCAAGCCCTGCTATGTGCCCAAACAGTATTTTTCTCCCTCATATTGGGTATCCGCATACTCAGGAGAAATTGCACAACAAATTTTAGGATTCAATTTCTCCCGTTGCCCTTATGAAAATGCAACATTTGGGGCTAAAAACATATTTGTGTGGAAAATGTGATTTCATTTGTAATTTCACAGCTCAACGTTGAAGCATCTGAGGGTTCAAGATGCTCACCACATATGTAGTTGAGTTACCTGAGGAGTGTAGTTTCCAAAATAGTGTCACTTGTGGGGGATTTCCACTGTTTAGGCACACAAGAGGTTCTCCAAATGCAACATGGTGTCCACCAATTGTTCCAGCAAATTTTGCAGAAAAAATGCAAATAGTGCTCCTTCCTTTTCGAGCTCTCCGATGCACCCCTCATATGTGGTATCAGTGTAAAGAGGTGGCAGGAACCCTCAATTGTCTTCTCTCTCCTATACATCGAATACATGTGTCACATGTGGCACCCTGATCATTCATTAATGTTTTATTCTGTTATGTCATTGTCATATGTTGTATCCTAAATGTGCGGCTTTCTGATGTTCTTGCAATGTGTAATGTACTGTATATGTTCTCTTAATGTTCTACACTGTAATGTGAATGTATTTGTATAGAGAGTTAAGGGTTAACTAGTTGGGAGGAGTTAAAAGAGGAATGGTGCAAATCCTCTGGACTTAGGGAAGGAACTTCCTGCTCTTAGAGCAGAGCCCGGGCAGGCTTGCCCAGGGCGAGACCAGCACCATAGTGTGGACTGAGGATCCTCCATATGTGGGGAGAAAAAGCTGCCCCAGGCTGATGGGCAGTGTAAATGGACACTGGCTCTGCAGGATCATCCCCAGGAGAAATACGGGGTTCGGGAGCAAGGCATTAGCTGGTGGTGTGCAGCATACTAAAGTCGCAGGGAAAGCACAGGGACCATTTTCTTATTTGCACCGTATTCAGTAAAGTTTCTTCAGTTGGAACAGGACTCTGTCTTGTGGTGTTTCCTGAGACTGATCCCTGGCAACTGAAGTGAGCATGTTATGAAGGTAACTGACTGTATTGCAGGACTGGGACTCCATGTGTTATTCCATGTACATGGGGTCGCGGTGCTCACTGACTGTTGTTTGATGGACTCGGCCATGACTACCACCCCGTGCCACCTTATTACATTGGCGTGCCCAAGAGAAAATACACAACAAATTTTGTAGTCTATTTTTCCTTTTACTCTTGTCAAAATAAAAAAATTTGGACCTGTAGTAATTTTTTTGTTAAATGTTATTTTTTTTTCCACATTCTAAAAATTACAGCTTTTTGAATGTGGTTTTGAGCACCATGAGGGGTACAATTTTTAGACTGGTGTCATTTGGGGCATTTTCTGTCATATAGACACCTCAAAGTGACTTCAAATGTGATGTGGTCCCTAAAAAATGGTTGTGTAAATATTGTTTTTAACCCCTTACCGGCATCGGACGTACTATACCGTCCGATGCCGGCTCCCCTGCTTTGATGCAGGGCTCCGCAGTGAGCCCGCATCAAAGCCGGGACATGTCAGCTGTTTTGAACAGCTGACATGTGCCCGTAATAGGCGCGGGCAGAATCGCGATCTGCCCGCACCTATTAACTAGTTAAATGCCGCTGTCAAAAGCAGACAGCGGCATTTAACTACCGCTTCCAGGCCGGGCGGCTGGAAATGATGTCATCGCCGACCCCCGTCACATGATCGGGGGTCGGCGATGCTTGTATATTGTAACCATAGAGGTCCCAGAGACCTCTATGGTTACTGATCGCCGGTGGCTGTCAGCGCCACCCTGTGGTCGGCGCTCACAGCACACCTCCATTTCTGCTACATAGCAGCGATCAGCAGATCGCTGCTATGTAGCAGAGGCGATCGAGTTGTGCCTGCTTCTAGCCTCCCATGGAGGCTATTGAAGCATGGCAAAAGTTAAAAAAAAAGTTTAAAAAAATGTGAAAAAAATAAAAAAAACATAAAAGTTTAAATCACCCCCCTTTCGCCCCAATCAAAATAAATCAATAAAAAATATCAAATCTACGCATATTTGGTATCGCCGCGCTCAGAATCGCCCGATCTATCAATTAAAAAAAAGTATTAACCTGATCGCTAAACAGCATAGCGGGAAAAAAATTAGAAACGCCAGAATTAAGTTTTTTTGGTCGCCACGACATTGCATTAAAATGCAATAACGGGCGATCAAAAGAACGTATCTGCACCGAAATGCTATCATTAAAAACGTCACCTCGGCACGCAAATAAGAAGCCCTCAACCGACCCCAGATCATGAAAAATGGAGACGCTACGAGTATCGGAAAATGGCGCAATTTTTTTTTTTTTAGCAAAGTTTGGAATTTTTTTTCACCACTTAGATAAAAAATAACCTAGTCATGTTAGGTGTCTATGAACTCGTACTGACCTGGAGAATCATAATTGCTGGTCATTTTTAACATTTAGTGAACCTAGCAAAAAAGCCAAACAAAAAACCAATGTGGGATTGCACTTTTTTTGCAATTTCACCGCACTTGGAATTTTTTTCCCGTTTTCTAGTACACGACATGCTAAAACCAATCATGTCGTTCAAAAGTACAACTCGTCCCGCAAAAAATAAGCCCTCACATGGCCAAATTGACGGAAAAATAAAAAAGTTATGGCTCTGGGAAGGAGGGGAGCGAAAAACGAACACGGAAAAACGAAAAATCCCCAGGTCATGAAGGGGTTAAAAATGAAAAATCGCTGGTCAAATTTTAACCCTTATAACTTCCTAACAAAAAAATTTTGGTTCCAAAAATTGTGCTGATGTAAAGTAGACATGTGGGAGATGTTACTTATTAACTATAAAGGGTTTAAGCACACCATAAACCTAGCATGACTGTTGTTAGCTTAAGCTTTTTTTGTATTGCCATGGAAGGAGGGTGATGTTGGTCAGCTTTTCACAGTGGCATTATTGACATCCGGTCTTATGCATTTTTGGACCACTGCCTAGTTTATATTTGTCTGGCTTTAATAATGTAAATTAAACCTTATGTCCTGCTAACAGAATATATGTTGCACACGATATATAATTGTATTTTTTTATGGCTACCACTTGCAGATACCAGGATAAAACATACAGTAAACAGTATAACATTGCAGCTGGTTAACTAGCTTGAGACTTATATAAACTTCACAAAGAATTTCAAAGTTGTCAGTTTGCAACACAATAAAAAGAATTTAATTGCATCTATCTCAAGATCTGATCAGAAAGCCCACACTGCAAAAATCAGGAATCCAATAAGAGTATAATTTCCCCTCTGTAATCAGGTATTCAGATCCTAGTATCTCTGTACCACTATCTTATTTTCTGTGCACTTTACAAATATTGAAAGATATGGAATTCTTTAGAAAGTGGCAGGAGATATTAATCGCATTGCCCACAGTTTGATGATATTGTACTTGAGGTATGGAATCAACAAGCCCTAAGAGAGACCATGGCATGTTCTAACTATCTTATGATGAGTAAAAATACAGAAACTATGTACTGTAGTTTACATTTACTGCTCTAAACAATGGCAACTAATGCAAAATTGCAGATGAGCAGGGACTCACAGGTTAACATTGGTCTGAGTGCAATCCGATTATTTATCGGATTGCACTTGTCTGTTTTTCTCGCAGATGAGTGTGAGGACCAATAATCCCAGGCTCATCACCGCTGTCAGGTGTCACGGTGAGCACCAAGTTCTGCCAGTTGCTGCTTGGTTACAGCCTATGTAGGTTCATTCTGTGAACGCTTCTATGTAGGCTAGTGACAATGTGGGACATTGCTTTAACCATTGGATTACCGTTGGACCTGGGATGAGTATATTGGGTTAAATTTGTCTCAGTGGTTAAAACTGCAGCCTTGCAGCACTGAGGTCCTGGGTTCAAATCCCCCCAAGGACAAAATCTGCAAAGAGTTTATATGTTCTCCCCGTGTTTGCGTGGGTTTTCTTTGAGTTCTTCGGTTTCCTCCCACATTTCAAACACATACTGGTAGTGATTTTAGATTGCGCCAATAATGTTTGTAAAGTGCTGTGGAATTAATGTCTGTTGTATTTCAAATAAAGTGTTTTATTCTAGGTGTGTGTATTTACTTAACTCTTTATTTACAGGTTTAGTAATGAGGAGTCTGGCTGACACCTCTTCATTACTAAACCTAGGGCTTGGTGTCAGCAACAGCTGCTAACCCCAACCCCTATTCCCATTACCCAGGTGTGACTGCACCAGGGCATCAGGAGGAGCCTGGGTTAAGTGCCAGAACTGCCACTTCAAGTATGAAGTTCCATTTCTGGGACTGCTGAGGGCTGGTATTTTTAGCCTAGGATGTGGTAAATAAGCATGAAAAAGAAGGCGCTGAACAAGGAAATTACATCACAACATTTTTTTTTATTTTTAAAAAAATCTCTATTTAGCTCCAAAAACGTTGCTGTACAAAAATGCATACAAAACATGCATATTTTTCATTGTAGTTTTGTTGCCAACAAATTCCTAGAGATGCAGAAGCGTTGCAGAAATTTCTGCAATCAAATACTCAACGTGTGCACATAGCCTAACAAGTCACCTCCTCATTCACCTAAAGGAGCACTCCGGTGTTTTTCTTTTATTGTCCCATCCAAGGCCGGTTCCAAGTTTTCGTGGGCCCCCGGTGAAAGAGTCTCAGTTGGGCCCTTTTACACATACAACTATTCATGGTGCACAGATACGGCAGAGAAATATATGTATAGTACAATGCCAAAGATTTCACTTCTTACATCACCTGAGTGATATCAATAGCTCCCTTTCTCTGGTGTTGCAAGGGTTAAACAGTTCTGTTTGTCTCTTAGAGCTCTTCATCCTGAGTTATCTCAGCTGTTCTGATCCCCCCTCCTCTGATATACATACTGACCTCTTTGCTTGAGTAGCTGCCAGTGATAGCTTGCTGTAACCTGGTTTGGAAGTGAGAGATGTGAGAAGAGAGGTCGTCTCTTGAGATATGTTTGGAGGTTTGTTGAGTGTCTTCCTTTACCACATCTCCTATTTGGTTTGTCTAACCTTTTCTTTCCCTTTTCTGTAGTCTGGGAGCATGTTGAGTAATTGCTGTTTCTTTTATCCTTGTCTATTTCCCTTAGTGTCTTTGTGTTAGCGCACGACTAGTGTTCCTGCTGCCCTACGCACTAGTCAGGGTCGTTATCAGGGTAAGACAGGGATAGGAACGTGATTGCCACATGGGATGAAAGAACCCATCGAAGGACTCCAGAGAGCTTAGAGCTGCGCAGGGCAAGTGTCAGTGGTGCCCCTTTAATCTTTAACTAGTGGCAGAGCTCACCTTCCCTTCCATCTTGTCGTGTGTGATCTTGCTTCTGGCAGAATTGTGACAGTCAGGTACCCCAAAATGACACCTGTTCCTGAGGACTCCAAGGGGAAGGAAATGTTGTAATCCATGTATTTTCAGGAGGCCTTACAAGTAGGAAATGTTTAAAGCAGAATCCTGTTTTAGGGGCCAGTAACTTTGCATCTTTCTAATATGCTTTCCTAAAAGTTTTACTTTGTCATAGATTATGATTGGCTACAAACATAAGTATAACATTTTCCATTTACTCCTCCCTGGAGGTTTACTCCAACTGTTGACTAGACAAATGTGAAAAAAAAGGAAAATGTGACCTGGACCTAAGCACATCTAGTCTGCCAGTGAGAACACCTGTGTATACTCTATTTGACAACTATAAAGGTCATTCTAGTGATGGGTGTCCTGTGTGAGACTTTGCTACTACGTATGCCGTTCTCTATACTCAAGGAATGTTAATGAATCTTAAAGCCGAGTGTTAATGACCGGCCCGCACTCAGGTTTTAAGCAGTGTGGCTTTGAATAAATCTCTGCTTCAGACCCAGTTGGAAAGGGGTCTAAGAAGGGGTTAGGAATCACAGTGAGGACATGTCCAGGTTAAAGGCAATGAAGACATGTGGTATCGTTTTTGTATTATTTGGAACATACAGATCTAAATTAATAACAGTCCTTACAAGACCCTCGGGGTTTGTGAAAAAGAATTTTGATCTCCTAAGGAAAGGCTCACCATTGCTCACAGAGGGGGGCTGCACTTGACTTTTGACCTCCTTTCAAAGGCACCTGCGTGAGCTTTTAAAATCCACTACCACCAATTATCCACTTTCAACCTAAAGTGTTTAAACTTAGGACCACATTAACTGAGCTTAGCACATAGCCATGTCAGCGGAGACTTCCTGATGTGAGGAGATGTCTTGACATGGTTAAAAGGCAGTTTAGGGATGGGGCACACGATTAATCAGCTTCGTCTACTGACAGCTTCAAACAAAGAAGCTTTTCAGCCACCTGGTTTCCGTCTCTCACACCTGCATTAAGATTGTGGGGCATTGCTTTGTTCTGCTGGCTTGATCCTATTATTTGCAGGTACATGTCCGCAGACGCACCACATTACTTAATGTACCTTAGAATGGAAGAAATTGGAAAAAGTAGGGCGGTTGCCTGTGCAAGTGCATGCTGTGACATTTGGCTTCAAGTATAGGTTTACTTTTGATGATTGTAGAATATATTAGAGCCTTGCTAAATCTCCAATTCTCTTTTACTGTTATTATCATAATCACTTGTTGTAGCTGTCAGGACAATTTAAAAGTACAGTGCAAATCCTTTCTGCCTATCAGTGGGATACATGCTTTGTTTTTTTACTCTTTTACTTTTTTAGTCCGCAGTATGAATATCATTCACTGGATCGCATACATCAAATGCCTCTTGGAAGGTAGCCTTTAACAGGAGTCAGAAGGATTATGATAGTCATCAGGGTACCTCAGGCATTTTTTGTACTGGGACTTCACCAGCAAAAATACTGTTACCTAGATCTCAACAGTGGATCAATCCATGGCAAAATTACAAAATATCAGTATTTAGGCTTTGGCTACAGTATAGGTTTTTTTTTGCTTAATTTTTTAGTTTGTTTTTAATTTATTAAACATGCAACAGGACTATATACTACAATGATTATCCTACATCATTCATCATATCTCACACTACACTATCACTCCAGCTTAATTAAAACAAATCACGCAACTCAACATTAGAAACAGCAATAAAGGAGAGGGAGATCGCAGGCCCAAAGATTTATTGAGAGACAATAACATAAAGCGGAGAAGGAGAGGGTTTGTTCCTGTTCTTTATTGACACCTGAACTGTACAAGATAGAATAGTCTCTGAGCATGCTGTGGATCAGCCTGTGTCAGTCCTGGATGGACATGCTCACTCTCTGCAAAATGAGCTCATTCCTGGCAAGCCAAACATGCTCCCTAAAATAGTTGATAAGGTGTCAGGTTGTCTGGATGGAATTAACTGAATGAACCCCAAGGAATAGTGTTTAAAATAGTAAGTGGTGCAACATAGTCACTAAATTAACTATAATCGTCAATGTTATGAAAAGTGCAAAGACTTTTAGTTCAGGATGTCCAACAGGTCCTGTGGAAAATGGCAGTCCAAAAAAATAAGCAAAGATGTTTGCTCTATGAAGATACACCTTTGACAGTACCACGTTTTGCACAGCTTTTGGGTGTGCATGAAGGACTAGACAGGCAGTCCACCCTGTATCACCAACCATGATAGGCCCGAAGACAGACTTGTCCATGCAGTCTATATTGTGTCCTCCAGGAGCCCCAGAATAGACTCAAAACAAGTCATTGACTCTCATGAACTTGTGGGTGGTGTAGGGCTTCCACAAGTTAGACTTGTATTCCCTCAATTTGTACTCTCTCACAAATAACGTCACTGTAGTACTAAGGTGTTATCCAGTTGTAAGGGTAGGAGCTGTCTCGCTTGTCCCAGCCAATCCCCAACCATATGTGAAGAATGAGCAAGCGAGACCTGAACTTGCCTGCAGAAACTCTCTTCACTTGCAGAGTCCTGCAAATATGGTTAAACCCGAAAGCTGTTCGCAGGAGAGTGGGTATGTCTGGAATTCCCCTCCCACTATTGCTTCAGTCCTTTATATGATGGTCTACTTCACTCTTTCCATTTTGGAACTTCAAACATATTGAAACACACTTCTGGTGATAACCCTCCAAACAATGGCGAGAGGGGGGCCATGCAGGAGCACAGGCAGAACTTCATTGCATCGGACTAGTGTATTACCCTGAATGACGAGCTGCCAGAGGCACTACAGTCCAATCTGTTGATTTAACTTAACCAAGCCTTCTAAGATTTTGGGGTCTCACATTCCTTCTCCAACCAGACTCCAAGGATTTTTATGAAGGCCGGTTGGATGTTGTACAGAAAGAATATAAAGGAAGCCATCTGCCAGTCCTCAAATATCATAGTCTCTAACTTTCCTCGTTTTTTTTTAGCCCCTGAAGTTTGCCAAATAATTTCTCCTGTCTCGATCTGTCTAGATCGAGGGATGAGAAGTATTTGGCCTTCCCCAAGGCGGACAAGGATTTTTCTATCCTTGGCAGAGGGTATGAGTCTCGTACAGTGCAGGCATTCAATTGCCGGTAGTCCACACGAAGCCTTAATGTCCTATGTTTCTTCCGGACCAGTACAATTGGTGTAGCCCAGGGGCTTTGATGCTCCCGTATAACCCTGTTCCGCAGCATATGGGACAGAAAATAAATCTTTCACTTCCTGATATATTTGAGGTGGAGTTTGATGAGACCTTTCTTGGGTAGGTTCTGTAGTCCTTGTAGGGATCTTATGCTGAATGGCTTTAGTGCACCCAAAGCTGCTGTTGTCATGTTGAGCTACCACCACTTGATACCAAGAGTTAGGCTATGTGCACACGTACAGGTTTTTTCGCGTTTTTTTCCGCGTTTTTTCGCGCTAAAAACGCTATAAAAACTCATTAAAAACGCATACATTATGCATTTTATCATTTAGAATGCATTCTGCATGTTTTGTGCACATGGATGCGTTTTTTTCCGCGAAAAAAACGCATCGCGGTAAAAAAAATGAGCATGTTCATTATTTTTGCGGATTTTCTGCGTTTTTCCTGCAATTCTATACATTTGGGAAAAAACGCACAAAAAAACGCACCAAAAACGCGTCAAAATCGCGGTAAAAACGCATGCGGATTTCTGGCAGAAATGTCCGGTTTTTGTCAGGAAAATTTCTGCAAGAAATCCTGACGTGTGCACATTCCCTAAGGCTTTGAAATCCGAAACGCGTAGGTCATTATGCTACTGGAGGAACTGCCACTGTTTTATAGTACCCAATTAATTGTGGATTTTATCTTTCTCATCCCAGGGCGGCTCCGCGCATGTCTACCAGCTGGTCTTGCTGCAACTTTCATGGTGAGCTGACTTTCTACCTCCCCCTCCCACCTTAATGTAACACCACTTGATACCACTGCAGTAGGTGTTCTACCTGCCCCACTTGCCCGAGGGTGAAATCTTCCGGTATCACGTACATACGAGCCACTTCCTTCTGATGGTTTAACAGTAAATTTGCTCCAGTTAGATTTATACACCGCACTAGTAAACATCCTTGATGCATGGTGGCTAGGGTGCAGGTGACCAGCAATCCCAAAGTTGCTTCTTCTCCCTCTGTGGGTTCAATTTTTACTTCTACTCTTTCCAATGACATGTTGGCCTGAACTGGTAATGGTCTGTTCCACTGGCATGGTCACTGTAGCTTCCGCATCACCACTTTTCCGAGGCACTGGGAGGTTGTCGGTAACCTCTGAATTTGTCTGACTCGCACAAGTTGCTGAAACACTCTCTTGCTCACAGGATGTAGGGTTTCATGGGCCCAGCTATTTCCTCATTATCCATTAGCTAGGAATTGCGCACCTCTCTCAAGACATTCATCCCCAGGTCCTCCCCCACCAGAACCTTTTACTAGTATGATACTGTTCTTGACCAGATCCTTACCATACACTCATATGGACATCTACACTATTCTGGCCATGGGAATTGGCAGCCACCAATTGTATGGTTGGTTCCTTTCTGAAGTGTGTCATGTCTGGGAAGTGGCCCCAAAAGTATTCTTCTGGCAGAGTAGTCACTTGGGACCCAGTGTCCATGAAATAGCAGATTCATTGACCATTGAAGTCGGCCCAGGTAGTAGATCTTTCAGAAACAATTTCTTCAGTGTCTTCAGCCCCTCTTCTAGGGGTGTGGAGCCCCGCGATGTGTTCTTCGACCGTGGGACATGTTAATTTCCTTTCTGCTTCCTTTCCCAAGTAGAACAGTTCCAAGAAATGTGTTCCCTTCCACCATAAATCCAGCATTCCAAACCCTGTTCCTCTGCTGGACGGCATGAACAGGGCTCTCGACCATGGGGAGGGAAATATTCTGGCTCTGACTTTTCCTCATACCATGCCTCAGTGCCAGGTGTGATGGGTTAGCAGGGATGCCACTGATGCTGTATAATTATTATCTAATGTCCCAGATCTCCAGGCGCAGCTCTCAGGCCCAGTCCCCAATTCCTTCTCCGTATTTGGTGATTCAGAGACAGTCATTTCATGGACAATTTCGACCAGGACAGGGACCTCTTGTTCTCGCATTGGGGTTAAGGAGTAGACATTCCTTCAGGGGCTGTCTCAGGTAGAGGTCTCTCAGGCCCGCAACTAATTGATCTCTCAGCACATCGTCTAACAGTCCCAGCCCTCGATACTCCTCCAATGTTTTCTTGGTGATTTGGGCCATTAATTCCTGCAGAGATTTCAGGTACTGGACTACGGTCTCACCCTCCTTCTGAGTCTGACGGAATAGGTGTATGCGTAGGCTATATAAGTCAGTGGTGTTACAATGCAAGTTTTCTAGAATTCTGCTCATTTTACCTACAGTATCGCGGTCACTTAGCTGCCAGAACCTAACTGTCTGTCGTGCCTTTCCATCTGGGGTCAAAAGGGCCATCTTCACCTGTAAGGCAGGTGTCATAAGACACATATGTGAGGGAGGACCAGGGCCGTAGTCATGGCTGAGGTTAAAGGCTTTGGCGTACCCTGGCCTCCTGTCACATGCAAAGAACATACCTCTATGAGGGTACATGCCTCTCTGCTATCCGTACTCTCCAGGTCTCTTCCGAGCTTCCGCAGACCCTTTCATATGATTGCACAGAAATTGAGACACAGTCCTGCTTTAACTTCAAATGCAAAACTTGCTTCTGTTCGCAGCACATCCTTTTCAGTTACATTTACAGCATCGGGTTCTGTACAGTTCACATTCTCCACTTTCCCTGCTTCTCCTCTTACGGCATTCAGTACGTGCCCGGGTCCTACTGCCTCTTGCAGTAACACAGTGTCCTCCCTGTACAAACTCACTGCCCTTGGGTGTTCCCTCAGCCGTTTCGCAGTAGATCTGAGGGCATCTGCACACGCGATAAGTTGCCACATTATGGAGCCACTTGCATCCCTGTACTGTGCTGGCCCTGCTTTCAGCCTTTGTTTCAGCATTGCTGCAAACCTGCTGTTCGGCTGTACTTCTGGCCCAGTAGGCCCTGGTTGGCTGGGTCCTGCACTTCAACATTGCAATGCTACTGGGTAGCCTGGGCTCTGGCACCCATCCCAGCTGCCTGGGCACCCCAGCTCCTACTGACTGAAACTAGGAAACTGTTCATACATTACCCCAGCTAGCTCCTCCTATGATTAACTATTTTATCATGTACCATCTTGTGGCCAAACTGAAGTACTACACTGTCCCTACTTATTTATGGAACAAACACCATACAAGTAGTACAACACATTATGGTACAGCAAACATTTAGATTACACCATATACATCATTAAATGAACTTATTCTTACACAGTGCAGCAATCGGGATGTATTTAAAGGAATAGGGGTGTATACCAGTCTTTGTGAACCCCCTTACACATATGTAACATATTCCTCAGTCACTCCACCCAATCTCATAGTAACAAATTGCTTTGGAAGGTTGCTAAGCATAGCCCCCAGGGGAATACTGCCTCTGGTGGATTCAGTTACTGACTGGTCCACCATTTTTGCGCTGGAATGTTGAATCCTGCTGTCTTTACCAAATGTAAACAGGGGAGTGTCCAACATTTAACATTCAAAGTACATATTCAAGTTAATTCTCAGCTCCTTCTTTCAACTAGGAGCTACAGACTCTCACGCCTGTTCAGCTATTCTCCTTACGTACCAGCTCCGCCTAGCTGCTGTTCCGCGACAAGCTCCATTTATTTTATTCAACAGTGCATTAGCAAACTTTCTGGCTACATACTATCAACTATGTAAACATTATTACTATCTAAACCTAAATTTCTAACTTTATTCGCTATATTACCCTATAATATATTAACTCTTTAGCAAAGTGCAACAAATGTACATTTCCTTTAAGGGCAAAGTCATGTCTTTTCACTGAGGTAGTGCAAAGCATTAATCACATCATCAACATTCAAGTCAATTTAAAGGTGACGTGATTCGAGGGACCCGTGACGAACCCCCAACGTTGGTCTTGGGTGGACTACAAGACGTGTAATCCTGACCTGGAACTCTGCCACACCAATGGGTTTTTCTTAAGGTCTGTAGAGTAAAGCAATTATTACAGCAAGATTTAACAGCAGTTTCTGTTAAGAGGCAGTCTCTGTAAAAGCCTCCTTTGTAAAACCAGTAGAAAGCACCTTTAAGAAGGTGCAAATTATTTACAAGGACAGTTTGTGATCATGCAACAGTCCATGATTCTGCAGTTCGTTGATAAAAGTAGAAAACTTGTGCAAAACTTAGGATCCCTTTAAGTAGGGGATCCTTTTAAGATTTAACCCTAGATGGGTTCAGTACTTTGTAAAGCAGCAAAAGATGAACAGTTAACTATTTACATTCCTTTTTCAGGGTTTCGAGGCTTATTTGGATGGCTTCCAAGGGCTTTACCTGGCACATAACCCTTCTTGGCCTGGGAAGGGTAGAATCCAGGACTACACCCGGTGCTGGATAGACACCATTAGTCTGTCTTTCGTGGATTTTCATATCATGCGCAGCAATGGAGGTCTGTATCACTTGATGATGGGCATTTACTGCAGCAGAGGTAGCGGCTGCTGCAAGACCAGTCACTGGAACGGAGTCAGTAGCGGTGGCAGTCGCTGGAGTGGTGTTGGTCATCAGGGAAAGGTCGTTTGTCATACCTGCTTCAGGTGCGGTCCCTCCGGTGCCGGTCGGTTCCACTGACGCCGCCTGTGGTATTCGGTCAGGGTGACCGACGCTGCTTAGGGGTCTGCTGGGGTGATGTTATGGCAGCTAGATGGTGTACCTTCCAACAGGTGAAGTATGTCCCCAGGGCTTCCCAGAGTGTAGATGGTGGATGGTGTGAGGCGCAGTGAAGAACGAGGACACAAGGTTGCAGTCTCTTTACCTTTACTGAAGGCTTCAGCGTCCATAGTCCAGAGCACCAGATCACAGGGCAGGCAGAGTCCGGCCGGTCTGAAGGCAATTCCAGAGTCCCCTTATCCAGGTGGAAATCACTAGCCTTCCTCTAGCGCCTGAGTGTTGTAGTCCCTCCCTGCTGAGCTTCTCGGTGAGGTCCTCACAACTGTTGTTGGTGTTCTAGATGTTAAGTCTTTCTCTCTGTCCCCCTGATGGAATGGATAGGACAAACCCATATGACTGATGGCCTGAGGCTTTTTACAGGGACCCTATCACGCCCCAGCCCCCACAAGTTGCCACCGTGCCTCCTGGGTATAAGGTCGGGAAGCCAACGTGGAATTAACTGTCCTGCCAGTCTCTGAAGTAATGCGAAGAGATCCTTACTCCCTCTGTGTTCTGGCTACCGGCTTCTGTGCCTCAGAAAGGAGGCAGCCTTATACAGGGCAGAACTCCTTCTGGTTTCCTCTCCTTTTGCTATGACTTAGTTTCTCACCCGCTACAACACAATTTTCTTTGAGTCCTTTCTTAGGATGCTGCCGCACGTGAGGCAGGCGCAGCTCCATGGCCTTCTATCTAGGCCTCTGACAGGATCCCACCCCTGTCAGGGACCATTCTGTCTGTAGCTCTTAGATGTTCCTCCTTCCCCTGTCTGCCTGACAGGTGCTGCCTGGGTGAAGCCCAGTCAGCTTCTGCCTAACTTCCTATCCAGGCCACCAGTTTTACATAATTGTGAAGAGTGCCCTAATAGGAGCAAAGCTCCCGCTGGTGGACTGGAGTGTGAAGTGTGGTGTATGGTTTGTGATACCTGGTAAGAAGATCTCCTTTATTGCCATCAGACGTAACATCACCCCCCCTGGTGGAAGAATGACATTACTGCAACGACCAGGACCCTGGGGCGCTGCACTTGCATAGAATAGCTCTATTACCGAGAATCAGCTGATGGGTCATGTGACTATTTAAAGGATGTAAGGAGTGGTTACCAACCAACATCAGATGATCAACCTAATGGAAGCTGCCAGCAAAAGACTTACATTAACAACATTTAAATTACAGCCGAATCAGAGCTGTAATGAATCCCATAATAAATTGTGACAAAATCCCTTGCCACACAGATGTAATAGATGATGAAACTTTTCCTCTTCAGGTACTCCTGAAGAACAATTCCTATTAAAAGACCAGAACTGAAGATGAAACCTATATGCTCCAAAGATCGGGGACTTATCAGTAGACTCAAGGCAATGGTTATTTACAGTGAATTTAGCTAGAGGTAAGTATTAACCCATTGCTGCTGAATCTCAGATGCAAAAGACCTAAGATAAGTCTCAAGATTCTGGTTAACATGTTCAGTTTGCCCATTAAACTGATGAAAGGTTTAAAGTGCCACTGTCACCCCCCTCCAGCCGTTATAAACTAATAGAGCCACCTTGTGCAGCAGTAATGCTGCATTCTAACATGGTGGCTCTTTTAGTTTTTGTTTCTGTTATTCCCACAATAAATGTATTTATAATTCTGCTGAAATACCTGTCTTTGTCCATGGAGGCGGGACTGAAGCCTCCTCTTAGAAGCGCCCAACTGCCATCACTCATCTCTTGTGTAGATTTTGCCGCCCCCTCAGCGCTGTTATTGTGTGAATTCCGGCGCCTGCGCTCTGCTCTTCTGCCTTGCGCAGGCGCATAGAGCATTTCCTTCCGAGCGCTGGTGCCGGGTTCCTTTCTGCGCCTGTGCGGTCAGTGCGGCCAGCCTGTTACTGAATCCCCGCCCCGCACTGTGTTATGCAGTATGCACAGTGCGGGGCTGGGATTCCTGGGCATGCGCACTGCGCTTGTCAGACGCTCCACAGGTCCCCCGCCTTCCAGCGTTGTTCTGTGCGGCTGTTCCAAATGCCGGCAAGGATACCTGTATATTCCGGGAACGCTGAAAGACGGGGGACCTGGGGAGCGTCTGAGAAGCGCAGTGCGCATGCCCATGAATCCCAGCCCCGCACTGTGTATAATGCATAACACAGTGCGGGGCGGGGATTCAGTAACAGGGTGGCCGCACTGCCCGCACAGGCGCAGAACGGAACCCGGCACCAGCGCTAGGACGGCAAATGCTCTATGCGCCTGCGCAAGGCAGGAGAGCAGAGCGCAGGCGCCGGAATTCACACACTAACAGCGCTGAGGGGGTGGCGAAAATCTACACAAGAGATGACTGACGGCAGTTGGGCGCTTCTAAGAGGAGGCTTCAGTCCCGCCTCCATGGACAAAGATAGGTATTTCAGCAGAATTATAAATACATTTATTGTGGGAATAACAGAAACAAAAACTAAAAGAGCCACCATGTTAGAATGCAGCATTACTGCTGCACAAGGTGGCTCTTTTAGTTTATAACGGCTGGAGGGGGGTGACAGTGGCCCTTTAAGAAAATTACAGATGGATCCCATACAAGCGGAAAATGCTTTCCAAAATTTGGAAATATATTGCACCCTCCGATCAGAAACAATATCGGTAGGAATCCCTTGTAATTTTATGATCTTTTTGACGAAAATGTGCACCAAAGTCTTGGCGCTGGGAAAAGCAGGTAACATAGTAACATAGTAACATAGTTAGTAAGGCCGAAAAAAGACATTTGTCCATCCAGTTCAGCCTATATTCCATTATAATAAATACCCAGATCTACGTCCTTCTACAGAACCTAATAATTGTATGATACAATATTGTTCTGCTCCAGGAAGACATCCAGGTAGCTCAATGAAATGAGACATCTTGCTGAATCTGCACACCACCACCAAAATAACTATTACCTACATACACAGGTAGATCAGTGACGAAATCTACTGAGTCCAAGTTCTACTAGAAATCACCAATGGTTGAAGAGACCCAATGGTTGGACGAGTATGAAGGGTTTTTGAACGCGCACAAACACTGAAGGCAGCTACATACTCCTGAACACCCTGTTGTACCCCAGACCACCAATAAAGCTCAGTAAGGATATCTGCAGTGTATTTACTGGCAAGATGTCCAGCCAAGACTGATTCATGATCACTTAAAACTATAAGATGGAGATTCACAGGTACGAACAGTTTACCTAATGGACAGGTAGCAGGGGCGTCACCCTTAGCCTCTACAACCTCTTTCTCAAGATAAGAGCATATAAATGCAAAAACCACTTCTTTTTGTGTTTTAGGAATCTGTTCACAATTATCTCCACTGCCCAGAAAACAACAAGATAAGGCATCTGTGACACTAGGGCCGTGGGTTACTCGAAACCGGGTTGGACGGTTCTTAATGGGGTGGTCATGGCAGCAAAAGACCCGGTCCGTGGCCCTAGACGTACAATAAAAGGGGATGAGGGGAATGTTTGTAGGGGATAAGGAAATTGTTTGTGACGCCACCTGTGGCACTCGGCCAGGGATGGCCAATGTTGCTTAAAGGGATCCGCTGGGGCCGATGGTGATGCAGCTCCACAGGTGGAGCGGAGGCCCCAGGGCTACCTGGACAGTCTATGAGGGGTTGTAGATGTTAGGGTGCAGGAATCAATGGATGACCCTGGGACTGTAGTTTCTTTACCTTTAATTGCAAGTGCAGTCCAGAATACTGGTGACAGGTGATCTTGGAAATCCGGGCAGCCTGGAAGTTGTACAGAATTCACCTAGCCAGGAGGGCTTGGAAGCCTTCCTACTGCGCTGTTTGCTGGGTTCTTGATGCCTTAAGCTTTCCTCAAGCTCTTCCCTCAGTCTGTCTCTCAGGTTGAACACTACCCGCATGGCAGGCAGCTCAAGCCTTTTTCAGGTGTCCCTCTCTCGTGGTGACTCCGGGCTCTAGTCTGCTGCTGTGCGTTTGGGTGTCAGTTGTGGCCAGGAGACCTGCAATCTCCTGCCATCCGGACTCAGTTGTGGGGCATGCAGCTCCCACACAACCACGGACTCCGGTGTCCAGTTTCCTGCGTTTAATCCTGGGGTGAGCTCAATCACAGCTCCACTCCCAGTTCCTCTCCTTCCATGCTTCCTCTCCCTTCACTGTCTCACACAGACTGACCTCTAACTCCTTCTCCAAGCCAGAACATATAGGGAAGCTCCCCTGAAACAAGGTTTAGAGCTCCCCCTTCTGGTCTGGATTCAGGAAAGAGTTGTATGCCAATGTTACCTGCTAAGGGGATCCCTTCTTGCTTGCAGGCATGGCATCACCCTACCCGGGAGGCAGGCGATACCACTGTGGCAACTGGACTCCTGGGGTGCCACACATCCACCTTAATGTTCTTATTCCCCTGCCTATATGTCACAAAAAAGTTAAATCTGGTGAAGAACAAAAACTATCTTGCCTGTCTAGGCGTCAAACACTTTGCAGATTCTAAAAGAATGAACTGCCCCTTCCTGAAAATGATGCCACTCTTTAAAAGCCCACTTAATTGCTAAGAGTTCCCTGTTACCAATGTCATAGTTTTTCTCAGCGGACAATTTCTTAGATAAATATGCACATGGACACTATTTATCAGGAAACGCAGCCCCCACCCCCACTTCAGACGCATCAGCTTCTACAATAAAAGGCTCAGTAATGTCAGGCTGTATAAGAATTGGCACAGAAGTAAAACACTTATTCAAGCTATCAAATGCCTCCCTGACTGGACTGGACCATCTGGAAAAGTACATCCCCTTCCTGGTCATATCCATTAGAGGTTTGGCCACCATCGAAAAGTTTTTGATGAGCTTACTGTAGGAGTTGGCGAAACCCCCAAAAACTTTGAAAAGCCTTTAAATCCTCAGGATAATCCAAAACCAGTACCCCCGGATTTTTGCCTGATCCAAACGATAATCGGTGGAAGAAAACAAATAACTCTATAAAGGCATCTCATTAACTGAGAACATACATTTCTCTGGTCTGACAATTTATTGTCTCTGAGTATCTGTAAGACCTGCCTGACATGTTCCTCATGTGATTCGGGGTCAGGCGAATAAACTAATATGTCATCAAAATAGATTACAACAACAAATCTGTCTACCAGGTGAATAAAGATGTAATTTGCAAAGTGCTGAAAGATGACAAGAGCATTAGTCAACCCAAATGGTATCACAAGGTTTTTATAGTGTCCTTCAGGTGTATTGAAGGTTGTCTTCCACTCATCACCCTCCTTAATTTGAATGAAATTATACTCCCCCTGAGATTCAGTTTAGAAAACCATTTGGCTCCTACAATCTTGTTAAAGAGGTCTAGGATGAGAGGGAGAAGGTAATGATCTCGGACCGTGATCTGATTAAGTTTGCAGAAATCAAGGGCGTAACACCAATCTTTTTTCACATACAAAAAACCTGCAGCAACGAGAGATGAGGAAGTTCTGATATGGCCCTTTGCCAAACTTCAGTAATATAGTCCTTCTTGGCCTGCCTCTCTAGACCAGAGATGTTATATAGCCTGCTCCCTGGCAGCTTAGCCTAAAGAATAAGATTAATATTGCAATCATAAAGATGATGGGGTGGAAGTTCTTGGCATCCCTGTTCCGAAAACACATTCCCAAAGTCAGATAGGTATTCGGGCAAAGATTGGCCCTGGCCAGCCGGGTGCCCAACCAGTGTCCTTGACAAAAGTCGCCCCAAGTCAGCCAATCTACCAAAGGGTTGTGCAGCATAAGCCAAGGAAGTCGAAGAACCACAGAAAAGGGCAAGCCCTCTAGCAAAATAACAATAAACTATGAGTGCATGATCCCTACCTGTAGATGTTTCCCTTGGAGGACCTGAATAAAATACCCCTGGCTCCAGGGTGCAGAGTCAAAGATGATTATGAGTATTGGTCTAGACAGTGCATGTGGTTTGAGGCCCTGGACCTGGACGAACCTAGCGTCGATCAAATTAAACCTCCCCCCACTGTCCTGAAAGGCTGAAATAACCACCTTATTTTTCCCAGATGGATCTCAGCTGGTAAAACAAATTGTGAATTACCCACGGAGGAAGTATGTACACCCTGGGTTGCCAACCTCCCCGTAACCCGGACTACTTAGGTTTCTGGCAGCTGTTTATTGTGTGGTATGGGAGGAGAAGCACCCACAAAATGACCTTTTCAGCCATGTAAAAAAACACTCCCCCTTTACGCTGAAATACAGTTGGACCAATAGAATGAGTCTTCCCACCCAACTGCTTGGGTTCCTTAGTAGACTCAGACATGGTCAAATCAAGGGAAACCAGAGGCTCATACAGAGCAAAGGTATCCTTTACCCTAATAGATAGCCCTTGACAGAACAGGCTATGGTCATTTCACTTAGTATCTGTGAGTCAACTCCGAAACTCGGAGCAGTACTCTTCTGCTGGCTGGTCTCCCTGCTCAAGCTGACATGGCATAGACTTGGCCAGAGAGACTTTGTCAGCGTCATTGAATATATGACCCAGTATCTGGAAAAATTTCTCAGCCGTCCAAAGTGACTGAAAGTCATCTGGGAGAGAAAATTCCCAGGCTTGAGGGTCACCTTGAAGGAGAGATATTACAATCCCGACCTGTTGCTCCTCGGTTCCTGAGGAGTTAGGACGTAAATTAAAATATAGCTTACAGCCCTCCCTGAAAACGGCAAACTTGTCTCACCCCCCCAGAGAACCTGTTAGGCAAAGTGATCTTGGGCTCCACTAGGGGTTGCCTGGGTGTTGTGATCACTACACCGTGACCAGACCAAGTTTGGCTGTTTCAAAACTAAAGAGCATAGGTCTGCCACCTCTAGGCTGAGTTGCTAGAGTTGCACTGACAAAGCAGTCACTGGATCCAAACTGGATCAAACAAATAAGCACTCACAAACAACAGAGTGGAACACTGGGAATTAATAGGAGGAAAAACTAAATAGGAGAGGATGAGGATATGCACACATACAAATCACCAAGCAACAGTCTTTAGAACAACACTCCAAACGCCTCCTAATAACCTACACCTCCAACTCCAGAACCAGGCAGTATAAAACTAACACTGGCAATCCCTGCTTGCCAGAGGCCAGTATGAGTGACCAACACTGAACAATTGAGACCATCAAAGCAAGGAAGCTTCCAGGAGCTCTTAACTGAGCAGAGCTCACAGAAACCTGCACTGTTCAATATGAAGATGAAGTGCTTCTAATCAGTGCAGAAGTATGATAAATCAGACACTGGGGTCTTCCAGCCCCTCTCTGTCATGGTAAACCCATGACAACAGGTTACTAGGATGCAACACACAGACAAGGACAAGGCGGAAGAAACCAACTCAACTATTTATTCTCTTAATACAGAAATGAAAGGGTTTAATTTGCAAGGAGTCAATTATTTAAATACAGGACATTAACTAATACAATGTTAGCAAAAGTGACAGTAAACACATTTTAATAGTTGAATTATTCTCTGTAGTCTGTGTCCCAGGCATTGACAGTCATCCGGATCTCACTCACTGGCTCACGATGTCCCACCTTTCTCATTTTCCAAGTGCATTTCGGTAACTCAGCCCACGACATCCCTCTGCTCAGACGTCCCGCTAGTTTCACTTCTTTTCGCCAATTGACTTCTTGCCTCACTCTGGCATTTTATATCGGGCAATTGCGCCACAGGTGTTACCTGACCCGGTGCTCTCTTTAGAGCTGTCCTTCCTGAAACACTTCTCCCATCCTTCAGTTCTGCTAGGTTCAGTTTGGAGAGTATGTAGCAATCGCCGGTCATAAATGTTGCACAACGCTATGGAACCTTATTCTCCACAGCAAACCCTCTTACATATAGACAATATGTGGAATGCAAAGCAAGAAGTTCACAAGTAGTAACATAGAAGTTAGGCATAAAACCAGCAATTTGACAGTTTTCAACGCTACCAAGACCATTGAAGGAGATAAAGTTGCTATATAACACTAGTGAATTAAGTGCAGAAGCACAATGGTAGGCAGGAGTCTTGTGGTGAACAGAATGGAAAGGCTGTGTCAGTGTGTGCTGACACAGTTTCAGTGTGTTTATATGGGAAGGGGGACATCATGCAACCAGCAGGCGGAGGCATGTCATAATCGCTGTAAGACCACAATTGTCTATCCCAAATCAGTTAGCAGCAGAGATCAGCCACTCACTGTCAGAGAGACATCCAGGGTTAAACCATGTGATGCAGATGAATTCATGTAGCCAAACCATGCACCCACCTATGGTGGCCAGTGGCCATTTAAGAATGTAGTGAATTTTATTACATCAAATTATGCATTATGGCTGGTGTATGAAATTTTTAGCTTTAGTTACTTTGCCCCTAAGTATATAGCTGACTATGATGTCTGGTGGCATGATTACAGAGGAGTGGTAAAACTTCAGAAGAAGGCGGAATTTATGGCTGTATGTTTCAGCCAATGATTTGCAAGAAAAAAGTTATTATATTATATAGATCAATATTTCCTTGCTAGTGTCCATGTACATGATATACATGATGTAGAAATCACACATGGATCATGTCCAAAATATGGTACCTCCATGAGGCTGTCAACTTCACGAGGAGCGCTTCTTATAACACAGCATGACATAGAATTAGAAAATATTAGAAATAAGAAATAATTTGTGGCAGATGGGCCTATACTCGATTTATACATTGTAATTATCCATAATACACCAGATATGAGCCCTTAAAGGTAATCTGTCTGGTGGGAAATGGTATCTGATCTTATATATTATATTATTGAGCAGGAGGAGATGATCACATTGATAAACAGTATATTTTTGTGGGAAAAGTTTCAGTAAAACTTCCTTAGTGTTCCTATTTAATGATTGACATTCTCTTCTGTATGACTGTGAATGCAGAGATAACTGCTAATCATTGAGTAGGACCACACAGTGGACTCATCTGCGTATACATATGGGCAGCACGGTGGCTCAGTGGTTAGCACTGCAACCTTGCAGTGCTGGAGTCCTGGGTTCAAATCCCACCAAGGACTTCTGCAAAGAGCTTGTATGTTCTCTCCGTGTTTGTGTAGGTTTCCTCTGGGTACTCCGGTTTCCTCCCACATTCCAAAGATATACAGATAGGGAATTTAGATTGTGAGCCCCATTGGGGACAGCAATGATAATGTGTGTAAAGTGCTGCGGAATATGTTAGCGCTATATAAAGATTATTATTATTATACACTATGTTCCAAATTATTATGCAAATTATATTTTGTCTCAGATTTTCCTAAATGGTCGGTGCACATGACAGTCTGTCTAATAAAAGTCATCACCTGCTAGAGTATACATCAAATTTTATTGAAGAAACCTCCCAAAGAGAACAGTATAATCTCCAAAATGAATGGAAACTCAAAATGCACTGTTCCAAATTATTAGGCACAGTAGAATTTCTAAGCATTTGATATGTTTTAAAGAACTGAAAATGCTCATTTGTTTAATTTGCAGCATTAGGAGGTCACATTCACTGAACAAAAAAGCTATTTAACTCCAAAACCTCCTAACAGGCCAAGTGACATGTTAACATTGGAACCCTTCTTTGATATCACCTTCAAGATTCTTGCATCCATTGAACTTGTGAGTTTTTGGAGAGATTCTGCTTGTATTTCTTTGCATGAAGTCAGAATAGCCTCCCAGAGCTGCTGTTTTGATGTGAACTGCCTCCCACCCTCATAGATCTTTTGCTTGATGATACTCCAAAGGTTCTCTATAGGGTTGAGGTCAGGAGAAGATGGTGGCCACACCATGAGTTTATTTCCTTTTAAGCCTATAGCTGCCAATGATTCAGAGGTATTCTTTGCAGCATGAGATGATGCATTGTCATGCATGAAGATGATTTTGCTCCTGAAGGCACGTTTCTGCTTTTTATACCATGGAAGAAAGTTGTCAGTCAGAAACTCTATATACTTTGCAGAGGTCATTTTCACATCTTCAAGAACCTTAAAGGGCCCTAACGGCTGTTTCCCCATGATTCCGGCCCAAAACATGACTCCTCCACCTCCTTGCTGACGTCGCAGCCTTGTTGGGACATGGTGGCCATCCACCAACCATCCACTACTCTATCCATCTGGACCACCCAGGGTTGCTCGAAACTCATCAGTAAACAAGACTGTTTGAAAATTAGTCTTCATGTATGTCTGGGCCCACTGCAACCGTTTTTGCTTGTGAACACTGTTTAGGGGTGTCCGAATAGTAGGTTTATGAACCAAAGCAAGCCTTTGAAGGATCTTACACC